>NC_056692.1:58917246-59223652 GCF_018350215.1 Panthera leo | reverse complement strand
TTTCTCACTGCAAACTCGGACGGGGGTACCTTGTCACGAATCCATGGATTCTAGCCAAGTAAGGAGCCACCACCCCTGAAAAAAAAAGTGGCAGAAAAAGGGTGCTAATGAGAACAGTGTGGCAGGCGAGGACCCGGTCCGGGCCGACCAGGCAGGGGCTGCGGAAAACGGAGGCGTGCACGTGGGGGCTGCGGACCCTCCACCCCACTCTCGCACCCCCAGGAATCTGACTTTTGGGGTCTGCAGTAATGAAATGATTCATGAGATGGGGGTTAGGGACTCACGCAAGACAAAACCCAAATACCCAACAACAGGTGAATAAACTATATACTAACAAGGAACCACTAAAAATTAGTAAAAAGAATGCTTAGCAATATGGAAAAAAGCAACATATGATAAGGTAAATACAATAAGGTAAAAAAATAAAACATAAGACTGTACGAATATCGTTAAGGCAACAACGTAATCATATATGCATATACCTTGAAAAATGACAGAAAAGGAAACTGGAATCCATTCACGTAGTTGTTAGCATTCTTCCATGATTATTACTGATTTTTCAAATCTATGATGTTGCTTTCTTCTGTTAAGTTTTTTTTTTTAGGGTAAAGATTACAAAATAGCAAACTATGTTATGAAGGTAATTTATGCCGCAGGGCACAGAGAGGTACGAAATGCCATGGGATCAGAGCGGGAGGCAGTGGAGACAAGGATTCAGTAAGAGGGTAGCATGTGAGACACCCGTGAACGGTGGCACGGCGTCCCCGGGGCTGGGAGGCAGGTCCTGTCCCTTCTGAGATCAAATCTGTACGTGCTTTACCATTTCAAAGGGTGTGTGTGTGTGTGTGTGTGTGTGTGTGTATCTATGTCAACAGCCACTGACCCTATGACCTTCTGTCACACAGGCTTATAAATCTGTGGAAATAACTGGAAAGCCTGGAATAAAAAAGACTACAAACACACAGAAAAAATGCCATTTTAGAAAACTGTGACTATTTATATTCAAATTAATACACTACAAATTTCGAACTCAATTATTTTATTGACCGGCACGCCTGGGTGGCTCAGTCAGTTAAGCATCCGACTTTAGCTCAGGTCATGATCTCGTGGTCTGAGAGTTCGAGCCCCGCGTCGGGCTCTGTGCTGACAGCTCAAGGCCTGAAGCCTGCTTCAGATTCTGTGTCTCCCTCTCTTTCTGCCCTTCCCCTGCTAGCACTCTCTCTCAAAAATAATAAACATTAAAAAAAAAATTTTAATATTTTACTGACCTCATTCTAATCCACTAACTCAGTAAATTCAGCTTGTTTATACTTCTAATTTAGCCAAAGTGCTATTTAATAGACTTTATTATTAGTGCCTAAGATCCTTCTCTCTCTTTTTATACATCTGTGTCTTTACTGAACTATGTCTTTTCCTTTCCTGCCCTTATCAAAAATAAAAACAAGGAGTAATGAGCGATTCATAGAAACCTACACTTAACATGTCTAAGCAAAAACTCTAAGAATGGGAATTGGGGAATTATGTTATCCACAATCATTACTGCAGTTGACCACTGAACAACACAGGTTTGAACTGGGTGGGTCCTCTTACGTGCAGACTCCTCTCAATAGGGGACTGTAAATACATTTTCTCTTCCTTATGATCCTCGTAATAACCTTTTTTCTAGCTGACTTCATTGGAACAATACAGTACATGATACATACAACACAAGAAATGTTTACCAGTAAGGCTTCTAGTCAACAGTAAGCTATGGGTAATTGTGTTTTAGGGGAGCCAAAAGTTACACGTGGATTTTTGACTGTGCTGGGGTGGACACCCCTAATCCCCATGTTGTCCAATTATCTGCAATTATTTTCCTTCCTAAAAAATTCTAGCAAAGGTGATCAACTTGTTTCACACCCCTGCCCATTCTCTATCTCCCCAAATCAACTCAATTTCTAAAATTATTCTGGTGGAAATAAAATGCGTGGGTTCAGAATTGTGTGGGTTACCTTTGACCCTTGGGGCCAACCATCACCCCACGATCAAGACGCCCTGAGACTGCGGAACTAGTCTGTATCACTTGTTTGATTTAAAAACGACAGAGAAAGGGGCCCAAAAGCACTGGAGATATTTAATAGGAGTGCAGGAAACATGTGAGCAGAGGAAGACCCCCACCGCCCATGACAAGAGCAAGGGTCCCCAGGCCTGGCCTTCAGATGCTGGGCAGCAAGGACAGCAGCAGGTGAGGAGGAGGAGGAGGAGGAGGGGGAGGGGGTGAAGGAGGAGGAGGAGGAGGAGGAGGGGGAGGGGGAGGGGGTGAAGGAGGAGGGGGAGGGGGAGGAGGGGGAGGAGGGGGAGGAGGGGAGGAGGGGGACAAGGGGGACAAGGGGGACGAGGGGGAGGAGGGGGAGGAGGGGGAGCAGGGAGAAGGGGACGAGGGGGAGGGGGAGGAGGCAGTGTTGCAACCTGGGTCAAGTGTTTTGCTTTCTTTTGATAAGCAATCTGAAACTGCAAGATCAAAATCTAAAGGGCAGCGGGGACCCCGAGACAGCAGCAGACCAGAGGGGATCTGGAAGTGGGGGGAAGGGGAGTCCAGGACCCCAGAGCAAGATGCAAAGCTCCCAGGTAAGCTGGGAGCCCCACGGGCTGTACCCTCAGGGCAGGAAAAGTACACGAGGCACCACCCCTCCTCACCCACTCCCGCAAGCACCACTGAGCACTTGGCAATGACTGGAGGAGGAAAGGAACAAAGGGTGGCCCTGAGGACGCACAGCCACAGTGCCGTCATGCATTTCTCACTCACACAGCTTTACTGAGCCGTACTTTAGATATCAAAAAACCCACTCACTTTAGGTGTACAACTGAGGGGTAGAGCATTTAGGGAGTTTTGCCACCATCACCACCATCTAATTTCAGAACATTTCCATCACCGAAAAGAACTGTCACGCCCATCCCAAGTCAGTCTCCAACTCCCGCGCCCCACCCCAGCCTCATCTGGGCGTTTTACACAGAATCAGACAACACGTCATCTTCTGTGTCCTTCATGTGACCTTGCAAGCTGGGCGCCCAGCCCTTGACGGCCCAGGGAAGCTCGATCCATGAACATGGCTTAAAATTATCCCAGACTGGGGACCAAGTGCCTAGAAACACAAACAAGAACGCACCCCAGAGGGAAGCACCTTCCTCCTGCACCCGATCCCCACAAATCACTTCCCATGGCAGAAGCAGTAAATAACAAAGCATAACACAAAATGCAGCACACAAATAAACACATTAGCAGAGGCGATGATTAACATAATCAACCAACAGAAGACCACTGGAATACCAGGCAAATAATAAAATGTTATACTGACACATTCGGATGAACAAAAAGGCAAATTAAAAATAACTGCGGAAGAGGAAAGCTTTAAAGTGATCTAGTAATAAGCCAAATAAAGCTCTAAAACATGAAAATTACAAAAAACAAACAGCATTAAAAACTCGGTAGATTGAAAGAGTCGTTAAACAGAATACATAACGAGGGAAAATCCAGTGGATGACTGATAGCAGAGATGTAGCTTAAGAGAGACGGCGTGAACTTGATAAAAAAGAAAAGAAAAAAAAGAAACTGCCCACAATGCAGCACAAAAGAACAAAACAGGAGGGAATGTGGAAGAGAAACACGGAAAAAAGAGAAGAGCATCTAATCAGCTTCAGGATGGAGGGGGGAGGGGGGAGGGGGGAGGGGGAGGGGGAGGGGGGGGGGAGCGGCAGCCGACTGCCCTGAGCCACAATGGAAGCCAGAGGCGTTGGACCGATGCCCCCATTGTGCCGCAGGAGACCCTCGACACCCCCCCCCCAGACTCCGTGCCCAGGGAAAGTGTCCCAGTAAGAACGAGGATTAAATAAAGACGTTTTCAGGTTAACAAAGGGAAGGTGGCATCAGCAGGCCCTTGTGACTGGAAATCCTAAAATCCTTCAGCCAAAATAAAAGTGATCCCATATAAAAGGTCTGAGATACAAAAGGAATAAAGAACAAAGAGTCATAATTATGTGCACGAATGTGAAAGAACATTGACCGCGTAACGCAAGAATAATAGCAATCACTCGTGGCACTGAAAGAAAAGAAATCAGACACACAGCAATACTGGCACATGAGAAACATACATGTTAGATGGATTGTCCAAAGTCAAGTTGTCCAGGAAGCAGATATAACGGCCTTGATTATACTGTTTTTGAGTATTATTACTATTATCGTTTCTAGGGAACTATTACAAGACAAAAAATGGTAAATTACTTCAAAAATAGTAAAGACAAAGAAACTAACAAATATTTTCAATCCATAAAAAAAGTATATTAAAAAAGAAAAGAAACAGTGCAGGAAAGACAAAAAAAAAAAAAAACAAAACAAAAAACAAGATGGCAAATTTAAACCCAAATAAAAGTAAACAGACTGCTCCAATTAAAAGACAAAAGTTGTCAACTAGATTTGTTTTTACCCAATCTACAAGTTGTTTACAAGAAATATGAAAAATATAAGGATACAGAGAGCTTGACATAAATAAAGAGACAAAAAGATAATCAGGGCAAATACCAAACAGGAGAAAATGGTATGACCATATTACTGAGACACAACAGACCTTACAGCAAAAAGTGTTACTGGGACAGAGAGTGACTCTGTCACAACACAGCCTCCAACGCACTAGGAGACACATGTCAACCGTGTATGACGTAATGACATCGCCTCGTAATATAAACAAACCACGAACAGGCAGGGTCACAAACAGAATTCGACATATCTACAAGCACGGTGTGAGGATCTGCTACACCCCTCTCGGTTACTGACAGGAGTCAAAAAAGTCGGTAAAGACGAACACCGGAAATACACCCGAGTACCGCACACACACACACGATGGCACCACCAACCGTAGACAAACCTATGTCCGAGCACACAGGGAACATTTACAAATACTGACCACGTACAAGTCTTTAAGGCAAAGCTCAACAAATCTCAAAGGACTAAAACTCAGAATACACACGCACAAGTGTGCAAACGCAGAGTTGTGCAAGTCACAGGATCCACAACACCAGGGGGCGCCATTCACATCAGTCAGTGAGGTAAATGGCTTCCTTACACGTGTGCGGTGCACCTGTTACTTCCTTGATAAAATCATACAGATGTTCTCTGATCAAAATGCAATTAAGCAAGAAATCAAACACCTATCCTAGGAAAATCCTCTATGCTTAAAAATCACAAAGCACATCTCTAAATAACTCCTAAATCGATGGAGCCAAATTGAAATTTAGAAAAGAATTTGGATTGAACAATAATAAAAACAATACATACCAAATTCATTGAATGCAGCTAATAAACTTTTAATTTATACATTTACATAATTTACAATTTAAATTTTTATAATAACGTGCCTACATTAGAAAAGTCAAATGAGTGGGAATTAGTAAGTATCCATCTCAAGAATTTCCTCCTCAAAAACAGGGGAAAAGGCAATAAAGTAAATCCAAGGAAATAAGATTTAAAGATAAATGAATGAAACGTTAACAAGTGTGCTACAGCATATCAACAAAGCCAAGAAATGCTTATCTGAAAGACTAATAAAATGGACAATCTCTGGCAAAAATGGAGAGAAACAGTGGACGCACATACACTCCATGTCGGGAGTATGAAGAGAGCACTACCACAATCTACAGACTTTAAAAGATCACAGGATGATACCATGAACAACTTTATGCCCGTAAACCTGAAACCTAGATGCAATGGGCAATGTCCTCTACAAAATGTAACTTCTCAAAACTGACTTAAAAAAATACAATGCCATTTTAAAAACCTAAATCATAACCTTTAAAGACTCTTTTTACAAAGGAAACTTTAGGATTACGTGGCTTCATTGGCAGGTCCTCCCAAGAGTTCCCGGAACAGACAGTTCCCACGTTGAGGGATCATTTTCTGTGGCTCAGGAGTTTCCATGAAGCCTGAACTGTCCCCAGAGCCGTGGGGGAAGGGTAGCGTAGTGGGGCTGACTCCTCAAAGCACCGGCCCCCTGGGTACAGGCAGAAAGCTGGTGCTCAGGGCTGGCCGTGTGATCTGGGACAGCACCTGAAAGAGGACAGCCGTCCAGTGGCGCTGAGACGGGAACGGTACTGAGCCAGGAGGGAGCCAAGGCCCGGCTCCTCTGTGTCCTCCCCACCCCGCCTCCAGCTCACGCCCAGCGGCCGTACACGCGTGCTGTGGGGGGCGGGGAGAGGCAGCTGCGTGCCTGGGCCACGCCACGAAGGCTGCTTATAAAACAGTACGCGAAAATAATTTATGGGCCTGTATACCAGCAAGAAAAAATTTTTAATATAGCTGAACACTTCAATTTTTAAAAGATGCTATTTAGGACAGCATCACAACAATATCAAGCACCTAAAAGAAATCCAACAAAAGACAGGCAACGCCCTACAGGGAGAAGTATGTAACTTTATTCGGGGAAATTAAAGACCTACCTAAATAACGAAGGCACGCGCTGTTCAGGGACCGGAGCACTCAGTTTTGCAAGGACATCAAATCTCCCCAAACTGCAATACAGGCTCAATGCAATCTCCATCCACATCCAACAAATTTTCTTTCTCCAAACTTGCAAACGAATTCGACTTACATGAAGAGCAAAAGAACAAGAAACCAAGCGTGAGGACCCCCCTCACACGGCGTTCCATAAAGCCCAGTAATTAATTAGGGGTTGACTAAGGAGAACCAACAGAAAGCCCCAGACAGACCTACACTGACACGGACGCCTGACGCATGCAGAGCCTGCAGCCAAGGGGAACGATGAGCTTCTCAGCAAAACTCCCAAGGACAACTAGAAATCCAGGTGGAAAAATAAAGGAACCTGGGCCCCTGCCTCATATCACACACCACGTGTACAAAGGCCTATATGGGGGGCGCCCGGGCGGCTCAGTCCATTGGGCATCCGTCCGACTCTTGATTTCGGTTCAGGTCATGGTCCCAGGGTCGTGGGCTCAAGCCCTGCGTTGGGTTTAAGATTCTCTCTCTCCCTCTGCCCTTCTCTCCCTGCTTGCAAACCTCTCTCTCTCTCTCTCTCTGAAAGAAAGAAAGAGAGAGAGAGAGAGAGAGAGAGAAAGAAAGAAAAGAGGAAGGAAGGAAGGAAGGAAGGAAGGAAGGCAGGCAGGCCACCCAAAAAAGAACAATGTCTGAGTCTTGGAAGGAAGAAGGAATCGTGATGAGGGCAGGACACTCAAAGACCCCCGAGGGGCTGCAGCGGTCTATTTCCTGACCTGGGTAGGGGGAGCACAGATGTTGGCTTTTATAAATGATGATTAAACTGTAAATAGATATTTCATACACTTTATTACCTTATAAGTTTTTTTTTTTAAAGAAAGAAAATCAAATCAAACCAGACGAGAAAAAAAAAAAACCTTAAATAAAACCGCTAAATGGAAAGAGCAATTAGACAATTCCTTCCAGGGCTGTAATGATCGTTAACACCGAAAGAGGATTTCTACAAGTAACTAAACGCTTAAGGTAGCAAGTCACATCCAGCACTCTAAGGCTGCATGATGAAGTGCCCAATTTAGATCCGTAACACCAAAACAGGAAAGGATTTTATTCTTAAATCCTCTTACATGTTAAACAATTATTTCCATTTCACCCGCTGACCTAGCTGGCTTTCTAAAGCCAAATGAAATGCACATGTTTCTATCAGGGAAAGGAGGAACTCTAAACGTGGCCCGAAAATTACCCGTCTGGGGACCCGCAAGCTGAACTCTTACAAACTTTGGTCTGTACTATTAATTTGATACACCAATGCAATCTTAAAATTTTAATGCCACATTTAAGCTGGAAAGTGAAATGCTACTTGGGGGGGGAAATCAGGTTCAGTGAAAGAACAAGGCTAACACATAACAGTTTATTAATGGCAAAGGGTCAACTACCAACTAATCTATTTAATAAAAAGTGATCTAGTTGCGCAACATTCAAACTTCCCGTCTCCCGTGGCTCATGCGTGGCTCGTTCGTGTCACACTGAGGAAGATTTCCACCTCCAGGAAATAGGGACTAACTAGTACCAGACCAGTCCTCCCACCATACACAACCAGAAAACTGAACAAAACATATAAAACACTTTTTCAGACATCAAACAACATGCAGCACAAGAATGTGGTCCTGAGAGAAAGCAAATGAGGTGAGCCCCGAGATCACCGAGCTTTCTGTGTGGGTATTCAGGGCTCCAGGCAGAGCAGGGTAGGATCACTGAGCTGAGGAGGCAGAGAGGACAGTTCGTGGAGGCTGAGGCAGCTGGGTCAGATGGGCCAGAGTACCAAAGGGGGGACAGCTGCACAGAGGGGGAGCTCCAGAAAGCTACACGGGGTCCCTCGCGTTCTCGGCCAAGCACCTGCCCGAGCGGGCAGCCAGCAAGACGGCAGGAGGCCGCGCAAAGAACAGCTACCGGGTGAGGCCGGGCGTCCACGCTCCAACGAGTCAGAATGAAGAGCCCTCACTGAACACCCCGAACACTCAGCAGAAAGCCCAGAAGGGCCACACCTTCGGCCCAGGACTAACCGAGACCCAGAGCAAAGCCTCCTCTAGACTGAGAACCATCCCACTTTTCCTGTGCAGAGCCAGTAGCAAATATTTCAGTCTTGCGGGCCACGCGGTCTCTGTCTCGACTACTCAACTCTGCGGCTGCAGCATGAAAACAACACAATGATGCGGCTGTGTTCCCAAGGGCTCTATTTACAAAACCAAGCCATCGGCCAGAGAAGGCCTACGGGCCACAGCTTGCCAGCCCCTGATCTAGACCCGCTTTCACAAAGCTAGAAAAGAAGGCTTGAAAAAATGAAGCTGATCCCAGGTCCATTAACTTCCTGACCAAACAAAACCCAACACCGTGTAAATGAGGACAACAATACCAGGGGGGCCGGGGTGGCTCAGTCAGTTGGGCGTCCGACTTTGGCTCAGGTCACGACCTCACAGTTTGAGTTCAAGCCCCGCGTCGGGCTCTGTGCTGACAGCTCGGAGCCTGGAGCCTGGAGCCTGCTTCGGATTCTGTGTCTCCCGCTCTCTCTGCCCCTCCCCTGCCCGCTCGCGCTCACTCGCTTTCTCTCTCTCTCTCACAAAAATAAACATTAAAAAAGTTAAAAAAAATAATAAATGAAGACAACAATACCAGACACTCCCCAATGCAACATTCACCATATCCAGCATTCAACCAAAATTACTAGATGTGAGGAAAAGCAGGACACTGGAAACCATAAACAGAAGAAAAGCAGTTAACAGAAACAGACCCAGAAACGACAGTGATGATGGAAGTAACAGATAAGAGTGTTAAAGGGGTATTACAAATCTGTGCAAGGATTTAAAGGAAAACGTGAATATAAAGGGGAGAAATATCAACCATAAAAAGAACCAAGTAGAATTTCTCGAGACTGAAAATACAGTATCTGACGCCGGCTGGGCGTGACAACATATGACCCGCTGCGGAAGAGGAAGTGAGAGCAGCTGAAGACGGCAGTAGACACGATCCGCCCGGAACAAAGCGGGGAGGGAGCCTCCGTGGAGCTCCACGAAGCGTGGAAAACAGCTGTAACGGGAGCTCTAGCAGATTGAAGGCAGAAGGGGGAGGAACGGGAAGAAAAATGGAAACGGTGTGGCAGTACATTTTCCAAAACTTGGGGGAAAACTATGATCCGGAGATCCAAGAATCTCCGTCGGCCACGAGCAGGCTCCTCACAAAGAAAACTGCACCGAGGTACGTCGTAATGAAACGGCTGAATCCCGATGAGAAAGAAGAATCTTGTAAGTAGCCGGGGGAACAGAAGACACGTGACCCGTAGAGGGGACAAAGCCAAGGCCGACAGCACACTTCCCACGAGGACGAGAGAAGCCTGAAGTGCCCAAGGGAAAAGGTCAAAGCAGGACTGCACACACAGGGGAAACAGCCCGCAGAAATGACACTGAGACGGACACTCCCGGACAGACAGAAGCCGAGGAAACCGAGGAACCCGCTGCCGGCAGACCAGGGCGACGCGAAGACAGATGATACCAGATCCAAACTCGGAGCCACACAAAGTAACGAACACTGGAAAGTGAAATATGTGGGTGGACAGGAAAGAGGGTTTTTCCTATTTTTTAAATGTCTTTAAAAGGTTGGTGGCTATTTTAAGAAATAACAGCAATGTAGTGTGGGGTTTATAACACATAGAATTAGGGGCGCCTGGGTGGCTCAGTCGGTTAAGCGACCGACTTCGGCTCAGGTCACGATCTCGCGGTCCGTGAGTTCGAGCCCCGCGTCGGGCTCTGTGCCGACGGCTCAGAGCCTGGAGCCTGTTTCAGATTCTGTGTCTCCCTCTCTTTCTGACCGTCCCCCGTTCATGCTGTCTCTCCCTGTCTCAAAAATAAATAAACGTTAAAAACAAAATTAAAAAAAAAAAAACACATAGAATTAAACGTACAACATCAACAGCACAAGGATGGAGGGACAGGGTAGACCGCCGGGAGGGTCTCACACCACAGGTGACATGGGCCAGTCAGTACCTGAAGGTACAACAGGAGAAGTCAAGGATAGAATACTGCCTGAAAACAACCACCAAACCTCTGCCAACAGGGGTTTATCCTTAGACGTATCCTAAGGTAATCTTTTTTTTTTTTATTATTAATATTAAAAAAAAATCATGCAGAAGGTTTTAAAAATTAAGTACAGGAAAATAAAACGTTTTATAAAGATAACTCTACCGATGCCTACTTCCCATCCGTCCCATAAGCGCGGACCATCCCAGAAATGTTTAACACAGATAAGCACGTATGACAAGCACAGATTAGCACAGATAAGTTACGTGTACATATTGCTTTTTAAGAGCACAGATAAGGCTGTGGCCATACAGTTTGTTCTATGCCTTCTTGTGGGATTTCACTTCAGTTTTGTTTTTTTTTTCAATTTAATAATATATCTTGGAAACCTTCCCGCAAAAGCACATGTAATGACCTCACTGTCTTTACTAAGCGTGCAAGTCCAGTGCCCAATGTACCATAATGTAACCAATCCTCTGATGTCGGGCACGAGGCCATTTGCAACCATTCAGAAGTACTCAGTGAATGAATGAGCAACTGCTGCCATGGATATTCTTACAGAACACTGGAATAATCTCAAAATGCCGGTTTTCCACATTTGCTTGGATTTATTCTTCCTGGATTTAAAACAGGCTCACAACTCTATAAAGACGATGATTCCTTAAAATCAGGCCGTTTGTAAAAATATTAACATACTCTACTTTCAGAACACGTCTCTACATTCAAGCCATCAAACGAAGAATAAAAATAATCTACGGGATGAACCTTAATCTACTGAGCATGAAATTCTTCTCAAGAAAAAAAGATACTGTCAGGCACAATCCGGCAACTACCTCTCAAATGTATTTACTGAAGTGAATATATGTTTAGTTAAGTGAAAACCATCAGTAATCTAATAAGGCAAGAAAACATCGTAAGTTGAGATCCTGTGGCTACAGTTACGTATAGTAACATAAGACGCTAATAACCAGCAAACGCATCGTCAGCAAGCATGTCCTGGGAGAGCTTACAATAAGCGAGGTCAGAAAGGGCCTCCTGGCCAAGCCCCCGCCAAGGAGGACAGATGGGGGTCGGGGTGGGGAGCGGGAGCAGGAGCAGAGGGAATCAGGCAATCTCCAAGCCCACTGCAGGCATGCTCTTCGGCACCTGGGGTCCCGGACGGCATCTGGAGTCGACACAGCACACGGAGCCCGACGCCGCCCAGGGGTCACTGCCGGACGCACTGGGCCTGCGGGACCCAGGCGGATCCGAGACCAGGGAGAGTCTTCGGGTACCCAAAACTGAAACTCAGCAGAATATGAAGCGAACCAGAACTCACGGAAGGAACTCAAGCTCTGGGATTCAATAGCGGGTCCAGCCGTTGTCAGGGCAGGGAGTCGCTGAACAGAAGAAGCAGGGGCCTGGTGACCAGCACCGGCAAACAAAGAAGCCAATCTAGGTCACGGAAATGTGGCTTCGGGCACAGTTCCAAAGTCCAGTGGTCAGCGCCAGGCCTTGGAGTTAAGCGTCAGCCCCCGCACCCCTTCTCCCGGCGGGGCCCCAGGAGAGCCGAAGGACCTCCCGCTTGGCCCAGGACAGCCCTAGGCTAGCGAGCCCACTCCGGGAAAGGAACACAGAGTAAGAGTCAGGGATGCTACCAGCAGCAGGAAGAAGGAGCCCGCAGCGAGCTCACGTTCGGAGACTTCCCCGGATAGCGGCTCACAGACCAGGTCCTGCTGGAATAGAGCATTTCATCTCCAGAGCACTGTCACTAGAAAGAAGGGGACCGTGATGATCTCTCCTTCCCAGCCTGATCTGGTAGATGCCCAGAACTGTTTTGATGAGAATACTTGTTCTGAATGAAATGAATTTGATGTCTAAAAAACCTGTGAGAGCTATTATTGAACGCCTAATGCTTGCCACGATGGCTTGCAAGGATCCATTCATTCTCGGTAATGTTCACAATGATTTACGGGAAGCATGTCGTAAGTCTAGTTTTTGATAAATCTGCAACATTTACCAGAACCTCACATAAACACACTTGGGTGGAGCGTGGATCCCAGGAGAGCCCACACCCTCGGAGGGAAAGGGGCCGGCATCGCTGTGAAGGGTTACAGGAAAAAGGAAGGCAGGCAGCTCAGCCTGCCCAGTGCGGCCCTCGGGGGCAGTCACCTCAACAACACCTGCCCCTCACCAACCGATGAAAACTGCAGGCACAGTGTGCTGTCTCGACAGGGGGCAATTTCCACTCTTTTTCCTCCAAATAGTTGATATTTAAGCCACCGCACAAAAATGGGACGGAGCTCATTAGGAGCTATGCCACGGGCGTGTGCGGAGGAGACGCGTAGGTGCCCGCTTCCCTAAGAAGAGCTGTCGCTCGCTGCGCCCACAACCTGGGCAGGCGACCTGGGCACGCGACCGCACGTCAGCGGTCCCCAGGCTTCACAGACGTCACCCTGGGCAATCGTCCCAACCACGCTCCCCTTCCAGATGCGAACAGTAGGGCTGAGGCCAAGGGCACAGCGGAAAGGAACCAGCTCGGGCCGAGGTCAGTCTGACACCAGATAAAAAACACGGCTGCCTCTTCCATTTTTAGAAAAGGTCCGTTGGGATTTTTGGAGTCTCCGTAAGAAGAGGCTTTAAACCAACAAGGAATCTCACCCTAGGCCACACCAAGAATGGACTAAGGAGAAGGTGGAAGCCGGGACCCCTGGGTCGTGTCAGATCAGGGCTCGGACCCCTGGCCCTGCTGCTGAGCCAACAAGCCTGCCGAACCGCCCAGATCTCCGGAAGCTGTGGTCCGGTCAACGTATGGCCGGGGGCACTATGCTCAGTGAGAGCGAACGAGCACAGCAGCCAGGAGCAGGTGTCAGGAGGGTGGCTTCCCAGCAGGAGGGAGCCTGACAGGGCCTCGGCAGGGCTGGTCCTGGCCGCCTTCTGTTTCTCGAGCCAGGTGCTGGTCACATGTCTGCTCACTTGGTGACAACGCACAGAGCACTGAGGATGTGAACTTTTGCTTTGGGCTTTAGTGAAGTTTGCTAAAAATAAACCTGAAAACCTGAGTGTCACTTCTATGAGCCTAAGCAACTATATTTTGTACGGGTACCTAGCACAGGACCCAGAAGAAAGCAAAAGGCCCTGAGCTCAGAAAGGGCCAGAACGGTGCTGGGCCCGACGGCAAGAGGACGCAGGCATGGTCCTCCACCGCAGCCGTGACCCAGCCCTCGCTGCGCCTCCTGCCTCCCGTCCCCACACCCTGTCCTGTCCTCGCAAACCGTGTTTGCCCACAACTGAGGGCACACCGTGACCTCCTGTAGCCCAGACCTAACTCTGTTCCCACAGGCGTTTCCTAGTACAAACTGTTACAGGAGAACAAGACGGGCCCAGCTCAACCTCTCTACAGTCAGCCCGCCCAGCCCTGGCCCGCCCAGCTGCAGCCGGGAAGGGGCCGGGCCGTGGGGTCCACCAAGGGCTGTCGCTTCAGGAGGGGCCAGGGTTAACAAGGGGACGAGGTTTCACTGCGAGGGGCTATGCGCCGGCAGATGCCAAGCAAGCACTTGCGAAACGTTATGGGTCAACCGCTTCCCAAACAAGCCTCTCTCCCTCGGCCTCTGTTAAGCCGCAGGATTCCCTTCTCCACTGACTGACCTCGCTCTTCGCCCTTCAAGAACTTCCATCCACCATCACCCCTATGGAGTCAGTTTCCAAAACTCTTTCTCCAAACTTGACTCATGCCTTCAAGTTTAAGGGCACCTCAAACTCAACCTGTCTAAAACCAAGTTCGTTAGCTTTCCTCCAGAAGCACGCCTTTCTCTCAGTTCACTTTATGTTACTAATCTCTTGGTTCCAGATTTAAACACAACAGAAACCTTAACAAGCAAAACAGATCAGGGGCACCTGGGTGGCTCAGCTGGTTAAGCATCCAAATCTTGATTTCGGCCCAGGTCATGATCTCACGGTTCTCACGGTTCTCACGGTTCGTGAGTTCGAGCCCCACATCGGGCTCTGTGCTGGTGGTGCACAGCCTGTCTGGGATTCTCTCTCCCTCTCTCTCAAAATAAATAAATATAAACCTAAAATAAATAAATAACATATTAAAAAAAACAGATTAGACTTGAAGACATCATCATATATACATGTTTAGCTTAACACAGAGATAGCTACAGCAGGAAATATTTTTAGCCACATATAAATAAGGTAGGGGGACGGGGGGGAGCAAGACAAGTAGAGACAACCAACAAACACGATCCCGTGATTGTGATCAAGGGCACATCCACAGTGACAAGTCATGTTGAGAGCAGCGATCCTGGATATGATAGGATGTGATAAGAAGGGCACTTTCCCTCCAAGTTCTTCCTCCCCAAACCCTATAACCCCTATCTTATCAAGTGAAAACCTTCAGATGCACCCCGACAGAGGACCGGTCTACCACACCCCTGCCCAGGGCTCCTCTGAAACCAGGCTGAGAGCCCACACGTCACAACTACATGTGGCCCGGTGTCCTGGGTGGGGCCCTGGGGCTGACGAAGGAGGACAGCTAAACACGGGAAATCAGAATGAAGTGTGGGCTTTAGTTGTGACAAAGGCAGCATCCGTACTACAGGATATTAGGAAGAGGGGAGAGTGGGTACGAAGTATACGGGAATTCTGTCTTCTCGATTTTTCTGTAAATCTCGAACAGTCCTAAAAAGAGTCCCTTCAGAAAAAAGAAAAGGGTAAGAAAGCACCAGTTTTCCTTTCTCCAAATTACTCACCCAGCCTGTGATCATCTCCTCCTCAGACCGTTACTGCTCCCTTCTTCACAACCCACCCCGACTCAAAAACCTTCGAGATTGTTGCTTTCCAAATAAATGTCCTTTCTCGTTTTGAGAGAGAGGCGGGGGGCGGGGGGGAAGAGTGCACTTGGGGGGGGGGGGGTGGGGAGAGGAGCAGAGACAGAATCTTAAGCAGGCTCCAAGCTCGGTGCAAACCCCGACACAGGGCTCAATCCCACGACCCCGGGATCATGACCTGAGTTGGAATCAGGAGTTGGAAGCTCAGCCGACTGAGCCCCCCCCAGGCGCCCCCTGAACGTCCTCTCCTTACCCTACATTCAGGCCTTTAAAGACCTGGCTCCGGTGCCTCTGGCGCCTCAGGCGCTCCGCCCGGCTTCCCTTCCCCACTCCACCCTGCCCCACTCCACCCCGCCTTCCCCTTCCCCACTCCACCCTGCCCCTCGGCTCCCAGGCTAAGATCCCCCTACGCACCCCACCCCACCCGGCCACTCTGGCTTCCACCTGACTCGAGGGAAGCAGCCAGGTGTGTGTCGCCCCCAGCTCCGTTCTTCTGCGTCACCCGGCCTGTGAGCTGGTCCCCACCCCTCCCTAACTGGGAGAGAGGGCCAAGCCTTCTACCAGACACGCAAAGCGTGGCTAATGCGGTGGCCCTGCCACAGCCACCCTCACTACCCCCCACTGTGCTCTCAAAGGACCTTCCTTTCGTGAACATGGGACGCCACCCACACTCCTCCCTGGAGGGGCCTTCCCTCCACCTTCCGGCCAGCCAACCCCTCCCGGTCCCCACATCGGGCCCCACCCCCTCCGGGACATTTCCTCAAGCAGACTCCTTTCCAAACCCACCTCCAGCCGCCGGTCACACCCCTGCCTTCCACCGAGCGATAACACAGTCTGGGGCCACTAGTTAGACATCTCAGCATCATCGGTCTGACCCGCTAGGCTGGTCTGCCCACGCACCGATTTCACGGTGCTCCCAGAGCTCGGGACCGGGCCACACTCCCTCTTCATTCCCACCAAGGGACCGGCAGGGCAGAGGTGCTTCCTCGGTGGTCAGCGAACAGTGAGTGAGCAGTGGACGAGTGGCGGGGCCCCGGGCTCCAGAGCGGCCAGCACGGCGCGGTCTCTGCCAGCTCTGGCCGCCGATGCCCACGTCCCCTGAGGGGCAGGAGAAGGCGACAGGCTGAGGCCAGATCCGGGCTCCACTGCTCACTGGCAACATGACCTCCGGTGAATTATCTGACCTCTTGCCTCAGTCTCCTCAGCTGTAAATGGGTAAAACAGTACCTGCTCACAAGGCTGTTCAGTAATCAAAGGGGCCTCAACATGGACACCCGGCCTACAGGGAGTACGACCCAGAACAGAGCAGTGAACTTCCTCCTCAACTTACGATGGGGGTGCATGCCCACAGATTTGTCGTAAGTTGAAAACAGCGTAAGTCGAAAACGGACGCCACGCACCTGACCTACTGCCACAGCTCAGCCCAGCCTCGACGCGCTCAGGACGCTCACGTTAGCCTACGGCTGGGCGAAAGCATCCTGCACAAAGCCTATCTTGCGATACGTGGGATTTGCTGAATGCCGCGCGAAAGGTGACAAACAGTGGCTCTATGGGGACAGGATGGCTGTCACCGAACCGGCTGCCGACCCCGGTGATCGCCGGCTCACCGGCGGCCGGGCTCCCTGCCCAGCATCACGACCGAGGACCGGACCACGTGTCACCAGCCCGGGAGGAGATCCGGGTTCAAAATCCCGAGGAGGGTTTCCACTGAACGCGTGTGGCTTTCACACCCTCGCAAAGTCGAAAACTTGTAAGTCGAGCCGTCCTAGGGCCTGTTGTTTTCCCAGAAGCAGAAAAGACATTAAAGCTGGGGGCTGGGACAGTGTTAATGCTGATGTAGTTCTTGGGTGTTGTGGGGGTTTCCCGAGTATCCATTTTATTATTATGCTTCAGATCCTACAAGGACAAGGGTATCAAATACAGGTAATTCCAGGAGTGCCTGGGTGATGCTGTCGGTGCACATCCGACTTCGGCTCAGATCATGAGCTCCTGGTTCGTGGGTTCAAGCCCCATGTCGGGCTCTGTGCCGACAGCTTGGAGCCTGGAACCCGCTTCGGATTCTGTGTCTCCGTCTCTCTCTTTGCCCCTCCCCTGCTTGTGCTCTCTCTCTCTCTCTCTCTCAAATAAATAAATGAACTTTTTTTGAAATACGTAATTCAAAATAACCCTTTAATGACACACAGTAAAATCTTGGCTGCAGAGAGGGAGTAAGAGGGAAGACAGAGAAGTAGGAAATACACCAAAATATTAACAGTGCCGTAGTGGGATTTTATATAATTTTTATTCTCGTCCCATTTTTCCCTATTTTCTAAATGTTTTACAACGACATGTGTTATTTGTGTAATCTGGAGGAAAACAAGTTTCCAAGGAACTCAGTTTCGTCAATAAAAATGGTAAAATATTTTTCAAGTACGAAGACCGCTCCCAGCATAGAGTTTTATTTAAAAGGCGAAACTCTTCTGGGCAAACCGTCCTGCCTGCTGACCAGGTAACGACGCTTTCTCAGGAGAAGCGCTGCGTGGGTGAAGTGAGGGACCGAGCGGTGGCTCTCCGGAGAGGGTCCTGAGCCGCACGGCAGGCGTGACCCGGGCTCTGCCACTGCCAGGCCAGGCCAGCCGCGGCCCGGCCCGGCCCAGGGCGCCGCCGGTGCACGGTGAAGGGGAAGGACAAGGAAGGACACACAACGGCGTATGCGGGACATCGGTACAGGAAAGAAACACAAGGCACCTGGTGTCTCCACAATGCTGCCGCCTCTACGGAAACTCAACCTGGACCCGAGCCAGGGCTCAGAGGCAGCGCAGGAAAAGGAAATGCCTCATTTACACGTGACGGTGCTTGCGTGCTCGTGTACCTTTAAACTGATGGTCCCATCAACCCTTAAGGATAAGAGCAGCAGCTATCCAAGAGAACACCAGCGCCGGCCCATCAGCAGCGTCCACAGGCCCGAGGACAAGGGTGCAGCAGGGACGAGCGAAGACAGACGCCCGAGGGGACGGGGCCTGGGGACCATTTTAAGCAACACTTGCAACATTTCCCACTGAAACGCTCTTTAAAGAAAACTTTCTCCAGTCTCCAGAGTCAGACACATGCTCTTTCCCCTCCCAGGTGCCCACGGTAGCTCACCCCTCTCTCTGCTGCATCCAGCAGGGCCCCCGAGTCCTTCCGCCGGTGACCGAGGCCCACTGTCCTCCGTCCCAGGGGGCGCTCGGCCACCCGCACCTCCCCCGCACTGGCCCAGCTCCCCCCTCCTCAGGGCGCCCGGCCCACGCCCCCACCCCCTCACGCAGGTCCTCTCACACACACCCACACACACACACCACACACACACCACACACGTTCCCCCCATTCTCTCTCTTCCTGTCTCTGCGGCCAGTGCGATCTTGCCAAACTCCTGATTGTGCCACTACCCTGCCTTCAGACATTTCTTAATCATCCTTAAGACAAAACCCAAATTCCCAGGGCCCTGCGAAGCTTGCCGGGACTCGCCCTGCCCGCCTGTCCATCCTCATGGACTCTCCCTACTTCTCCAGCACGGTCCCGTCCCGTTTACCTGACCACCGTCTACCGAGCACCTACTACCGAATGTCACCCGGTGAGAAGCTGGGGACGCAGCAGTGGACAGAACAGAGCCCTTCGGAGCGGGGCTGACAAACAAACGCGCAACCTGGTGTCCGGGTGGCAGAGGGAAACTCGGCAGGTGGGGTACGGGTGGCCGGCAGCTGTCTTAGGAAGGGGGGAAACCCGCTCGGGGACACCCGGCCTCCCTCTCCCTCTGGGGAGAAAGGCGGCTCCCCAGAGGCCGTGCTCTCCCTCCCAGTGTTTGCACACCTCGGTGCTTCGGCCAGCCACCCTCCCCGCAGCCCCCCTCCTGCCCCACCCCACCTCTCCCTTCCCCCCAGCTAACTTCTGCTCCCTTCCAGTCCTGACGCAGTCTTCCAGGAGTCCCTCCCGCACTCCGTACGCAGCTGCCACCACCCCAGTGCCCTGCCTCCTGGGCTGAGTCAACCCATCTTCCCCCAAAAGACTGGTAAACGCCTAAAAAGCGGGAGTTGTTCACCAATGAATCACCAATACTTAGCACAGTGCCTGGCACAGAAAGGCGCTAGACAAGCATCAGCTCAATGACCGAATTCTATAAATCAGGTGGTTGTGACTTCACTGCCCTTTTCCCCACCCCCACCCCAGCACCTGACCTACCCACCCTCGCACCCTCTCCACCCTCTCACTTGCCCCACCGCACCCAGCACGGAGCTCAGCCGAGCGCCTCAGGCGTGCAGACACTGCAGGCAGGTAGAATGCCCGAAATCACTGCCTTGTTACTCGAGTGCAGATACATAATTGCCACATTGTGCTTTTACTCTGTAGAAGAATGTCATTTTCCTCACATCAGATGCGAAGAATCCCTCCAGGGCCACACCAGTGTCCTATGCTGCTTAGACCCGATCCCAGGCTCTGTGCCATGAACCTAAGTGGTACTGAATGTGCATGATAACCACTATTTCCACACAAACCATTGAGAAACCCTGAAACTCACTTTTCAAAATTTATTAGAGACAGAAAAAGAGGAAAAAAAAAAAAAAAGAGAGAGCATGAGCAGGGAAGAGGGGCAGAGGGGAAGGGGAGGGGAGAGAGGAGAGAGAGAATGAATCTCAAGCAGGTTCCACGCTCAGTGCAGAAGCCAACACAGGGGTGATCCCATGACTCTGGGACCATGACCTGAGCCGAAATCAAGAGTCAGACGTTCAACAAACTGAGCCACCCAGGCTCCCCACTGAAACTCACTTTTAATTTTTTTTAATGTTTGTTTATTTTTGAGAGAGAGACAGAGTGTGAGTGGGGGAGGGCAGAGAGAGAGGGAGACGTAGGATCAGGCTCCAGGCCCCAAGCTGTCACACAGAGCCCGATGTGGGTGCTTGAACTCACAGACCTCGAGATCGTGGCCTGAGCCAAGTCGGACACTTAACCGACTAAGCCCCCGGGCGCCCCTGAAACCCGCTTCTGACAGCATATTATCCCAGTTAGGATTTGGGCATCTCACTGCATGCAGAGTGTGCCTCAAACAACAATGTAAGTCAGTATTAACCTCTTAGTAGGTCTGCGTCCCCAAGTGCTGTGGGTTAGTAATTCAGACACCCCCCTCCCCCCTTCTCTGCATCCTAGTCCGGGGCAAGTGACTCTGTGAGGGCAGTGGAGCCAAATCCTCGCCACCAAGAAGCAAGTGACGGGGGGGTGCAAAGGGGACAGAGGAGAGCGTGCCGGGAGGTAGTGACCAGCACTGGAGACCCCTCTGTGCACAGAAACCGATAAGCACAGACTGAAACCCCACGTGTCCCCCCACCTCCACTGCTGAGGGGCCCACGGACGACACAACAGCAGCAGCAAGGAGGAAACCTAGTGCCCAGGTCTTGCTTCCAAAGCCCGTCCTCCACAAGGAGCCGGCATCACGGAGGAATGGCTGACTCCAGGGCGAAGGCTGGGAAATTCGAGAAGAGCGGCAGCATCTGACTGCGCGGCAAAGTACAGAAGCGTTCAGAACCTCGCACGTCAAAGTGGCCACGACCTGCAGAGGCCCTATGAGCAGGAACACAAAGCAGGACGGGAGTGGATCCCACGACCGAAGACAACGCTACTGGAAGGAAGCAGGACCACGTGCTTTCCGACCGGATGCTCTGAAAACGGCGCGTCGCTTCAACCGGGCTCCCGCCCGAGACGCCGGGGCCGAATCCGCGCGAGGGCGCCGTCCGTACACGGCAACTGCCCGGCACCAGCGCAAAGTATCAAGGCCAACAAATCAGCCGACAGTAGACGCTGGGGGGGGGGGGGGGGGGGGGGGGGGGGGGGGGGGGGGGGGGGGGGGGACGGGGGAGGACGGAGGGGGGGACGGGGGAGGACGGGGGGGGGACGGGGGAGGACGGGGGGGTGGTGGGGGGACAGGGGAGGACGGGGGGGGGGACGGGGGAGGACGGGGGGGTGGGGGGTGGGGGGGGCGGGCGGGCACGAGCTTCTCAGGCAGACAATGCAGTTGTGGACGCGCACGGACGGAGGGGCCGCGCAGCAACGTGGACGCGCCTGAGCCGCCGAGCTGCACGCTTAAGAGCCGCTCCAGTGGTAAACACGTTAGCTGATTTCACCACAATAAAAAAATGTCAAGGTGAAGAAATTCCAAGGCCGAGAAGCTCCTTTTATTTAAGGAGGTCACGCGGACGGCACCGTTAAGGGCAACGAGGGATCCCGAGCGGGGGCGGGGAGGGCAAAAATCGCCAACAAGGCGGTGCTGCCGGGACAAGCGGCAACATTTCCATGCGAGCTATGGATTAGTAACAGTCACGTATCAAACATATACAAACACAGAGAGAGAATGATAAAGCAGGCGAGGGAAGATGTAAACAGGTAATGAACCCGGGTAAAGGTACCAGGGAGTTCGCTGAACTAGTCTTACAATTTTTCTGTAAGTTTGAAATTGTATCTAAACTAAGAAACAGAAAATAGTACCAGTCAGGGGCTCCTGGGAGGCTCAGTCAGTTGAGCATCTGACTTTTGATTTCATCTCAGGTCATGATCTCAGGGTTGTGAGATGGAACCCGCATCGGGCTCTGTACTGACAGTACAAGCCTGCTTGGGATTCCCTCTCTCTCTCTCTCTCAAAATAAATAAATAAACTTGGGGGAAAAAAATACTACTAGTCAAGAACAAAAGCCACCTCTGAAAGCAAACTGACTTGGGGGTCAAATTATCACTTGTTCTCAGTGGTCACCTCTCCTCCAGCCACCAGGGCGCACCCCCCCTCCCCCCAGAGCTGCACCTGTCTGACAAGTTCAGGCTCAAGAACATGATCAAAGCATTAATTATCACGCCGAACATTTCCTGGGATAACATTTTCTATACACTTAACTAAACTTACAAGAAGAAAAGAACAGGTGTCAAACTTCAGCTCTAGCGAAACAAGTAATGGTAGATGCCCCAAGTACTCTTTTAATGTCTTCTCAATAAAGGCAGGAAAGAGTCAGAAACCTGGAGAACACCGTCTATATATAATCCACATGCTATCCTGTTAAAACTCGAGCTTTAGAATTCTACAAGGTGATAATGAGGAGAAATGTTCTTATCCATTTCAGGACTACTTCCCCAGCACGTTGTTCAAAATGGAACACGGCACATTTTTTAAAGCAGGTTAAAAAAAAAAAAAAAAATCTATGTAGATGGTCCTTTGTGGCTCCTGAGCCTCCCATGACAAATGCCAAGGGCCAGTTCACACGCTCGAAGCGCAGAGCCAGGGTGCCCGCGCTGGCCGCCCGCTCTTTCAGCGCCAAGGTCTGACCCACCTGTAGACCCCGGCCCCTGGACGGTCACCCTGCAGCTCGGGCTGCCTGGCTTTGGACATGGTGTCTCACTCGGATCCCCGCAACTCTAGCCCCATCCCTCCAAACCCTCCACTCCACCCCCGGTCAACAAGATCTCTCCAAACACAAATCTCTGCGTGATTTTGCCCCACTTAAATCCACACGCAGCTCCCCACCACCAACCACGTCAACAGTCATCAGTTGCTGAGAGTTTCATGCTGGGTCCACGTAACTGATTTGTACGGGTCATAAATGCAGTTCAATGCAAATGATTTACCTATTTAACGTAAAGGCAAAGTTTTCCCCATAATCGTGCCATTCTCACCTGTAAAACACACATGATGGGGTATCGCAGTTTGGTGTTGATGCGTCTGTCTGTCCTACTGGACGCTAGGGTCCCAGAGAGCACGGCACACTGTGAGCAAGAAACCGTGCTCGGTAAACTACGGTAAAGGTCTCTGGCCGCCTGCCCCTGCCACACTTGGGTCGATGTTCCTCCACTCACAGGACAGGACACGGCTGGGTGGGCAGTAGAGCGAACCCCTCCAGGGCGCACGCCAGAAGTCTGGGTCAACGGGAGGCCCTGACAGTGGCTACGTGCTTCCATACAGGGCAACTGCCTTCACAACCCCACAGAGCTCTTCGCAAACACAAGCTCCAGAATGGGAAGGGCGTTAACAGGTCCCTTTTAGGTCTGCTCTTAAATTTCTGGTCCTCTCTGCTTGATATTTTTGGCCAACCACCTGATATCCTCAAGCCCTGCTTCCTAATTTAAGTCTGACACCCACTTTCTTTTTAACTACACTAACGAGTCTCAAACTTTTGAGGATAGAACACCTTTACACTCAAAGATTACTGAAGACTCCCAAAGAGCTCCTTTTTAAAAATAAAAACTTTTTTTTACATGTTTATTTATTGAGAGAGAAAGAGAGAAGAGAGAACGCTGGAGCAGGGGAGGGGCGGAGAGAGGGAGACAGAATCCCAAGCAGGTTCTGTACTGTCAGTGCAGAGCGGATGTGGGGCTTGAGCCCACGAACATGAGACCGTGACCTGAGCCAAACAGCCCCTCAAACAGCTTTTTCCAGTATTTTCCATCTTAGAGGTCAAAATAAAAAAAAGAAGAAGAAGAAGAAGAAGAAGAAGAAGAAGAAGAAGAAGAAGAAGAATGTATTTCCAGGCGCACCTGGGTGGCTCAGTCAGTTGAGCGTCTGACTCTTGATTTTGGTTCAGGTCATGATCCCAGGGTCATGGGATTGAGCCCCACTTAAGGCTACACACTGAGCGTGGAGCCCGCTTAAGTTTGTCTCTCTCCCTCTGCCCCTCTCCCTGCTCACACGTGCGCACGTGCTCTCTCTCTCTCCCTAAAATAAATTAATTAATGTAAATAGTCCTCTATCCTTTTTAAAAAAAAATGTTTAAAGGCATGTATTTATTAACGGATTTAAAATTATAAATTCGTTATATATTTCAATAAATATTTCTACGAAAAAGACATTTTCAAAAAACCATTGCAAATCTCTCTAAGGTCTGCCTTATCAGAAGGCCACTGGACTCCATACTGTCTTCCAACCTGCTGTGACGTGTCGCTTTGGTTGAAGCGGATGGAGAAACTCTGGCCCCACAAAGATTCGCAGGTGAAAAGGGCAAGAACATCAGCACGTCCAAGTAACTGAGAACGTGCTTCTCTGACATCACATCGAAACTCGGCAAATTGTAGTTTCTTAAAGGTTAGAAGCGACCTATGTGCACAGAGCACTAAACGGGCTACCCGATCTATCGGAAGCACCACCCCTTACGATACTAAAGCCCAGTGGCCTCCCTTTGAGTGGATCTCTTGCCCACGGAGCATTCGGTAAGAGTGCGGATTGGCCCTCTGGAAACACAGGCTCACTGAATTACGCAGACGTTCCAGATGAGGGCACGTTGCACTCCACGTTTCGAATCCCCAAAATCCTGTCCACTCTACGATCATCTCGTCGGAAGAGTGGGAAGCTGGGCAGCTCTCAGGGGCAGACACAGGTTTCCCAAAACTCTTCATTTTCACCGGAAAGCTCAGATTTTATCCCGGCCACGCATCCTGTCAGTCTTCTTCCTTGAAGTGACAGCTCATCGTTTGTTCTGGAGGAAACATCTGCCGGAGACGCCAGCCCGAGCACCCAGGGTCGCCGTTAGCCTCCTTTCGGGTCCAGCGCGGGCACCCCGCAAGCAGCAGGTGGCCCAGCCGGGGCCCCCGCAGGGCTCTTCCCAGGGCCACCCGCCACGCGGAAGGGGACGGCGGGCGCCAAGGGGGCGAGATCTGACACAGCCCATACTTGTTACGGTGTCACCAGGGGCATCGTCAAGTGGGGTGGAACTGTTCGCCGCGATCGCACAGCGCAGGGAAACAGCAGCCCAGCACCGGCTGGGCGTGACTCACGCCCTCGCCACTACCCTCGCCGCTTCTGCACCATCCGCTCAGATCCCAAGGCGGAGACCAGGAAAGGCCACTGCCACCTTGCACTGCTATCGTTAAGTCATCTCTGCACCCGCTGTGGGGCCCAAACTCACGACCCTGAGATCCAGAGTGCACGCTGCACTTGTATTTTGATCCCAATAGGGGAGGGGGAACCCGGAGCCCACCGCCCACCGCCCACCACCCACCGCGGGAACAGCTGAGCGCTCCCTTGGCACACTTCTCTGCTTTTACATCCCCGCCACCGCCCCGGCCGTCTTCCCTACACATTCGGTTTTAGACGCGGGGGCCTCACAATGTGAATTTTCAGTCACTGTGATACCATTCTTTGTTTCAACTAGGCTTTGTTTCTCAAGTTCAACTTCCCTCATCGCGAGCCCCGTAACTCAGGCCCCTTGGCAAGCCGCTTATTTAACTCAAGCCTCAGTTTCCTCAACCACCACACGGAGATAATAATCCCCAGCAATGTAAAGAACACACCCTGTGCAGAAGCCCTTCCCCCCCTCCACTTTGTCCTCAGTACACGTTTGCCATGTACCAAGCACGATCCCGTGTGCTAGCATCGACGAGGTCTCGGCCTTACGACAAAATTTCCGTTCTGGGGGTGGGGATGTAGTGGAAAATACCAGAGAAAGAGAGAGCGATCATGAGTGGCTGGGGAGCTGCTTTCGAGGAGGTGATGGGGCAAGGCCTCTCAGCGGCTGACTGTGGAGGTCATGGGGAGCCAGTTACCAAGAGCAGAGGGGGGTGTGTCCCCAGGCCTTTCCATCGAGGAAGCAGAAAAGGCAGGGCCAGACCACCAAGTGAACCGGGGTGAGGAATCTGCACTGAGCTCCAGGCACTCGGGAAGCCAGGAGCGGTCCCTCCGGGTCAGAACGCCTGTGGGGGGGACCAGTCAGGACGCAAGCACAGCCTTCCAGGTGAAACACGGTAGCTGGCTGGGCCAGGCTCGCGACGGGCAGAGACAAAATGAGGCGATCCCATATAAGATGCACTTTGGAGGCCAAGTCGACAGGCTCTACTCATGAGCTGGACAGGGCCACGAGGAGGAGGAGAAGAAAGAATGAAGGGTAAATTCTAGACTTACAGCTTGAACACCCGAGTGGGGGTTGAGGCAAAGTAGGCATTCAGGAGCTCCAGGCCAGGCCAGAAGTAAAAACTGCCGATGTGAGGGTCGCCGACGTGTGAACGGCATTAAAACCATGAGCCCAGACAAGACCCGCTGGCCAGGGGCATACACAACAAAGAGGAGGGGCCCAAGATCAAGTCCTCGAGCGCCCCACACTAGGCCGTCAAACAGCAAAGGGGTCTGAGAAGGAGGATGAGAGACCTCAGGGGAAGAGCTGGAGCTCTTTCTGTTCGGGAAGACACAGAAGCAAGAGGAGAGTCTCATGAGGGAGGAGTGGCCCACTGTGGAAGGCTGCATAGAGGTCAGACAAGACAAGGACAGAGAAGTGAAGGCCTGTGGAGGGTGGTCTCAACGCCTGATGGGAGTATGTGATAGAGGCCACAAGGTGAGCAAGGTAGGGTTACCCTTCCTTTGTCCACGCGCCAGCCCGCTGCCTCCACTCGGCTCCCTCCACGGCTTACTCAAAGCACAACTTACAAAGTCAGGTGACAATCGGTCGAGAGACTGGTTTGCAAATGGCTTCATCGTTCTCTCCCTACTCCTCCGGCACACCTGTAGGCACCGTGTGTGCGGCAGTGGTTTTCCATCAGGTTTCTGATTCCGTCCCACAGGTGCAAGGCAAAGATCTAACTGAGACCAACTGTCCCCACACGCTCCCTTTCCAGGGGACAAATGAACTCTGATCGTCATAAAGCATCGCGGTAAAACACAAACGGGAACATACGTACACATTGGCGTCAGCCATAGGCCCGCGAATTTTGAACCGCGAATCATTTACGTAAGTGTAATTATTTGAAAATGATAAGCCAAAATTGCTATTGATGCATATACGTATCAATTCAGTAAAAGCAACAGAATTAACCAAACAACAAACTAATTTGATAATAACAGTATTAAACAGTAACTTAATAACTAAAATGCAATAATAGTGGCATTTGAAAGGCAGCGCGGATCCCCCCCCCCCAAAAAATGTGGGAATCCCAACTGAGAGTGGGCAAGGGCTGTGGCTCCCTCTGTCGGGATGCCAAACGTTGAGCGGCACAAAACTTTTTACAGATGTCAGTCAACTTAGCAAAGATGTCAACTTTAGGGATCCTTAACAGCTTCACTAAATAGGACAGCAATAGGGAACCAGAAATACACACACAAAATAAAAGTATATGGAATTGCGTCTCGGTCACAGGGAGCAGCAAAGGCCAAGTCTGCGTTCAGGGCACTTCCCGGCCCACCAGGGCAAGTGGGACGCGTAGGGCCTGCTCCGGGACAAGCAGGCCCACACATGTCGCCTCCCCACAGGCTGCTCCACGAGACTGCTGGAGACAGCCTGGCCTGGACGCCTGTGTGCTCAAGATTCCCAGAATCAGAGCAGCTGCCTGGCGCGGCAGTCACGGAGCACAAGTCACACCCAGGGAACACGCTGGCCAGAACCAGCCCCACAAGCCAGGTTTGTTCGGCCCACAGTGTCGGTTGGACTCCTTCATGTCTCGTAACATCCGAAACAGTGCCAACATTTTTAAATTGGAAGCCTTCACGTTAAAAAAAAAAAAAAAAAAAAAAAAGTCTTCTGGATTCTCAAAGAAAAAAGACAGAGAGAGAGAAAGGAAGAGAGATCTGGCTGAGGCCCAGCTGCCCCTTCAGCTGCTGTGGCCTGTGCTCTCCAGAGCCCACCTTCCAGAAAAATCAGACACGAGTCACATGTCGGCTGCCGTTGATCTCCGGCCCTGTGCCATTCTTCTTATACCTGGCCTGTTTCCTTCACTCATGCTTCCTTCCAGTGCTTAGCATCATTTGGATTTGCAACTCTGTCCTGGCAGGGGTGCTGAGAGGTCTCGTTGGGGCTGAGTCAGAGGAAGAGACTACAAGGGCAGTTAGACGCCAAGCTCCCACACGCTGAACTGAAAATGTTATCTGCTGATTTTCGTCTTCATTAAACACCTTGCAAAAAGGTCAGACACAGCAAACGTTTCTCCCCTGGCTCTTTTCTAAAGAGTAATCTCAGTAATTACTCAGACTCAGAACTTTTCTTTCTCTTAATAACCTATGACAAGCTTATCAGAAAATGTTATCATTCACAAATTAATGTTTTAAGTAAAAGGTCAAAAATATATCCATTCATCAGCTTGAACAGTTTGAGCACGGGTTTAGGGTAGCAGAGGGAACCACATTTCACAAGGAAAAAATAAAAAAAGTCTTCCAGATAGAATGGGGAAAAAAAAATTATTAGACAGTTACTTTAAAACAAGTTCCTTTTCATGTATGCGTAACAACCACAAAAAAAATTCGAACTATATAATTAGTACCAAAGAAGTCCCTAAGACAAACTTTTGTACAATCTCTTCCAAAGACCATCTCTTTTACTCCTTAAACTGCTTTTGGATGAAATGAATTGTCCTAACCCAAATCAATAACCAAAGGACTGGTTACTAGGGACTGACCAAGCACAATCACCATAATGGTGATCTTACATAGTTCAACATCATATATGAAAATATATGTAAGCCAGAGCAATCACACCGTACTATAACAACAACTACCTCTCTTTTACCACTACGATGCTTAAATTTAAAAAAGGCAATCTTGAAGGAAAAAGCAAATCACAAAAAGACAAATTTTAACTGTGCATAGATGGGAAGGTCCCACCCGCTTGCTCTGGAGACCAGGAGGTAGACAGCGGTTAGTTAAGGGCAGGTTCACCAAGATTGGCTGTTTTCTTTCCTACTGGCCATTTATAAGTCACTGTTCACACTCCAACACCATGGAGACCCCCTCAAACCTGGACCCAAGTTCCAACCCATCACCCTCTAACTCCACCGTGGGAGAAATTCTGTCCCCAAGCTACAGCAACGTGACACCACATAAATGGAGGGAAAGTCTGGATCCAAGACCAACTGCTTAGAAGGCGATATGATGAAGTTCATTGTAACTTTAAAACAACCCTGCGTGAATTTGTTACTAGCTAAACATTTGCCAGTAATCTTGTTTCCCAGCATAGCATTTAACCTGGCTTGGACAATTAGGAAAAAAAAAAAAAAAAAGCGAACTAACCACAGAAGTAGGCTCCCCACGTGGGTACAAGTACTCTCTCTCCCAAGGCATCTTTCCGTCCTGTTAATAACAGCACTGAGTATACCAAAGAGTGTGTAAGCACTCGCAGTGCTGCACTTTCCAACACGGTTACCTTTTACTGTCTGAATTCGAACTTCGTTTGAGTTAAATTAACACTGGCCGGTGAATAACTACTAACCAGAACAGACTTTTTCCATTTCCGACCAAACGCTGGAGTCTGAAATGGCTTGTGCTCTTTAAGTTGACTTGCAACGTGTGGCTGGGGAAAAATGACCGCTGCTTCCCCCGAGGACACTCGAGTGGCTCTGAACTTTCTGTGGAAGAATCTACCGGGGCCCAAGGGGGCGCGGTGGGAGAATCCACTTACCCGATCCTTCATCCTCCAGCTCTGAGCTAAGGATTTGGAGCCTTCGA
Source organism: Panthera leo (assembly GCF_018350215.1). Classification (NCBI taxonomy): domain Eukaryota; kingdom Metazoa; phylum Chordata; class Mammalia; order Carnivora; family Felidae; genus Panthera; species Panthera leo. The sequence goes on along the minus strand of NC_056692.1, from coordinate 59,193,895 downwards.
TTTTCTCACAGTGCCTCTTTTTCATAAAAGCCAAGGGCAGGTTCCAGTCTGTGAGGTCGGCCTCATCTTCCTCCCCGAGTCCCAGAAGAGGGGACTGCAGCATCTCGGACTCCATCGGGGGGAGAGGGGGTGGGGGAGTCCTTGGCAGCAAGCGCTCGAGAACCTCCAGCCTTAAAAACTAGCGTGTACCAGAGCGGTACATATAAGAAATAAGAAACAGGGAAGGGGGGAGAGTGGAAAAAGAAACGAGCGGGAAGTGTGCGGAGACCCCTACTCGGGCAAAAAAGTCTGACACCCTTCTCTCTAACTCTGCGCGGGAAGGCGGAGGGGGTGGGAAGGGCCGGGCGGCGGGCGGGGGAGACCGGGCGGACCAAGGAGCTCGGCGCGCACACACACGCACGCCCCCGGGTCCCACGCCACGGGCTGCTTGGGGGGCTGCACGTCCCAGGAGGGGCTGCGAGCGGAGCTGTCAGAGGCGTGGGAGACTTCAGGCCTCACGATGACCCTGCTCTCGGCCTCCAACGCCTCGGCCGATCCGAGGACAGGAAGGCCGCCCGCTCTCGGTGCCGGTTCGCCGACCGGGCGGAGGTCTCCGGCCGAGAGGGGAAGAGGTTCAGAGCTCGCGGGGTTTCCCGCAGCCACTCTCAGCCCTGCGGGTCCCGCACTCGCCGGAGCTGCTGCAACCAGAGCCAGGACCGGCCCATCGTGCTCGCCCGCAGCCGGCTCCTCGGCCCCGGATCCGCGCGGCCTGGACGGCCCTGGCCTTCGGCCCCGTGCCTCTCTCCTGCCTGAGAACGAGTCCTGAGGAGAGGGCGACGCGGAGGCGCGAAGAACACAGGGAGTGTGGGCTTATTGGGTTTGGAGAGTTCTGCCCTCTGGTTTGAAGCTACAGTGAAACTCCTCTCATCAGCACATCAAGGAGGACGCCATGTTGCCAAGCCCCAGCATGCATCGCGACCTACGGTGTGACCAACAGGCCAAACTTCCTCAGAACGTTCTGGCCGCGCTTCCCAGAATGCGAGGAGAGAAATTCGCCCCCCTCCCCGCTTCGTTACTATGGTTACCACAATTCAGCTTTCCAGAGTTTATAGCGTTCATTCAATAGATGCGCGATATCGAAGTCAATCCTATAAACGAAACTATGTCAATTTAGTTAATTTTGAAAAAAGCTTTTTATTGTTACAAACGGATCTACATGCTCCTGAAATTTAAGGAATTCACCCCCTTGTTGTTTCTTCCAGATTTTGAAAAGGCAGCAAAAGCAAGAACTATTGATAATATTACAAAAGAAGATGGTTGGGGGGGTGGGGGTTGCACGTAGTATCCTCCACAGTATCAATCAGATTTTCTCCCCCCCACCCCCACCCCCCAGGGAATACCCAGGGGAAAAACTAATTTCAACGATTACAATTTTTTTTGTTATTGAATCCATCCTATTTTCTGATGGAGCTTCTTTTGATACAGCTTCACGTGCAAACAACTAAAAGCTACAGGTTTCTTTGCGTGGAGGCACGCCCCTGCTTTATTCCTCTACTCAGAAAACATTGTTTATTTACAGTGTGTGCGGAACTGTGACCTCCTCTACTAGGAAGGAATAGAGAGCCGAATGCAGCATGTGGTGCCTGCCTTCAATAAAAACAGTGTTAGTGAGCCACACATGTTCCCAGTATATACAGCTTGGCAGGGAGCAAACAGACTGGTCTTCCCGTCTGCATGGGGCTTTGGTGCCTGAATCCGGATGTTGGCTGAATCACTCTCCACCTCTGTAACCTTGGTCAATTGCTTAACTATTTCAGCCTCAGTTTCCTCTGTATAAAACTGGGATAGGGCCTCCTGGGTGGCTCGGTGGGCTAAGCGTCTGACTTCAGCTCAGGTCATGATCTTGCGGTCGGTCTGTGAGTTCAAGCCCCACATAGGGCTCTGCGCTGACAGCTCAGAGCCTGGAGCCCGCTTGGGATTCTGTGTCTCCCTCTCTCTCTGCCCCTCCCCTGCCCACGCCCTGTCTCTCTCTCTCTCTCTCTCTCTCTCTCTCTCTTTCTTAAAATTAAATAAACATTTTAAAAATTTCAAAGAAAAAACTGGGATAATGCCCACCTTGAAGGATACAATTAACCCGTGAAGGTGCCTAGTAAGAACGCTGAATAGAATACTAACAATTAACTTCCCATAGCTAGAGTGAAACCTAGCAACACTGCCTGCTTTATTCATCTAAAACCTCCGACTGGACACGACAAGATACCTTGTTTCTTTGTGGTTGCCCAGGGCTTGGACACAAAGCGGGGATCCGTGTCAAAATCCTGACATTTGTGTTCCTTTCAACATTGGAATGAACAGTGCAATTCCAGATCTTTCACACCTAGCACGTAGTGCATGTTCCAAGCATTCGTTGCATTATTGCATCCCACTGAGCCTGATTCAACCTTTAAAACTCAGGGTAAATTCACCACAAAACAGATGGAGGCTAAAACCTTCCTTTTCCGGGCTCCCTGGGTTGGCAAACTATCCCCACAAGCACCAGCAGAGGCTTTGGGACTGCAGCAGCGCTAAACCTCTTTATTGCTAACTACTCGGTGACTTGGGAAAACCCACTTAATCTGTGTGAGACTCAGCGTCCTCACCCACAAAGTGTGTGTCACCTTGGGAAATCATCACTCACCTTGTCCGATATTCTAAATGAAGACAGTAAAGGTGCTGATGGGACCCTAATCTGGCAGGCCTTCAGAATCACCAGGGAAACTATTCAAAAATAAAGATCCCCGGGTCCCACTCCAGGCCTACTGAATCATGGGGAGGGGAAGACAGGGATTCAGGACTATATTTTTTAATCAGGGAACACTGATGAGAGTTAAAATCAGTCAAGTTTGAGGATATTGGAAAACACTCTCTCTAAAGACATTAGACAACATTTTCCTCTAATGATTCCATCCCAGCCACGTGGTGGGCCCTCAATAAAAACTTGTATCAGGGCCGCCTGGGTGGCTCAGTCAGTTAAGCATCTGACTTTGGCTCAGGTCATGACCTCACCGTTCCCGAGTTCGAGTCCTGCATCAGGCTCTGTGCTGACAGTTCAGAGCCTGAAGCCTGCTTTGGATCCTGTGTCTCCCTCTCTCTCTGCGCCTCTCCCACTCACGCGCTGTCTCTCTGTCTCTCTCAAAAAAAAACATTAAAAAATTGTTTAATTGTATCAAATAATGCTATGAAGAAATTACCCAATATTCCATCTAATAAATCAGAACAAGACTCACCCTCTCCCCCAAACTACAGAACAAAACGCACCTGCTATTGTTTTACAAATGTGACCCCAGGACCAAGAAACCATTTGGGGTCCACGTCCTAGGCCGAAGGTCAGGATACACACGTTCCGGCCCCAGTCCGGGACCGATTCCCGCAGACCTCCCCAAAGCCTGTGACCTCCTCTGCCCTCAGTCTCCATATCTGTGACACGAGACACTCGAAGAAGGTGAATCTCTAGGATATTTTGGGTTCAAAACTCTGTGATTCATGTACAAACCAGAAAGGGGCTGGTGACAGCCCAGCTCCCAACCTGAAGTCTCAAGAACGGGCTTGAATCATTTCATAGCATCCTGACATTTAGAAGAAACCTCGTCCAGTGTGTTATGGATGATTCTATTCAAGTCCCAGATAAGCATTTGGAACTGTGGCTCCAGGCTTCTGGAAGGCAGTGAGCGTCTATGACTAATGACGAGCTGGAAATCCAAGGCCGACAATTTCTCACCTGGGTGATCTCATCACCACGGTGTGTGATCTGCTGGCCACCTGGGCCCGCCGTTCTGATCTCCAATGTCCAATTCTTCACAAGCAAGGACATCTCATGCTTCCCACAAAACCTCTAAATAAGATACTTTAATCTTGAAAACAGTTTTATGAATCTCAAAAAAACGCACGAAACCTGGTCTGATTGTCCAGCTATAAAAATGTTGATAACGTGCCGCTGGGGGTGAACATCCAGCTCAGGACTGGGAAAGGAGGAGGTTTTAGGCCCAGCTCTCATCTGAAACAGCGGAATCACCTGTCACCTGCTTGTACACAGAGAGGGGGGCCTCTTCCTGGAACGTGAAGGTAGACCAGATGACCTCTTCCAGCCCTAAAACTTGGGCTCTTTGGCAGCCAGAAGCCAGAGACACGGCAAAGTGAGCACAAGATCAAAAATTAAAAAACCTGGACGTGTGGGTCAAATACAGTGGAAGTCAGGGGTAAATAGAGGAGGAAAACAGGGAGGGGGGCCTGAAAAATTGCCACAGTACAGGACATGTTGCCCAGCGAGAACGAGGAAGCTAGAGTTTCACAGCCTTCAAGCTCAGCTGTCGGCCCCGCACAACCGGCCGAATCTCTTCTCAAAACACAAGCCCGTCCAAGGCAGGCGTCCCATCCTCCAATATTGCAGCTTCTCCACCAAATCAATCAAGGGCATGGAATGTGTTTTGTCATCAAGAATCGGGAGCGAGTCTGGAGGTCAAGAAAAGTGGTGCTTCGCTGAGCTATATGGTTTTCCACGCAGGGAGACCGGCCAGCGCCCGTCCTTTCCAGAGGAATCTGTGCTTAGCTTAAACCAAAATAGACATAAAGTACTTTGCTTTTGTCTGAGCATCACTACTCCGTTTTTAGCAAAATCCCAGCCACCCCCCCTGGGCAGGTCAGATGCGTTGTTGACGAAGCGAGAAGAGAAGGTAGCGGGAAGTGACAGCCTCAGCATCCCCGTCGGAAACGCAGGCCGCAAGACGCCAAACGCGCCTGTCTCGTTCTCCCCCTTTTCATCCGTCTAAAAATACGGTGATATTTACGTACGTGAGCTTCCTCCCCTCTCGCACACCTCTCTGTTTCATGTTCTTGTTTTTGTACACTGAGTATGCGTGGTTTGGGGAAGCAGAAACAACGGTCTGTTTAAAAAAGGAGGTGACCCCCGAGGAGCCTGGGGAACTATGGTAAAACGTGCTTCTTTTTGAACAAACTTCACCCACCCTGGGCATTTCTTCTTTCCGAACTGAGAGGCTTTGCAGCGGCAGCCTTAAGGATCCAGCCACAAGGCAGAGCCGAGGGGTAGAGAAAACAGGGAGAGAAAACAGAAGTGGATCCTTAACAGAAATGTGACCTTCACCCCCCCCTTTCCTTCCCACTCTGGGGGCTGTTTTGTGTAGGGCAATGAAGAGCTTGCGTGGGGTACCTAGAATCTGGGGGCAAATGAGGCACAGAGGGGCTGGAAGCCAGTGTGCCCCAGGGCCCCTCCCCACTGGCACCGCGGCCCGCCAGTCTGGATAGCCTGGTGCACCCAGCTCCAAGCCTTTGCAGGATCAGACGCCGCTGGGAATTCTTTATGGAGGAGAACAGACGAAGGCCAGTGTCTTTCTTCCCCAGCTCCCAAGCTGCATCCATGGGTGCACTGTCCTTCCTCCCACAGGACCCTGGAGGTCGTCGAATGGCAGGGATATGGTCTATGCCCAGTACAGAGTGTTTGACAAGAAAAAATATATATATAAAGGAAAGCTTTTCTGATAGAGACTGTACTGAGAAAATTTGTTATCCAATAAAAAATATACAAACTGAATTTTATAACCTTTTATTTTAATAGAATTGCCTGCAATGAGATTCTACCTTTATGAAAATACAAATAATACAACCAACTGTCTCTTTTTAAACTCTCCGTTTGTTATTTTATGTACTATTCACCTCTCATCAGCGATTCTCAGATTCTCGGCACACACAAGACCCTGGGGGAGCAAGGCTAGCCTGACCACGCCTCTGCCTTTAATAGGGGGGATTAGGGAAAATGCCTGTAACTAAAATATTATAATCCTGGTAGTGAGTGAGTGTTTGTGATGAGCCAAGCCCTTTTCATGAGAATTAACTCATTTAATCCTCCTCATAGGCTCATGTAAAGGCTCCTGTTTTAGATCCGTCTTACCAGGAAGAAAATTGAGACACAGAACAATTAAATATCCTTCTCAAGATCTCTCTGCTGGCCAGGGCCTGGCGAGGGTCCAACCGGGGCCGCCAAAGGCCAGGCCCTGGCTCAAACACGTCCTCAGGACCCCAGACTCAAATCCCTTCTCCTGCCCTTCTGTGCCCAGGACCCCAGGAAAGGCACTCCATGCACCCCGTCCCAATTTCACGTATGAACCACGAAACTAAGAGTTTCAACGTCTAGACGTTGTTAGTATTAAATGAGCTAATGCCCGGCGCACAGTAAGCACTCAATAAAGGCTAACTGTTATTAACAAAGTGCTGTAAGAAATAAATTCCATCCAGGTTGATTAAAAAGGCTTCCTGCAAAACACAGCACGTGTGCCCGAACCTGAAAAATGGATTCCTTTTTTGGAATACGTTGAATTGTTTTTCTGAAGCAGAGTCTCACACGTGGGGTGGGAGGGAGATTTTTCACGGAGGTCAGTGGATCAGACCGTAAACTGATTTTTTAAAAGCGAAGAAAGGCACTGTAAACATGCAAGTTCCAAATGCTGAGTTGGGTGTGAGTAGAACCAGCCCAACACGTGTGGCCAGCTGCTCCCGGAGGTGAGGGATGATTTGGGGGTGGGAAATGCCTTCAATCTGCATTTAATCCCAGAAGTGCTATTTGGCATTTTAAACAGTATCACATAGTAGTTTGGCAATTCTTCTTAAATTTAAAATATAAAAGTAATAAATACTTGCTGGAGGAAACTGGAAAATGTCAAAGAAAAAAAGAAAAAAAAGAAAGAAAGAAAAAAACGACTATTTCCATTTTGTGTATTTTCTTTTTGCCTTTTCTTTCTGGCTTTTATGTATATATTTAAAACGTATTTGTTTTTTACATTGCAAAATAACATTATTCTGAGGGTGCCCAGGGGGCTTTGTCAGTTAAGCATCCAACTGCGGGTCAGGTCATGATCTTGTGATTTGTGAGCTCAAGCCCTGCATCAGGCTCTGTGCTGATGGCTCGGAGCCTGGAGCCTGCTTCCGATTCTGTGTCTCCCTCTCCCTCTGCCCCTCCCCCACTCGACACTGTCCTCTCTCTCTCAAAAGTAAATAAACGTTAAAATTTTTTCAAAAATAAATAACATTCTGAAACATTATTTTCAAAATAAAGACTAGAACAAAGAAACGCTTAATTCCCCTGCCCGGATATAGCTGCCACTAATATTTCTACGTACAGCCTTTTGTGTATATTATAAACATGTATGGTAAGCAGACATACTTATTTGTACAGTTTTTGCAAAAAAGAATCGTTCGATTTTATATAAACAACGCTATTTAACAGCACATCTCGTGTCGCGACTTGTCTTTCTCACGTACGGCGGGAGTATGTTCTCCCAGCCCAGCTAGTAACTGGGAAATGCGGAGGGGTGACCCACAGAGAAGAGTACAGCCTTCGGGGTCATGCTGCAGGAAGCCGTGACCTTCACGTGGCCTAAACGAAACTCAACAGGCCAGACTTTTGGTTACAAAGACATAAGGCAAACAGTGTTCCGTGCCTTTCCCAAAACATCCTGAGGGATGTCAACCCTGCACGCACAGCTGTGGGGAGGGTAAGTGTTCAGTTTAGTACTGATAACAATTATTATTATTATCCTGTAATAGCAGTGACCAACCTTACAGTGCACGTCCTGGTTGGTACCGGACCCTGTTCTAAACACTTCACACATTGGGGCGCCTGGGTGGCTCAGTCGGTTAAGCATCCGACTTCAGTTCAGGTCATGATCTCACAGTCCATGAGTTCGAGCCCCGCGTCAGGCTCTGTGCTGATGGCTCGGAGACTGGAGCCTGCTTTGGATTCTGTGTCTCCCTCTCTCTCTGCCCCTCCACCTTCATGCTCTGTCTCTCTCTGTCTCAAAAATAAATAAACGTTAAAAAAAAAAAAAAGTTGTCTTAAACACTTCACACATTAACTTAATACTCGAGAAGTGCCCATTGTCCCCATTTCACAGATAAGGAAAAGCTGAGGCAAGGGTAGATTAAGGAACTTGCCCCAGGTCACACAGTGAATAATCTCTGGAACCAGGATTCCAATCAGCAGGATGACCCCAGGGCTGAGGCTCCCACACGTTCCTGTATATCAGAACTGCCTTTAAAGGCCCCACGTCCGGGCTGCACCTTCACCAGTGGAAAGAACGTCAGGTGACGGCAGCCCGGGATCCCCAGACGCTCCAATGTCAGGGATGTGTGGGACCCACAGTCTCGAGGCCCGTTCTCTTAACCACTGTGTTGATCACACGCGGGGCATCTGTGTCCAGCCGGCTGTGCCAGCAGTGACACGGCTTCCCGGAAAGTGAGGTTTAGCCGGGGCTTGGACAAATGTGTGGTTGTGGTGTCCCGGCCAAGCTGTATGGTCTACCCTCAGCTGTCGGTGAAGACTGGGTTCCAAGTTGGTGTAACTGACCCAGCCACCCAGGCGCCCCGACCGGGTTTCAGGTTGGGAGCCAGCTAGTCAGAGAGGGTTCATGAGGGCTACGTTTAGGTCTTTCCCAGGTGACCACGTGTCCTGGTTTCCTGGGGCAGTCCCAGTTTTCACCGGCTGCCCTGACACAATTATCGATAATGCCTTCTTACGTTCTCGAAATTGTCCTAGTTTGGGTGATAAATCACTCCACCTCTTACCCACTGAGACCTATACTCTCTACTCATTGAGGATATCACTGTTCTAAACAATGTTGGTTTTCATGTCCCTTCCCCCAACTAGATAGAGGCTCCATAAAGACAAGGACCCGATTCTCATTCTCATTCCCCGATTTACGCCCTGCAGAGAGCGCCGAGCCGGTGCGGCGATGGGCACACAGTGTGTGTTGAAGGACTCGGGTGAGAAGAACCCCAAGAAGCCCATTCTGGAAGCAGAAACGAAGGGCAGCCTGGACAACTCAGACTGACCTGCTCAGGGGAACATCGGGACCCAAGGCACAGTGATCACACGTTAGGGTCACATGCTGAGGACCAGCAGGGGCAGACCTGGGAACTCTATAGGAGCCCCACCCCCCCTAACAAGAATGGCCTCCCCAAAGATTTGAAGTAGAGGGGGCCTCTGGGTAGCTCAGCCATTTTGGCTCCGGTCGTGATCTCGAGGTTCGTGGGTTCGAGCCCCGCGTCGGTCTCTGTGCAGACAGCTCCGAGCCTGGAGCCTGCTTCAGATTCTGTGTCTCCCTCTCTCTCTCTGCCCCTCCCCTGCTCTCTCTCTCTCTCTCCCTCTCTCTCTCAAAATAAATAAATGTGAAAAAAAATTTTTTAAAGACTCGGGGCCACTGACATGGAGATGAAAAGACAGCAACTTCATCTGAAACCCCAACTGAGCAAAACAGGCCATGAGAACATCCTCGAACACGGATCTTTGCTTTTACCCCTCTCATTCCTTCCTTGTATCAGTCAAGCTATGCTAAGTGCTGGCACCCTCCTGTCTCAATAGAAGGTCAATGCTCCTTCACACAGCCCTTCAATACAGGTGTCTGGGGTAACCCGGGGGCACAGACCCTTTCCATGTCAGGGTCCCCACCATCCCCAGCGCCTCTGGGCACACTGCTAGATGTCTGCTCCCAGCCAGGGGGCTTGCACAGGGGCTGAGGCTTCTATTGGCCAGGCCTGAGGCTTACATCATCTCGCCTGCATTCTATTGGCCAAAGTTGGTCACATGCCACAGCTAACTGCAAGGGAGAGTGGGAAATGTAGTCCATGTACCCAGAAGGACCCGGGAAAAAATTCGGTAAATAAGGAGCTCCAAGATTTCTTCCTAGAAAGGAAAGTCAAAAGTCAAAAAGCTCCATTCATCTACTAGAACTGCCATAACGAAGCGTCACAAACGGGTGGCGTCGAACCGCAAACATTTACCCTTTCACAGCGTGGAGGCCGGGTCTGAAATTAAGGTGTGAGCAGGGCAGCGCTCCCTCTGAAAGCGCTAGAAGAAAATCTGTTCCGTGCCTTCCTGTTACTGTCTGATGACACCTGCACCCTTTGGCACGTCTGGGCTCCCGGCTCCGAACACCAGCCTCTGCCTCCTCCAACACGTGCTGCTCTCCTTGTATGTCTCTGTGTCTCCCTCTTCTCTCTCTCTCTTCTTAAGTCTCTTCATCTGTTTCGAGGGTGGGAGAGAGCCAGAGAGAGAGAGGGAGAGAGAGAGAATCCCAAGGAGGCTCCACGCCGTCAACGCAGAACCCTACGCGGGGCTTGATCCCACGAACCATGAGACCACGACCTGAGCCTCCCTCTTCTCATAAGGACACTGACCAGACTGGATCGCGGGCGTCCACATCATCTGCAAAGACCGTATTTCTAAGTGAGCCCACATTTGCTGGCACCAGGGCTTGGGACTTGAATATACGTCTCTGGCAACGCAAGTCAACCCAGAAGAAACAAAGGGCACGAACTTGTTAATGTGTATTTATTTTTGACAGAGAGAGAGAGAGACAGAGCATGAGTGGGGGAGGGGCAGAGAGAGAGGGAGACACAGAATCCGAAGCAGGTTCCAGGCTCTGAGCTGTCAGCACAGAGCCCGACGCGGGGCTCGAACCCACAGACCGCGAGATCATGACCTGAGCCGAAGTCGGACGCTCAACCGACTGAGCCCCCCAGGCGCCCCAAGGGCATGAACTCTTTAAAGGTGTTTGCTCTCACACCGCTTCCAAAAAAATACTCTGCACACAAACCAGCAGCAACAGAGAGCATAGGTGTCCTCCCACCTTCCCCCAACCCAGGAGCAGTGTTTTGATTTTCTCCCTTGTTTTCGCCGTCTTGATTTTTGGAAATTCGTTAAGTGAACAACAGCGTCTAGTTTCCGTTTTGATAGGCACCCCTCAGGGAAGACCCAGAAAGTGGGAGAGGGCCCAGGAATCACGTCGTCCAGGCTCAGGGAGCGGAGGGTGTTTGCTGGGCAGCGGGCCGGCCGTCCCAGGGCACAACGCAGGCAGGGACTTGGGAACATTTCACTGGCGGTAGTGAAATGCTGAAATCGTTTTCTCTGCCTGCAGAAAGCCAATATCAGAAGGCAGGAAGGACAAAACTTTCCATTTATCCATCTGAAATTAATGTTTCCAGCCAGGAGGGCTGCAGACAGCCAGCTGCCGGGGCTGCGAGTCCTGTCTGGTTTGCGTGTCGCCGTGGCAAGTGCGGGCTCGCGGTTGCCAGGAATGAGTGTGGCAGCGACACTGCGAGCAAGCAGTCCACAGAGCGGCTCCCGGGCTCCTTGGATGCCATCACCCGTCAGAACACTCTGTGCTTGGTCCAGAGCTATCCCGCACCCGTGAATTATTCATACCAGCCACCTTGTGATATGTGATCACATTCTGGGCAGAATGTCAGCCAGGGAGAAATGGGTAAATGTAATTTGTGGTCTCAATTTCTGTCATAGTTTCAGTCATTATTTTTCTCTCATAACTCTCCATCTCCCTGCCGTATTTTCCCTTCTCGGGTTTTTAATCAGAGGGATATGTCAAGAGCGAATCTGAAAGCCTCTTCCTTCCTTCTGCCTGTGCTCTCCCGTGACGAAGAGGTAATATGTTTACGATACGTATTTTATTACCTTTGAGCGCAAGTAATTGATATGGTTATTTCTGTTGGCCTTAAAAAACAAAAAAGCCAGCTCTTTGGCCAGCAAGGGAAGTTTATGGAGCACTAGAAGAGGAATCGCAACCCGGACACGGGAGTTTGGGTGAGCAGGGGGTGAGCGTGGAGAGCAGGGCAGAGGGGCTGGCTTTTATAGGCGAGGGTGATGGGCGGGGCCCCTTTGCTGAGCTCTCATTGGCTGGACTGTTGCCAGGCGAGGGGAAGTTCTGCCTTCCACCTTCAGGTAGTGAAGTAGGTTCCCCCCGTTGGCCGCCTGATGGCAGTGCGACAGAGCGCCCCCTTCAGGGCTTTCCCACTCCGTTTTAAAGGAGGGTTCCTCTACCACCACATCTCTTATTTTTTTAATTTAATTTTTTATTTCTTTAAATTTACATCCAAATTAGCATATAGTGCAACAATGATTTCAGTAGATTCTTTAGTGCCCCATTTTTTTTAACGTGTGTTTATTTTCGAGAGACAGAGAGAGTCAGAGCGTGAGTGGGGGAGGGGCAGAGAGAGAGGGAGACCCAGAATCCGAGGCAGGCTCCAGGCTCCGAGCTGTCAGCACAGAGCCGGACGCGGGGGTCGAACTCACAAACCGCAAGATCATGACCTGAGCCGAAGCCGGACGTCCAACCGGCGGAGCCACCCAGGTACCCTTCACATCTTCTTGAACACATATTTTCCTATCCTTTATTTTGAGCATGGTTTGAATTTAACGCACCTTTCAATCTGTGCTCCCAAAGGAAGTGGGATGGGGAACCCACTTCTCACCTCACAGCACACCTGTCACTTTCGTGGCGTCACCTTCTCTGAGAAGGGGAACGATCTCCCTCTCTGCTCCGTGGGTGAGTCGAGAATCCCTTCCACCACCAGGTAAGCCGGAAAATGCCAGCTGTGATGACCAAGGCAGGGAGGTTGATGGAATGAAATGGAGGTGGAAAAAAAAAAAATCATGGAACTGCCAAGCTGATCTCAGTGAATGAAAGGTTTGGGGGATTAGAGATTCAAGGTGAGCTCCAGGTAGACTCAGAAACCCAGTCCCAGAGGCTGCATCACTGACCTAAAGTCCTTGAGGTTGACAACATACCCAGGGCTTGAACCCCCCTAAATTGGGTCCAAGTCTATGGCTCAAAGGGTCTGTCTGTCTACCTGTGATTCGCTCTTCCCTTCAGCCTTTCGACACAGAGGGAACCACTGTGTGATTTCCCCCCGAGCACAGGGTTAGATCTCACAGGTAATGGGATCCGATGAGAAAACTGGATTTCTCTGAGCCCATTTGCTTTCCCAAGTGACAGGTTGGACCTCACAGCCGTTCACGTTGACCCCAACACCATCCAGCCCATTGGCCTGCAGAAGGCCGTGGGAGCGTGCACATCGCAGCCCAGCCTGCCGCGGGGCCTTGGGCCTAAGACAGAGCCAGACTCCAGCAAAGCTCCACCACTCCCAAGCTCTGCGCTCCTTAAGGGAAGCCACTTAACCTCTCCGAACCTCGCTTTCTGCAGAATGGGGAAGAGAAGAGATTACCCAAGGGCACTGAGTCATGAGGAGGCAATGGAGTTTTGCAAAGTGAGCCTTTTAAAGCTTAGAGGCTAGATTGGGAAACATCCAGGATTCAAAAGTCTCCAAGAGCCCTAACTCCCTCCGGACATATCCAGTGTCTACCCTCACCCCCAAAGCTGTACAGGATCTGACCCGTCTACCTCTCTGACTGCACGTTGGTCGTGACCTCTATGCTGCTCCCGGGACACCCAAAAACTAGCCACTCTCACCTCCAGGCTCTGCACTGGCTGCCCCGCTGCCTAGAAGACATTTACCCAGATGCCTTCATGCTTCCTGCGCTCCCTTCCTCGGGGTCCCCACTGACATCACCACTCAGAGGAGCCTCCCGACCACCCATGCCCTTTAGTCCCCTTGTCCAGCTCTTTCTCTCTCCATAGCCCCCGGCACCACCTGACCCATTTTGCATTCACTTTATTTATTCATTGCCTGCTAACCCCTCTGGAACGTAAGCCCGGTAGGGGCAGGAACGCAGGTCTGTCCTCGATGGTCCCAACCCGGGTTCTGCCATGTCACAGGCAGGGGTCCGGGGCTACTTGGGAGTTAGGCTGGTGGCCTGTTGCTCAACTGGCTGGGGTTCGGGGAGAGGGGGACTCAGAGCACTCCCACATTTCTGGCTCAGTAAGTCTAGGGCCCAGGGCACATGGGCCATGGGGCGACCTAGCTTCGAGATGCTCCCCACCCCTGGTCTCTGTGCTCCCCAGCCATGCACAGGAGCCTCCGTTTGAAACTAAGAAGGGAAGAGTCTGATTTGGGGCTGCGGGGGAGGTAAAGATGATGGAGGACTGGCATATGCTCTTAGCTGTTTGGAATGGAGCTGAGCCCAAACACTTACATGGGGGAAGGTACCAGCTGGAGAAGCGGGAACTGGGAGGGACTGTGCTGATTCTGGGCATTAGTGGGGCCGCTTGGAACCAGATGACACCATGTGGCGTGGCGTTGGGGGCTCGTTCTCCAAGAAGGCAGCCTCGGTGTGTCCCGGGGGGACACGGGCACAGACATTGGCTCTCGCTTGAGGGTCCCTGACAGCGGAGGCTGTCCCTTTGAGGGTCTTGAGGGTGGGCAACAGCAAATCACAACGGGACGGCTGGGAGGGACAGGGGTCCTCCCGGGTCACCACCCAGATTGCACACCAGCCTGAAGTTCCTTGGGGACGTAGGGCTACCCTAGCGTACTTTGGAACGGGGACTGGGGGTCTGGCGGGTACTGGTGCAGTAGAAGGAAGGACTGGGCAATTGCTGTTCTATAAGTTGTGACATTTGGTGACACACGCGTGTAGTGGCTGTGCTTTCCCTGCACGGCCATAGCTACTCACGCTACTCGTGTGACCAGAGTGTCACATGCAGCCACTTACGCCAGGTTTTCTCAGCCTCCACACTACCGACATTTGGGGCAAAGTATTCTCTTTTTTGTTTGTTTGGCTTGCACTGTAGCATTGTCACAAATTGTGTAAACGTACACGACGAAACGCTGTTTTAACCACATTTACGTGACCCGTTGGGTGACATGCACACTGTTGTGCAGCCATCACCACCGTCCCCACCTCCAGACTCTTTTCATCTTGCAAAACTGAAACTCTGTCCCCATTAAAGCTAACTGCCCTTCCCCCTTTACCCAGCCCCCCCAGGCCCCCACCATCTACTTTCCGTGTCCATGAATGTGACTCCTCTAGGGGCCTCTCATAAGTGCAATCCCACAATGTTTGTTGTTTGGTGACTGGCTCATTTCGCTTGGCATAACGTCCTCAAGATTCATCCATGTTGTGTCATATGTCACGATTTCCTCCCTCTTTAAAGCGGAATATTATTCTGGGCAAATGGTTCTCTGTTGCAGAACCATCCAGTAGGAAGATCGCCAGCGGCCGTGGCCTCTGCCCACTAGATGCTAGAAACACTTCCTTCCTCCCAATCATGGCAACCAAAAATGGCTCCAGACTTTCCCCAACGTGTCCGGGGACTAGGTGCACTCACCTCTGACAACTTGCGTCTCCCCTGCATGTACCGAATGCCCCAAAGAGCAGCCGTACCCCTGCAAAGGGGCAGGGGCACCTCGGGAATGTGCACCCCGCGCCCGGCCACAGCTCAGATCCCAAATCCCATCTGCAAGTAACATCCGCATGCATTTCATGTCAGAATCGCTTAATAACATTAGGGCAGATTTTCACAACATCAATCTCTAATAGCAGTAATAATAATAAAACCCTCTCTTTTCTTAAATCCACATCAAGCATATGGCAAGTCATGTGCTGGCTGCATTGCCTCCTGCAGACCGAATGCTGGCCTCTTGTTTTTAACCTTCTGTCTGGGGAGACACAAGTCCTGCTTAGAGTCAAACCCCAGGAGATGCGTGAAGCATGTAGGAGTCAAAGATAAACAGGCTTGCTTTGCCCTTGGACACATAAGCTGGATTTTCTTTAGTAATCCAGTCTCTTCACGGAAACAGCCAAGAGCCGGGAAACTTTACAGCACAATCCATAGTGCGCACACACACAGACACGCGCGCACACACACACACACACACACACACCAAAAGGAGTGAGTCTGGCAGACCAGGCGGCTGACAGCCACAACTTGGGCAGTGTTTCAGCCCGCTCACTCCCTCCTCCCAGACCCCGCCAACAGAGCTCCGTTTGGATCCGCACAAATTCTGCGTTTCCACGCGAGCCCCACGTAGCTCTGCTAATGCACATCGGCCCTCAGACAAAATCTTTTATTTCCCAGTAAGCCTGGAATAAAAAAGATGAATTTGCAGGGGCTTTGGGGATGAAAGAGAGACACTGGAGCCCCTCAGGATTATCTTGGCAGAGAATGAGTTTCGTTTGCTCGTGTGTGGTTCATCAGGCATTGATTAAGAGTCATAGAATTTGGGGATTGGAATCAAAGCACCTGAAGGGGGGGACAAATAAACCTCCCTTCCGGGGCCAGAAGGGACAGAGGAGCCGGGGTCATCCAGCTTTTGTTGGAACATCCCAGACAGGTGGCAGATTTGCCCCAGTTCGTCGGCCCTCCAGCGCCACCGCCCCCCCCCCCCGCCGCCCCGTGCTCTATCATGTGACTTGTGGCTCTTCCCACAGAGACTGTGCCTCCCCTGACCCTTGACTTTGGGCTTGGCCTGAAGGCTTGTTTTGGCCAATGAGACGGCAGGAGTGGCAAAAACAGGGGGCCGGGAGGGTGCTGAGGGGTGGCCCCTTTCTCCAGAGGGAGCAGCACCCCCCCCCCCCCCCCCCGCCAGCCAGCCTACAGATCCAGGCTAAGCTGCTACACTAAGCCGTGAGGTGGGGCCGGCTCGTTGTGCATTGTTGCTGGGCCGATAGCTGTCCCATTCAGACATGGGCCAGCTCATGCTCTTGCATGGGCCTCCGAGGTCTGTCACTGCTCTTACGAAGAACCTACAGGTGAGGAAAGCACAACTTCACAAGGCAGACCTCGCCTTTGTCAACATCATCCATTATCGAATGGTGACTTTTCTGTCGTGCCGACTCCACCTGCCTCCACCGGGCCCTGCGTGGGCCCGGCCACTGAAACGGCCTACACAAGCATGATCAGTTCTGGATTCGGTGGCCTGCCCGCTATTTTGTGACAGCTCTCGACTCTTCCCTCCATTTCCCTCCCTCCTTGGGATGCCGGAGGAGATGGTTGTGGAGGAGTCTTGCTCCTGGCCCACAGGGTCTATACAGCAACCGAGCATCTCCTAGAGAGTGAGAGACGGTCAAGCCAGAGGCGGGTCACGTTATGGAGAAGACAGAGCCCTCCAGCTCTGACCCTTCTCTCCGGCCCTGTCCCCTTCTTGGCTCTCATCACCAGTGCCCTGCCCTGAACAGATGCTTGCACGCCTGTGTTCACAGCAGCATTAACTCACGAAGGCCAAAAGGCGGGAACGACCCAAGTGTCGGTCGATGGATGGAAAACACAACGCAGCCCGTCCACACGGGGGAATATTATTCAGCCTCAAAAAGGAAGCAAGTCCTGACACCCGCTACCCCATGGACGGACCTCGTGGACGCTCAGTGAGGACAAATCCTGTAGGATTCCACTTACGTGAGGTTTTCTAGAGTCCTCGTTTACAGAGAGACAGAGACTTGAACAGAGCACCAGGGGCTGGGGGAGGGGAATGGGAAGCCAGCGTGTAATGGGGACAGAGTTTCAGTTTGGGACGATGACAACGTTCTGGTGGGGACGGCTGCACAACCACGTGAATGTACTTAATGCCCCTGGACGTGCACTCAAAAGTGGTTAAAATGGTAAACTGTACGTGATGCATATCTCACCACAATTTTGCAAACACGACCTGTCCTATTTCCCGGTTCCTCGAGGACCGGCTCCCAGCCGGCTGGCAGACAGCAAGGCCCTCCGCTGAGAGAGCCGCAGGCCAGGCGTGCCCGGGGAGGAGGCATTGGTGCCACTCGCGCCCGTCTTCCCTGCTGTCCGTGGGGTCTGCGGCATCCTCTTGACTTTAACTCACAGTCATGGCCGACGGGGACCACCCAGGTATGGGGGGCCAGTAGGGAGGTACCGGGGACGGAGAGAGAGGCCCCCCCCATGGTCCTCTGACTCCACACGGGATGGCAGGCGGCCCTGCCGTGGCAATTCTGTGCAGGGCATGCTTAGTGCCCACTCTCAGTGGAAGGGGGGCTGTCTGTGGCTGGTGTCCAGCTGGAAGGTTGGGACATGGGCGGGTAGATGGGAAAGTAGGTGGGAATCACTAGGGCAAAACCAAGTGAGCAAAGACCGTGGGGCAGTGCGGGGAAGGCCTAGGGACCTGACGTCCCGGGCTCATGTTCCGGCTCTGTCACTTGCTGGCTGCGTGAGCCTCAGCGGGCCACCCGAACTCCCTGAGGCACAGTGTCCTCGTCTATAAGGTGGGCATAAAAACAGGACCTGTGCCTGGCAGGCTTTTGTGCAAACTAATATACTGTGATGCTTAGTGCCGCGTCACACGGTGAGGGCTTCGTTAGTATCAGTCCCTCCGGCCCTGCCCCCAGCGGTCCCCACTCCTGTTAGTCTGCCTCTGCGTGATCCCCTCGCCTGGAGTGGGGGCCGACCCGGGGCCTCGCTTCTGAAAACAGACTGCAGCCAAGGTAACGGGGCGTCGTGTCCACAATTCAGCAGCCCATGGCGGAGACTTCCATCCTGCTGACACCCTTGCTGGTCCTCCCTCCCACCCTCCTGCTTGCTCGCTTGGATAAAACGAGTCACCATGTTATGAGATGCTCCACGGAGAGGCCCACGTGGCCAGGAACTGTGAGAGGCTTCAGCCCAACAGCCCGCGAGGAACGGCCTCTGCCAGCAACCACTTCAGCAAGCAAGGGAGCACGTCCTTCCTGGTGGCGCCCTGAGATGGGCCTGAAGCCCAAGGGACCAGAGACAAGGAGCCAGCCGCCACGCCAGGTTCCTGCCCCCCAAAACCGCATGATGACTTCCTTTGAGCTAACTTGTTACACAGCGTAGCTAGCTAACAG
The DNA here is from genome assembly GCF_018350215.1 of Panthera leo. Lineage (NCBI taxonomy): Eukaryota > Metazoa > Chordata > Mammalia > Carnivora > Felidae > Panthera > Panthera leo. Next base: position 59,175,363 of record NC_056692.1, on the reverse strand, counting down.
CCAGCCCTCCTGGACTCCAACTAATTCTGTCACTTGTGACTTGTTCTCCCAGAATCTGCCCCCCAGCCCCCAACCCCATTCCTCAGTCTCTCCCACATTGTGCCTCCAACACCACATACACACACACACACACACACACACACACACACACACACATGCACACACACCACACACCTTATCTAATACATGTTGGCTGAGACTGATTCGGTGGAAGAATTCAGGGTCTCTGGGGAGTGAGTGTGGGGGAGCCCCACGAGCTCTAGAGGCTCCCAGAGGACAAGGGTGTGTTTGTTTGTCTGGCACCAGCAGGAGAGGGGCCTCTGACCCTCTGTTCTTTATGCAGAAGTATCTCCAGGAGCATCTCGCTGCCCGGCTGCAAATGTCTCCTGAGAATATCCAGCTCCCTTGTTTCTGGCTCTGTCTTCACTCCCACGGCCAGAGGCTGGCATTCGTCTGGCTGCTGGATGCAGAAATAAACCCATCCTTCTCTGTTTGTTTTCTTGGATGTCCAGGAATTACATGTGTTTGCCCGACACACACAATTTTTTTCCGGCCTATAATTTGGTCTCCACGGAAAACACGTTGACATCTAAGTTCTTATGGTGAAGTTTGGGCCCTTGAGGGCAAGGCTGCGGGGGGCCGCTGTGCCCGGTGGAGAAGACAGAAGGCGGGGAAGGAGCCCCGGACTTGAGTTCAAGTTCAGCTCTGCCCTGACAAACTGCGCCACTTTGGAGGTGTTCCTGTCCATTAACGGGCCTCCGTCTTACCCCCTCAGGGGTCTGCTGTGGGGGTAATGTGTGTGGAGCCTTCTCTTCTGGCTTGGCTTCAGGAGAGACGAGCCACTGCCGGCCAGAGGCCCCGCTGTGGAGCTGCAAGCCTCTCCCTCCCTTCCATGGGGAGAGGCACACTGCCACTCGATTTACCATTCAGTCTCTTGTGACTTCGGTTATCAGGAGTCAATTCCTGAAAGCCCGAGCTCTAAAAAGCTACGCCTGGCCCCGCGAGGTGGGGGCTGTCCCCCTAGTTGATCCTCTGCCCAGATGCTGAGCATGTCAAGGCTCGTCCTTCGCGATGTCCTTCTTGTACTGTCACAGTGCCCTCCTCTCATAAAAGAACGGCCTTTGCTTGACCCTGCTGCCCGAGAACTTGTCTCTAAGAATCTTCTGGGCTATGAAGGGGACACTAGAAGGTAAGCTATAAATCAAAGCGCTCATGACATTAGAGCCATTAATCCATCACAAGAAGATTTGCTCCCTCTTAGTGTCTAGACAGAGACCAGAAATCCCGTCATACAAACGCTCACACGGAGGCTCAAGCACAGTTAATCCTACTCAGCACTTTGCATCAGGATCTTCAGGATCTCATGGGGTGTCAGCGCTCTGCCCTGCGCCTTACCACACATGGTCGCGCCAACACCGGAAATCCAGCCAAAGCGGTCTGTTACAGGTGACTCTGCCTGTCCCCAGACTGTGCACGAGGAACAAAGCTAATCCTGCGATAATGAGACTCTAAACCACCGCTGTTACCTACTGGATCCAAACAACTTCCAGAGTGGGAGTTCTCTGAAAGCTATCTTCAGGGGCACCTAGGTGGCTCAGTCAGTTACACTTCCGACTGGCTCAGGTCAAGATCTCACAGTTTGTGAGTTCAAGCCCTGCATCGGGCTATCTGCTGTCAGCACAGAGCCTGCTTTGGATCCTCTGCCCCACTCTCTCTCTGCCCCTCCCCTGCTCTCCCTGTCTCTCAAAAATAAATAAACATTAAAAAAAAAAGCTATATTTAGCACTTAGTCCTGGGCCTGGCAATGCATGGATGACTGGGTGGACGAGTGGGCGAATGGATAGATGGATGTATTCTTAGGTGCATAGGTGGATGGATGGATGGATGGATGGATGGATGGATGGATTCTTGGGTGGATGGGTGGGTGGATGGGTGGATGGATGGTTGGATTCTTGGGTGGATGGGTGGGTGGATGGATGGGTGGATGGGTGGATGGATGGTTGGATTCTTGGGTGGATGGGTGGGTGGATGGATGGGTGGATGGGTGGATGGGTGGATGGGTGGGTGAATGGATAGATGGATGTATTCTTAGGTGCATAGGTGGATGGATGGATGGATGGATGGATGGATGGATGGATGGATTCTTGGGTGGATGGGTGGGTGGATGGATGGGTGGATGGGTGGATGGGTGGATGGGTGGGTGAATGGATAGATGGATGTATTCTTAGGTGGATAGGTGGATGGATGGATGGATGGATGGATGGATGGATGGATGGATGGATTCTTGGGTGGATGGGTGGGTGGATGGATGGGTGGATGGGTGGATGGATGGATGGATGGATTCTTGGGTGGATGGGATGGGTGGGTGGGTGGGTAGGTGAATGGATGGGTGGTTGAGTGGATAGGTGGGTGGGTGGATGGATGGATGGATGGATGGTTGGATTCTTGGGTGGATGGGATGGGTGGGTGGGTGGGTAGGTGAATGGATGGGTGGTTGAGTGGATAGGTGGGTGGGTGGATGGATGGATGGATGGTTGGATTCTTGGGTGGATGGGTGGGTGGGTGGGTGGATGGATGGAGTGGATGGGTGGGTGGGTGGGTGGGTGGATGGATGGCTGCTTGGGTGGATGGGTGGGTGGATGGATGGATGGATGGATTCTTAGGTGGATAGGTGGGTGGATGGATGGATGGATGGATGGATGGATGGATGGATTCTTGGGTGGATGGGTGGGTGGATGGATGGGTGGATGGGTGGATGGGTGGGTGAATGGATAGATGGATGTATTCTTAGGTGCATAGGTGGATGGATGGATGGATGGATGGATGGATGGATGGATGGATGGATTCTTGGGTGGATGGGTGGGTGGATGGATGGGTGGATGGGTGGATGGGTGGGTGAATGGATAGATGGATGTATTCTTAGGTGCATAGGTGGATGGATGGATGGATGGATGGTTGGATTCTTGGGTGGATGGGTGGGTGGATGGATGGGTGGATGGGTGGATGGGTGGGTGAATGGATAGATGGATGTATTCTTAGGTGCATAGGTGGATGGATGGATGGATGGATGGATGGATGGATGGATGGATGGATTCTTGGGTGGATGGGTGGGTGGATGGATGGGTGGATGGGTGGATGGGTGGATGGGTGGGTGAATGGATAGATGGATGTATTCTTAGGTGGATAGGTGGATGGATGGATGGATGGATGGTTGGATTCTTGGGTGGATGGGATGGGTGGGTGGGTGGGTAGGTGAATGGATGGGTGGTTGAGTGGATAGGTGGGTGGGTGGATGGATGGATGGATGGATGGTTGGATTCTTGGGTGGATGGGTGGGTGGGTGGGTGGATGGATGGAGTGGATGGGTGGGAGGGTGGGTGGATGGATGAAGTGGATGGGTGGGTGGGTGGGTGGGTGGATGGATGGCTGCTTGGGTGGATGGGTGGGTGATGAATGGATAGATGGATGGATTCTTGGGTGGATGGGTGGTTGGGTGGATAGATGGGTGCTTAGGTGGATGGGTGGATGGATGAGTGGTTGGGTGGATGGCTGTTTTGGTGGGTGGATAAGTGAGTGAAAAGATGGATGGATGGATTCTTGGGTGGATAGGTGGGTGGGTGGGTGGGTGGGTGGATGGATGGGAGGGTGGATGGACGGATGGATGAATGAATAGATGGATGGATTCTTGGGTGGATGGGTGGGTGGGTGGATGGATGGATGGGTGAATGAATAAATGGATCTTTGGCCAAGGAATACAAGTTCTTGCCCAGAATCCATCACTCAACAGCTTTGTAACTTCCCTCATTTATAAGATGGAGTGAGGGGAGTTCTTTTTCTGCCCATCCCATAAGGTTGCTGTGGGAATGAAATCAATGACTTAGATCTTCTTGGGAAAAACAGCCCTTTCTGAATTTGTCAGAGGTGGGATTCAGAGCAGCAGATGCTTGGTAGACAAGCTGTCTCATCTTGGACAGGTTACACCTGTATGTCCTACAAGAGTGTGAGCTTGTAGAGGACAGGTGCTGTGTCTTAGACCTTCAATCCTCCTTGTCAGTAAAAATGAGTAACTATGGGCACTTAAATATCTATTGCAATGATTTCAGTAAAATAACCATAGTAGTAAAAAAAAAAAAAAAAGTATAACTTTACAAAAAGACCACAATGCAGAGGCACTAGAGTGAAGTGCCACGTGTGAACCACGTCCTTATACCATCATGTCCTGTTACAACCTGGAGTCTGACATTCAATGTGGCTTTTTTCCCACAGAAAAATGCTCAACCATGGCAGCTTATTATGGTCATGGTGACTTGGGGTCCAGACTGCTGCTGTGTCCCTTGCCAGTGTGGCCCCAGATCCTTTGTCTTCTTTCCCTGTCTTGCTTCTCCTGTGGGTGGGGTGGAAGGTGGTGAGGGTGGTGGTCCGGGCCAGAGTGGGATGGGAGCATTGCAGCCAAGGAGGGGGAGCTGAAACCCCTGCACACTCCCCCATCCCCTCTTCCTCCTCGCTCCGGGCACTGAGCAGCCAGACCGCCAACCACCAGTGCTGGAGCGTCAAGCATTTGCTTTTCCCGGGTGTGCATGAGGGTGCAGGACTGCCCCCGGACTTGGTCTGGGGCTCTGGACCAGGAAAGTCACGCTGGGCTGGGAAAGAAAGTGGGAGCGACGGTCGTCAGCACGCATGGGCTTGTCCTCGGAGCACCCCCAATGTGCTGGCAGGCCGCCTGCTGCGGGGCTCACTGGGGGACAGGAGTGAGGGAACACAGTGGCAGTTTTTATGCATGACAGCTCTGTGAAAAGGGCATAGCATTTACTTTAGCAAATTTGGGACTGAGGACTGGTGAACTGACTGGAGTTGGTAAATATCAAGGGTTAAACAACAGGCACCCCATTATCAACCCTGACACCGAGTGGCAGACATCATGCCTTCCAAAGGACAGGAGCTGGGGGTCAGGATGGACCGCGCATTAGAATTTCTAATCACAGTTCACACTAGGGGACGAAATAAAACAGCTCTATTTTACCACGTGCCTTCCCCAAGAGCTGGACCTCAAATGATCCCTAATTATTACAGAAATCTCTGATTTCTGGGCCAGCTTCCAAGGCCGCTATTGTGGCGGCTCGGCAGAGGCACCCACAGCCAGGGGCCTGGACTGATGGCCAGAGAAGTCACATGTAGGGCAGTGGGAAGTCACATGAGGCCCACGGCAGGGTCAGGACCTAGTCTGCGCTCGGAGGACACGACGAGGAGGCATTCCCTTAGCCTCAAGACGTCCAACCACCCCAGTTGAGTAGAGAAGGTAGATGGGGCCAGGAGCCGGGAGCCGGCGCCCAGAGCACTGGCCTGAGGGTCCAGGTAGCTTCGGGCTCTCTGACCACTTTCCCAACTGACGCCTTCTCCTGATTCAGGAGCTTCCCCCTCCCCCCCACTTCCCTCCTCCTCCCAAGGGCTGATTCAGAAGCAGAGGAGAGAAGACGTGTCTTTGGTTGCAGCATCCCAGGGTTGCCAAACGTCCCTCGATGCACACGCACAGCACCACCGCGATGCTCAATTTTCTGTGTCGACTTGGCTGGGCCACGGTGCCCAGTTGTTTGCTTGGGCACCAGTCTAGGTGTTTCTGTGAAGATGTTTCAGATGAGAGTGACACTAAACTCTGGAGACGTTGAGTAAAGGAGATGGCCCTCCCCAAGGTGGCAGAGCCTCATTCAGTCAGGGGAAGGTTTTCAGCGGAAAGACTGAGCTCCCCTGAGGAGGAAGGAACTCAGCCTCAGACGCCCGTGGGCTCAGGATGCAACCTCAACTCCTGTTGGAAGCTCCCACCGGCCGGACGGGCACAGCCAACTTCAGATGGCCTCCCGATCTCGTGAGCCAGTTCCTTAAAATCTCTGTCTCTGTCTCCCTCCCTATCTATCCTATTGGTCTGCTTGTCTGGAAAGCTGTGACTGATACAGCCACCCTGCCCCAAATGCCACCAGGGCCCCCCAGAAGCCACCCAATGGCCTGGATCAGTCCCACACAGACACCCTGTTCCCTGCCTGTAAAACGAAGGGTCGGGAAAGACCACCCTGCGTGAAATTCTGTGACTCGACGCTAAGGGTGAACCCCACGGGCAGCCTGCGGGAAAGCGCCTGATGCGTAGAAGGCACAGTGTTCCAGGCCAGGGACTGAGGTCCTCGAAGCTGGCCTGTGAGCCTGTCCACTTGCCCTCAAATGTCAGCAGCCACTTCGCAAATTGCCGCAGCCCATAGCCCTGTCCCCCTGTCCCCAGACATGTGGAGGCTCCGATCTCTGGGTAACTGGCGAGACTGGATTGTTCAAGACAACAGCGACAACAGAGTATGTGGTGTGACGGTCCTGCGGCAGATTTCTGGCCTGCGTTCTCCAGTCAAATTGTCCTGGAGGGTGTGTTTGTTCTCGAGCCTCAGGGCACAGCCTTGCCTAGGAGGGCAGCGGCAGGGGCACAGGGACAGCCAGGGCAGGAAGGCTGGCACCGAGGAGCAGGGATGTCTGTGTTTCTTCATCCAGAGTTGTCGGTTCATGAGGCTGACCACGCCGGACCTGGGTCACGGGTCCCCTTGAGAGAGCTTTCCCTGCTGGCCTGAGTGTTTAGAAAGCCAGACTCTCCTTGGGTGGCTCCAGCTTTGACGGCCAGAGAAAGTTAATGTTCTTAATTAAATAGTTTGCTGGGTTTTTTTCTTTTTCCATTGTAAGAGCAATACCCACTTATCCATGGGACAGAAATAGAGTCCGCACTGTGGTAGGTGCTGGGGACACCAGGGTCACACCTGGGTGACACAGTCCCCAAGTTCAAGGAATTTAAACCAAGTCGCTGCTTATTATAGGATATTTGGAATTTTTTAAGTAGAAGGGGAGGGGAAAGAAATCACCCGTGCTTCTCCACACCGTACGCATTTTGGTAAACTTCTTTTTTTTTCAACTTTTTTAAATGTTTATTTATTTTTGAGAGAGACAGAGAGACAGAGCATGAACAGGGGAGGGGCAGAGAGAGAGGGAGACACGGAATCCGAAGCAGGCTCCGGGCTCCGAGCTGCCAGCACAGAGCCCGATGGGGGGCCCAGACCCACAAACAGCGAGATCATGACCTGAGCCGAAGTCAGATGCTTACCGACTGAGGCACCCAGGCGCCCCCGTAAACTCCTTTTTTGCTACACATCAAGTATGACTCTCATTATGCATCTGGCATGCACATGCTCATATGATAGTTACAGCCTGGCACCCTTTTATTTCACATAAATGTTTTCAAATTATTTTAATTTAGGGGGGGCACCTGGCTGGCTCAGTCGGTGGAGCGTGTAACTCTTGATCTTGGAGTCATGAGTTCGAGCCCCACGTTGGGCATAGAGTTTACTTAAATAAAATAAAATAAAATAAAATAAATTTTCATAAAGAACGCACGTGTTTAGTGGCGACTGGTGTTCCAATACCTAGCCATTGTACCACTTAATCAGTTATTCCCTTATCACTGGGTATTTAAGATTTCCTTTCTCGTTTTGTGACTGTTATAAATAACAGCATTGTGAATATCTTGGTCCTTAAAGCTTTTTCAATATTTCTCTTCCATTGGGACACATTCCTGGGAATGGCATTACAAGACAAAGGATCTTATTTTTTCTTTCTCTTTCTTTCTTTAGTAAGTGGCTTGAAACAGCAAACATTTAGTATCCCCTTCTAATTCCTGCAGGCGAGGAATCCAGGCCTGGCCCAGCTGGGTCCTCTGGCCCAGGGTCTCTCGACAGGCTTCAACTGAGCCATTGGCCAGGGCCACATTCTCTTCCGAAGGCTCGACCGGGGGAGAATTCCCCTGGGAAGCTCGCTCCCGGGCTGTGGGCCAGACAAAGTACCTCACAGGCTATGGGACCGAGGGCCTCACTTCGCTGCGAGCTGTTGGCCAAAGGCTTCCTGCAGCTCCTTGCCGAACGGACCTCCCCTTCGGGTACACAGACACGGCAGCTGGCTTCCCTCGGAGCAAGTGAGAAGCCACAGGGACAGCAGTCAGTCTCCATCGGGGTGGCCCCATCTGCCCTTAGCACAAGTGTGATGGCAGTGGACTCACTGCCCGGAACCAGCCATGACCCGACCCAAGAACGAGCTGAACTCAACCTTTCCTATGCTCAGACCCTCTCAAACCGGGAACATGAGCTTTTGGGGTGAGGGAGGGTCTATTCCTGGCCCAACTCACGGATAGAGAGTTCTGGGGTGGGGGGCACAGCTTTGCTTCTCTGGCCAGCACACGCCTTCTCCAGCGGAGGGCACAGAGGACGCACCCTGCCTCTCTCGTGGTGGAGAACCAGAGTGGCCCGGAGCGCCCCATGCAGAGGCAGGAACTGCCTGAGCGCCTCCGGCCCCAGCTGTCCACCGAATGTTCCCCCGCGGGTCTGACGGAGTGAAATTCCATTTTGAAGAGGGGCCAGCGCAGCCAGAGAACGAGCAAGCTGGGCGAGCCCTGTGGTTGCGCACTGAGGGTTGCCCGGGTCCTGGGCCTGGGCCTCGAGCACCACCTTCTAGCCGGTTGGTGTCCTCAACTGGGCCCCCGGGCCCATTCTCCATCCTGAGCCAGAACAGTCTCCCAGAAAACTCAGATCTGACCACGTCCCTCTCCTGCTCTAAACCCTCCCTGTTATCTTCAGGATGGGGTCCAAGCAACGTGGCCTAGATTAAGGGTCCCAGTGTGACTGGTCCCTGCTTCCTCTCCTGCCAAGCCTGTGCCCCCTTACCCTCAACTCCACACTCAGTCCCCAGGCTCCTGGCCTCTTACGCACACAGTAGACGGAGCCCCCACTTCCCTCCTCACCCTGCCAGCTCCTGCTTACCTGCTTGGGTCTCACCCAGGCATGGCCTCTCAACTGTCCCTCGGCCTGTTCCCCCCCACCCCCCGCCAACCTATAACGCTGGCCCAGCTGCCTCACCTCCTCCCACAGACTGGATACTCCCTGGAGGAAGGAGCCTTGCCCTCCTGGGGGGGGCGGGCAGGAGGGTGCTCTGCCCGGGTACTACCAAGCACCCCTTGGGGCATGCACGGGGAGAAAGCAAGCATCAAAGTCATCTCCATCTATGTCCCCGTCAGGGTTTGCTGGGGGAGGACACAGAGCTGAGCGGATCAAGAAAGACCTTTGTTCTCCGTGGAGCTGTTTAGACTTGAAGGAGGGTCGTGGAAGGAAAAACGAGTCCCAGACTTGGCCCTGGCCTCTCAAGGCGCTCCCAGGTGCCCTCGGGCAAGCCCATCAGCCTTCTATGCCGTGGTTTGCCTTCTCTGCGGGGGAGATTATCATCCCTGCCCTACCCACCGGAGGGACCATCAAGACCACATATGTGCACACACGTGAGTGTGAAAGTGCTTTGGACGGCAGAGGTACAAGTGCAGACAGGACCCTGGGCAGGTGAGGGCCGCGCGGACCTCAGAGCGACAGCTCAGAGCAGGGGAGCTGGGCACAGGAGCCTCGACTCTTGACTCAAGAGGACCTGGCTTCCGGATTCTGGCCACGGCTCTGCTGTGTGACCTTGGACAAGCCACTTCACCCCTGGGTCTCAGCCTCCCCTCTGGAAGTGAAGGCCTCGAGGCCTACGGGCGTTGGTGGCCCCCAGGGAGCCATCACGACCCTGGCTCAGCCCGCCAGACCTCAGAGATCACGCCATGCCCGCTGCCCACCGTCTTGCTGGCCTCCCACGCGAAGAGACAGCACGCCTCCCAAGGCTGGACAAAAGCCTCAGCATGAACGAACAAGAAAGCCCAAGATACCAGAGTGACACAGTGGCTTGCAGAGCAGAGCCCAAGATGCAGTGGCAGAAAGAGAGGTGACCAAAACCTGGGATAACAGGGGTCTGGGCCAGGAGGTGTGGCTCAAGAGCCTTGAGGACAAGGGTGGGCGGAGTCCAAGCACAACCAGAGGGTAACAGGGATGAGAGGGGGTCAGGGCAGAACACCCCCCCCCCCCCCCCCGCGTCATAAAGAGAAGGAAAAAGCCAGCAAGATGCAGGAGGAGAGGCGTGCCTGTCGGAGGCCCGGCCCACCGTCAAGCGAGCGAACGAGGAGGGATTCTGCCCTCGGTGGAGGCCAAGAGCCCAGGTGAGCCCTGCAGGCATGCGGTCCTGCAAGCCGTCCAGGGCCTCGGAACCTAGAGAATGAGGCACCTGCCCGGGGGCCACACGGACACGCTCTGGAAGGGAGAGCATCACTCCGCAGCCAAAGCACCAAGCCAGTGGCTGCCACAGGACAGCCAAGGCCGACCAGCCTGGCAGTGTGGAACTGGGCAGAGCTGCAGAAGCCGGGAGGACAGAGGCTGCAGCCGGGTCCACGCAGAGACCGGGCTCGCAAGGTGCCAGCCGGGGACCTTGTCAGCTCTCTGGAGGGGCCCCATCCACGCACAGCCAGGAAGGACAGCTGTGCGCCATCCACAGAGAGCAGACGAGGTCTGGTCCCAACTAAGGTGACATAGTCGTGACGGAGAGCTTAGCTCGGCTCTTAATTATCATTGTTTATTGTGGTAAAATACACACAACATAAAAGGTATCATCGTAACCACGTGATGTCAGACTCCACGTAAGTGTGGAGTTCAGTGTCACTAACGCTTTCACACTGCCGTGCAGCCGCCACCCGTCTCCTGAACGTTGTCATTGTCCCAAACTGAAACTCGGTCCCCAGGAAACCCTAAGTCCGCCCCCTCCCCCAAGGCCTGATGCCCACCATACTTCTGTCTCTGAGAATTTGAGTATCCTGGGGGCTCATTTGTCTTTTTGTGATTGGCTCACTCCTGAGCATCGCGTCTTCAAGATTTATTTACTTTATGGCAGGTGTCCGGATTTCCGTCCGTTTTAAGGCTGAGTAATATTCCACTGTGCGGATGGACCACATTTTGTTTACCCCTTCATCCACCGGCGGACTCGGTTGCTCCCACCTTTGGCGATTGTGAGTCCTGTTGCTATAAACACGGGCGTGCACATCCCTCTTCAAGACTGTGCTCAGTTTGGGGCGTCTGGGTGGCTCAGTCGGTTGAGCATCCGACTTCGGCTCAGGTCATGATCTCGCGGTCCGTGAGTTCGAGCCCCGCGTCGGGCTCTGTGCTGACGGCTCGGAGCCTGGAGCCTGTTTCCAATTCTGTGTCTGCCTCCCTCTGCCCCTCCCCACTCACTGTCTCTCTCTCTCTCTCTCTCTTTCAAAAACAAGTAAACATTAAAGACTGTGCCCAGTTTGGGGGTGTCTGGGTGGTTCAGTTGGCTGAGCGTCCAACTTCCGCTCGGGTCATGAATTCGTAGTTTGTGAGTTCGAGCCCCGCATGGGGCTTGCTGTCAGTGCAGAGCCCGCATCAGATCTTCTGTCCCCCCACTCTCTGTCCTTCCCCAGCTCATGCTCTCTCAAAAATAAATAAAATGTTTTAAAAAAAATTTTTTAAAGGACTGTGCTCATTCTGGGGGACTTTGCGTGTCCCGTAACTACTCTTCCCACAGAGAAGTCCAATCAGAGTCTCCCTGAGTTCTTACTGAGCAGAGTGACCGTGGAGGAGGCCCTCCCCGCCCTGGCTGATGCTGAGACTGTCCTACCTAATCTGCTCAGCCTGGGATTTCTAGGACCATCTCCATTTTATAGGTGGGGAAACTGAGGCCTAGAGAGAATGATGAACTCGTCCAAGGTCATGCGTTCAGCCTCCTGAGGAAGGTGGAAGCCGGGCAGTCTGACGCCTGAGCCCACGTTCCAAAAGCACTTTGCCCGATGATTTTTGTGTCCCCGTGTAGAACAGGAGGCAGACATCATTGTCATTCTGGGGAAAAACCCAAGTCTCAGGCAACTTAAGTGGCTCTGAAGGTCACATCGCTGTCATCTCTGACACCCATTCTGTGACTTAGAAACCGAGGCACGATTATTGGCAGACCTTCCCCCTCCCTTTGCTTCCTTGTCCGACAGTGTCCCAGGACCTTTCTTTTCCTGAACGCAGCCTGGCCGGCCATCCCTCCACTCGATAGAGGCACCGTGATAGCCTAGCTCCTCAAGAGGCACAGTGTCTGCTGAGCCCTGAATGAATGAGACAAGAAAAAGGTTAGGCGGCCAGAGGAAGCTAAAAGCCCCTAAAAGTTTAAAGAGATCCTGCCAAATGGGTGATTGGCTCCCACTGAGGTTAGCTTTAATCAATTATTCAGCAATAGTTTAATATTTTAGGAGTATATGCAATCACAGAGAAAGGAAAACATTTTGCGATTTTCTTCCCCTCCACCTTCCAAAATACAAAACGTGAAACAAGTGTGGGTAGAGCGGCACAAAGTCACCTTAAATACCCCTTCTATGGAAACAATAGGGTTTCTTCATTTTTAATTTGCTAACTCCCTTTGCGTTTCCCGCAATACTTAGCCTCTTGGGAGCCTGAGTGGGTGCTGAGTTCTGATTGCCTGACATTCAAGCACCAGTTTGGCTCAAAGAACAATGTCCGATGTGGGGCTCAAACTCATAGAACTGTGAGGTCAATGCGTGACCCGAGCCAAAATCAAGAGTCGGTGTTAAACTACTGAGCCACCCAGGCGCCCCGATCTTTCACTTTCCATGCTCCCAAGGTCTGGACCCATCCCACTCCCTCCCCCTGCTCACCAAGCCCTGCCTTTCCAGTCAGGAAGTGGGAAGCAACAGAGAGAGGAGGAGAATCAAAGCACATTACCACCTATATGACCAGCCCTGCAAAAACATAGGTGACTGGGCTCCCATTTTTATTCTGTGATCAATTTGCTTTGGAATCTGATATAATGTTCCTTTTTTCACCCACCCACCCATCCATCCATTCACCCACCCAATTTTCTATCCATCCATCCACCCATCCATCTGTCCACCACCCACCCATTCATCCATTCATCCACCCATCCACCCACCCATCCATCCATCCACCCACCCATCCACCATCCATCCGTCAACCATCCATCCATCCATCTATCCATCCATCTATCCATCCATTCATCATCCATCCATCCACCCACCCATCCACTATCCATCCATCAACCATCCATCCATCCATCATCTGTCCATCCACCCACCCAATTATCTACCCACCCATCCATTCATCCACCCATCCACCCAATTATCCATCCACCCACCCAATTATCTATCCATCCATCCATCCATCCATCCACCCACCCAGTTATACACCCACCCACCTACACATCCATCCATCCATCCATCCATCCACCCATCCATCTATTCATCCACTCATCTACCCACCCATCCATTCACCCAACCATTCATCCACCCATCCATCCATTATCCATCCATCCATTCATCATCCGTCCATCCACCCACCCAATTATCTATCCATCTATCACTCATCCATCATCCATCCATCCATTCATCATCCACCCATCCATCCATGCAACAACATGTGTCAAACTTTAAGTCAGGTGCTTAAGGAACTCACTCTCTGAAGTGAGACAGACCTGGAACCCTACATGCCATGCAGGGTGCTGGGTGCTAAACCAAAATGTCCTCAAGTTATGGAGGGCACAAGAGAGAGCGTGCCCTTTCCTCCAGACAGTGGGCCTCAAGGGAAGGGTCCCTATGCTCCGTCCAGGGAAATCAGATGGCCTGTGGAGGTGCTCCACACAGAGATGTGGGCCCCTGGCTCACCTGCGCCGGTCTCAGCACACTGTGCCTTCCCATATCCAGAGTCCTGCCCTGTCAAATAAGGACGCTCCACCCATTCTCTTGGGGTCTGCATCATGTGGCTCACTTTGGAACGGTCTAGGTGCTGGGCGGACCCCAGCATCTCTCGCCTGCCCCGTCTTTGGGGGAAGCTCATACAAGGGGGCAGGTGGTCAAGGTTGGGATCATTCCTGTAGCTTATTCAGATTCATTTGCTGTATCTAGATCATGCCGTGTCCTAATTAGTGCAGACCTTCAAGGTTGTACTGCATTTGCAAAGTTTTCTGAAATGGGCCAGTGCTTTAAAACCCAACCATTTCTGCCTCCCCACCCAGAATGTTCTCTCGCTCCCCACGACTTCCCCCAGACACCCCGGTGTCTAGTCCTGGGGGGAGTCCTGCACAGCAGGAACACGAGAACCTACTTTTGCCTTTTCTGAACTCCGAGGCTTTTCTGAACTCAGTAACCAAGGGACACATTATAACTGACTTGCCTCCATAAAATTCATAGGTGACTAACATGCCCACAAATTCCCAGGCAGCTCCTGGAGGCAGCTCTGTGTCACCCGTGTGTGGGATGTTTTCATCGGACGTCACCGAGTGAGATCCGAGGCGGGAGCTGTGGCCGCAGGAACGTACCGGCAGAGCCGGGGCTGAGCCTCTCCTATATTCTTTGGGTTCGATAACAGGGATTGTTTCAAGTCTTCAGTCGGGGGATCTGTATATCCTAAAGACAGTATGTAAAATATTTATTAAGAAGAATATCTATTTTTAACCAGGGATGATTTCAGTTCTATTATTCATGCAGCCTCGGAGGGCAGACTTCTTGCTTATCAGTTTGCAGGGGCTGCGTGAGACAGAGCAGAGGCGAACCTGAAGTCAGACGTGGGGACTGGGGGAGGCAGCAGGGGGCTCGGGCAGCTGATGTCACCTGCCTGATTTCAGTCAAACCTCTGCGTCTGTCTGCGTGAGTTGGCGACAGCTTTGGCCTCGTTTTAAACACAAAGACGCCTGTGCCCCCGGCCAATCCTTTTGCGGCTCCCTCCTACAGGGAGATGACCCTGAGCCGTGTAGCAAGCAGCAAACGCGGCCCCCTTGGGCTTGCAGAGCCCGGAGTAAACATCCAGGCCAGAGACAGGTGCCCTCCTCCCCGCAGCCCCATGCTGACGAGGTCTTGACAAACAAGCTTCAACCAGTCGGGACCCAAACAAGAACACGCTCGGCCACCCGCTGGGCTGGCGAAGGCATCGGGGCAGTGCCCCACTGAGGGACAACGTTCCCATGCCCTCTGCTCCCCAAGTCCCTGGGTACAAAGCTGCTGAACATCTGGTCGCCTTGGGGGAGGAAGGAGGCCATCACACACACCGAGAAGCGATGACAAACAGGAGTGTGGGTGTCAGAAGACCAAGCTCGAGTCCCAAGTCCGGCAGGACCAGCTCTGGGACCTGGGCCCAATCCCTTAACCATTCTCAGCCTCAGTGTCCACATCCATAAATGGGGGGCGAAATACCACGGCCCTCCAGGGAAGGTGCCATTCACAGCAGGTGCTCCCGCCGGGTGCTGGCCCCACACCAGCACAGAGCAGCAGGTCCCCTACAGTAACCAAGAGGGGGCACACGGTCCCTGGGGGCAGGGTGTTCTCACTGGGACATCCAGCCCCTCCGTCCGGTAGATAGGGAAGCAATGAGGGAGGCGGCAGGAGGGGGGGTGGGTAGGGAGGCTGGTGCCATTTGTGCCGGGCCCTGTGCTAGACACGTGATGTCCCCCAGCCTCCACGGACAGTCCGCCCACGTGCGTTACTGCTGCCATTTGCAGACGAGGAGTCCGTTCCCAGAACCCCTTCAGTTCCTCTTCACACACATCACGGACGCATCAGGGAGCAGGTCCCTAACAGGGGGGCATCGCCCAGCAGCCTCCGACGCCTCTGGGACGGCAGCCGTGGCCTGTTCCTCTCCAGGGTGCGGACCCGGGGCTCCCCTTCTTATTCAAGGGGTGGGGGCCGGGAAACGGCCCACACAGAGCACCCTTGAGAAGCATGCACCATGCCAGGCCCCGGTGCCAGCCTGACCTTGTCGGGTAGAATCAGGGCGGAGGACGAGATTGAGAGAGAAGGAGGCTCGATGCCTGGGGTTCAAAGAACATCAGGGATGGACACTCAGGGCAGAGGAAGGGGGGGCAGGACAACCAGGCCAGTGCCAGAGGCTCCGTGCAAAACCCAATTACAACGCATGCTGTCAAGGGAGCGTCAGGGCCGCGGGGAAGGTCGCCGGGTCGGAGCCGCTCCGGGCCCGCATCCCACTCTGGTGCGCTAACCCTGCGACACCGGCTCTTCCGTGGAGAGCAGGTGGGTGAAGAAGGGAATGAGGGTGCCGCCTTTCCGCTTCCCTGCAGGGGTGAGGCGGCAGAGACACTTGCCTGTTCCGGGGACCTACTTGGCTGCCCCTGCCCCCACCCTCTGCGCCCTGCCCCTGCGTCCTGCTCGCCCTCGGGAAGCCACAGATGTAGGGATGTCACCCAGCTCAGCCTGGCCTGGCTCTCACACGGGAGACCAGCCTCCAGCCCCCCCTCCCCCACCCCCCATCCCCAGCATCCTGGTGTGGCCCTCAGGCCCCTACGTGACGTCATCCCCTGCCTCCTGTGTCCCGGTGGCTTCCCCTTTCCTCCGAAGCCACCTTCTGCCCCCTTTTAGCTTTGTGGGGAGAGACTTCCAGCCCCACCTCGCCCCTGCCCTCCCCATGTGCCAGCTCAGAAGCTCCCTAAACACACAAGGGGCGCCACTGTGTCTTTGGGCCACACGGTCACATTTGGTAAATATCTGTAGAGTCTGAATTGTTTCTCACGGGCATGGATATTCTGGGGTTTAAAAAAAAGTGTTACTAAGTATAAAAGGCAAAAAAGGGAAAACAGCGCTGTCACAAATTTTAAAGGAAAGAAGACAGAGGCCCAGGGTTGGTGGGCGGTGAAAACCCTCAACTGTCAGAGATGAAAATTGAGAAGTTAAGCAGCCCGGGGTCCTCCGAGGCTTCCCAGGCTCAAGCCTGCCAGGTCTAATTAGTCCAGTTTGATTCCAGGCCCCCGAGCAAACGCCCCCGAATGAAGCCAGCACCCCCACCCTGCAGGGCTCCCTCCAGTGGGGCTTGGCCACCAGCCAGTGTTCGGTCCCACCTTGGTTTTTTTTTTTCAGTTTATTTATTTATTATTTTCGAGAGAGGGAGAGACAGCACACGAGTGAAGGAGGGCCAGAGAGAGAGAGGGAGAGAGAGAGAATGCCAAGAGAATCCCGCCGTGGGGCTTGAACCCACACCCACGAGATCACGACCTGAGCCGAAATCGAGAGTCAGACGCTTAACCAACTGAGCCACCCAGGCGCCCCTCACCCTTGACCTGAGATAAGGTCAACCCCCCAACAACTGCCCGGGTGAACCTGGTCTCTGGCATCCAGTCTGTGTTGGGTGGGGGATGGGGAAACCCCACAGGCAGCCAGGCCTCGCTCACCCCAGGCCGCCTGCCTGGGACAATCCAGGCCAGGACCTGGCTGAGCATCACAAGGGTGACACTGGGGCCCAGCTCCCGGGAGTGGAGGCCATCACGGTCTTGACTCTACACGCAAAAGACCAAGGCTCAGGGGGCAGGTGGGACCCGCCCAAGGGCACAGACATTGCACCACGTGGGGCCCGGGCTTGCACCAAGGTTGACCTGGCTCCAAAGCCCGGGCCCATGGCCACCAGGGTTCACTGCCTCCCCACCCCGGCTCTGGGTTCTAATCTGTACGTCCCCACCTGCACTCTCCACATGTGGCCGGGGGAGGGCAGTGGAGGTGTCCCCCTCTGGCCTGTGTCACCATGGTGAGTTCCTGCGCTCCGTTCAGGGAGGACAGCCTGCCCCACACCCGCCCGTGCCGCCCTGGCCGGCGGCACATAGCCTGTGCCCACCCCCCACTCTGCTGGCAGCTCAGAGAATAAGAGGTAACTGACCCAGAAACGGCAAGTGAGAGACGTTCGTCCCTCCTCCCCCTGCGCTCCCCCGTAGGGGCTTGCTTGCAGCCTGCGGGGGTGCTCCAGGGCGGACACACCCTGGGCGACTTCCTAGTGGCCACGTTATTACCCTTATTTATGTCCCTCTGTGGAGAGGCTTGAGGCTTCCCAGCAGCAAAACACTTTAAAAACAATAAAGAGGAGTCGGGGATCCCAACCACAGGAATCCTAGATGCCGCAGACGGGAGAGCCCAGCCCGCGGCTGGGGCTCAGCTCTGTGGACAAACAGCGGTGCCCGGGGCAGTGCGGGCAGAGTGGGCGAGCCCCCCACGGAGGCGAGGGGCGGAAGTGGGCAGGTGGGGCGAGGGCTGAGCAGACGGCGGGGTTGGCCGGATGGACGGCGAATTGAGAATCTATTATGTCCAGATACCGTGCCAAGTGCTTTTTTCACCTCCTCTCCTGCCATCTCCCCGCACCCCTGTGGGTGCTGTCGTCACTAAGTTTCAGACGTGCTCACCGGCCTTCGGATTAATTTGAGCAGGGACGCCCAGCTGGTATCGGGACCCCGGCTCGGGGGATTAGCGACGGGGCCTCTAGAGGTGGGAACGTTCCTTTAATGTTCCAACACGCATGCCCGAGTGCACGTTCACACGCACACACATCTCTTCCTGACGGGGAGCGTGGGGCAAGCTGCGGGCAGAGTACAGGCTAACAGCACCTGTCCCCCCCCAGGTGGGGTCTGTGTGACGTTCCTCGGACACTCCCGGCTGCCAGACAACAAAGGAAAGGGGTCTAAGTGCTCGCCATGGTGATGTGGGAAACTGAGGCAAATGAAAAACTAAATTCCCTTACTGCCGGCAGCCCATTGATGAGTCCTTGAAACGAGCAGAGTGACCGCCCTCTAGGAGCTCGGCTGCCTCGATGGTGACACTCTGCTGGGGGCAAAAGGGAATCTTGGCTTAACATTATCCCAACCTCGGGGATCCTGTAAATCAACTTCCTTTATCTCGACGGCCCCAAGATGTATGCTGGCAATCCCACTCCAAGATTATGCACCACCCGCCCCCACCCCCATACACATCTGAAGGGTCTCATGACGGAGGTTTTGCTAAATGGTAATAAATTGAGTTTTCCTAGCAACAGCTAGCCCCTCAAGGTCCTGGAAACCTTGCTTCTAACATTCCTTGGAGACTTACGCTGCCCCTGCCTCCCTCCCAACCTGAGGGGATATAACCCGTCACCCATCACAACCCCAGTGCAGCTCTTTCTGCCCACGGGTCCTGTCTCCACGCTTTAATAAAATCACCTTTTGCACCAAAGATGTCTTCCAGAATTCTTTTCTGGCCATTGGCTCTGGACCATCCCACCATCACCCCAAAACCCCATCATTCCTACACACACACAACCGTACAAGCACATCGCCCCTTCTCCGATGGCCCTCGTCTGCCTTTGCAACCCAGCCCCCTACCCCTCCCGGCTGCCTGGCCCACATCCCAGCTCAGTGTGGGCTGGCGACGGCTGGCACAGCTTCTTCCGCCAGGCAAGGTTGCCCTGTGCCCAGGGAAGGCCAACAGGGGTCAAGTCAAGCAGCAAAGGGAGTTATTGAAAGGGTGCTGGTTACCTCAAAGAAGAAACAGAAGCCAGAGAGCCAGAGGGCAGGACCCAGGAAGACAGGCTGGCCCTCCTGGGGTGGGGGGAGGGGGAGGCATTGCCGGGCGGTGCTCCAGGCAGTGCTCCAGTAGGCTGCAAACAGCCGTGAGGTACCAGGGGCTGGGACAATGGGTTTCCTTTCTTGTTCCCTTGCCAGACGTCGTGCCCCAGGTCGGCAGGAGCCGATCAGGGACCCTGTTGCTGGGCCATGGGGAAGAGAGAGAGAAAGAATGAGCCGGAGGGTCTGCAGTGCCCCGGCCCAAAGACACTCTTCATTCCAACCCGATTCATTGACCGCAGGAGGCCCCCAACCGCAGGGGACAGAGTGCGAGGCTACACGGAGGGGGGAATACTTGGAACCACGTGGCCAATACACTAATAATACAGATGTCTGCATCTGGGTTCCCTGGGAAGTGAGGGCGCCTTCCGGTTACTACAGGGAAATTGCAGGGCCTTCGGGCAGGTGTCCTGGCCCCTGGAGGCGGGCCTTGCTCTACGGCAGGATGAGCCCCTCCGGATCTGGGGTCTCTGATCTGACCCAGCCCCGTCTTGTCCACTCCATGCTCTCATTTCTGCCATGTTCAGGAGCACCCCAGAGTCTGCACCAGCTATCCTGCCCTTTACATGGCACTCTCTCTGATTTGGGAGGGGGCTGCTGCCCCAGGGACTCGGGCTCGGCCGGTGCCGAGAGGACGGCAGAGCCCACATCTCCACCAAGGCAGTTCCGCTCCCCCCCTCCCAGGGGGATGAGCGGGCGCTGGGGACAGAGGGCACTGCCACAGAAGGCCCTCTGCTGGACCTCCTCATCTGAGCCAAGGGAACAACGCAGGCCTCCCCTGCCAGGGACAGGGACTCCCGAGGTCCAGCCGAAGCTGAGGTGGCCGCTGAGCACAGGGGGCACCTATCTCCTACCTCTGGCGACCCAGAGCTGCAGCCCTGTGCTCCCTACGGCTACCTTACTGCTTTGTGGAATCTGCTGCTAGTCTCTACTTGGGAGACTTCGTCTGGCCCTTGGCAACTGTGTTCCCAGTACCGGGGACGTGGCCACACTCAGTCCCGGCTGTCGGTGAGTGGCCACTGTCGTTCTGGCCCAGAGCCCCCTTCCCGTGACGTGAGCAATGATGCTTGTTTGGTGTGCCCTTCACAGAGGGCCTTCCGGTGGCCAGGGAACGGGTGCACAGGGACTGGAGCGGGGGTGGGGGGCTGGGGTCCCAGGGCGGACTCGGGAGCTCTTCTGGGTAGCCTCACTCTCTGCAATTGTAAACTAACAAACAAAAACAGACGGGATCACATAATCCAGCAATCCCACTTCTGGGTATATACGCCCCCCCCACCAAAAAAAAAAAGTGAGAGCAGGGTCTCGAAGAGCTTTGTACACACCCACGTTCACAACAGCAGGACCCACAATCGCCAAAAGATGGGAACAACCCAGGCGTCCATCGCCAGGTGACTGGATAAACAAAATGGCGTCTCTCCGTGCGATGGAACATTCCTCAGTCTTGAAAAGGGACAGAATCCTGACACCTGCTACCGTACGGATGCATCTTGAGGACATGACGCTCAGTGAAGTCAGCCGGGCACAGAAGGATCAGTCGTGCAGGACGACATTCACCCGAGGCCCCTGGAGGAGTCACATGCACAGAGACAGACCGGAGACAGGGGGGCCCCAGGGGCCGGAGGAGGGGGAGGGAGAGGTGGCGTGAACCGAGACAGAATTTCGGTTTGGCAGGAAGAAGTGGTCTAGAAGTGGACGGTGCTGATCACCAAACTGCATACTGAAAACGGCTACGGTGAATTTTATGTATGATTTACCACAAATTAAGAAAGTAATTAAATTTACAGTAAAGAGGGGGTGGTGTGCAAGGGTCCAGCCTGCGGTGACTTTCCTTCCTTCTCCCTGGCGTGGCACTAAAGAGCCCCAGCTCTGGGTCCGCCCCTGGTACTATTTTTCTTTTTTAATGTTTATTTATTTTTGACAGAGAGAGAGAGAGAGAGACAGACAGAGCACGAGCAGGGGAGGGGCAGAGAGAGGGAGACACAGAATCCCAAGCAGGCTCCAGGCTCTGAGCTGTCAGCACAGAGCCCAACACGGGGCTCGAACCCACGAGCTGTGAGATCATGACCTGAGCCGAGGTCGGACGCTCAACCGACTGAGCCCCCCGGGCGCCCCTCTCCTTCCCTGGTACCTGAACACCTTGAGGGAGGGAAAGACAGCCACGTAATCATAATCGGCACTCACCGAGTTCTTCCACAGGCCAGCAGCCTTCTAAGAGCTTTACGGGACTTATCCAGTGTAACCCTGGATGCAGCCCAGAGGGGTGAGGTCACCTGTCTGAGGTCACACGGTCTGAGAGAGGAGCGGGTTCCAGCCCAGCATGACGCTGGCGTTACCCTCTCACCGCCAGGCTCCCCGATCTTTGCACTGTCCAGTCGTGTTCAGCAGGTGCCTCACGCTCGTGCTCAGGAAGGACCTGCGCAGTGCTCTCCTGCCTGTTGTCTGGCTTTCTGCCAGCTCGGGCGGTCTCCATCTCGGCCATGTTTTCTGAAACGCACCTCTGGCCTGGCAGGAAAGAACTGCCTGTCCTTTTTCTGTCCCAGGTGGTGACACACAGGAACACTTTTCTGTCCAGACAGACCCCCTTGCCCCAACGCGCCCTGCTCCCCTGAATGGCCCCAGCTGCCCAGCCGTGTGAGTCCTGGGGTGTCATGGCCCCCACCTGCTTCCCCAGGAATGGAGGAAGGTGCCCCAGGGGCAGGAGACCCTGGGCCCGGCTGGCTGGCTCTGCCCCTCTCCCTTGGGAGCCTGCGAACCCAGATCTTGAGACCCCTGCTCTGGCCTCTGCGGTGCCCACAGCTCCTGGGGGGGGGGGAGGGGACAGCCCCTCCAGGGATATTTGGGGTTAGTCACCCTGCAGGCTGGGCTCTGGGGGGCCCTCCGCCCTGCCCAGGGCACCGAGGACTCGCTGTGTGTCCACCACGAGTGGACAAGGACATGTGTGCTGACGTTCTGTCCTGGACACGCAGCCGTGACCCGTGTGGGCGGGGAGGGGAGGGCACCACGCACGGAGGAAGGGCCCCTGACACTGGCGTCACCCCTGGCGAGCTGTAAATGCTAAGGCAGCAAATCAATTTCACAAAGCAATTTGTCCTCTCTCTCCAGCCGGCCCCAGAAGGCTTAACTTAATCACTCTGGAACAATGTCAGAAGATAGCCGGGGACGCACAAATCCCGGCCGTCCGCAATCACCGGGCCGCGGGGACGCGCGGGGGGCACAGCCCGCCCCAGGCGGCGCTGGGAAGTCACCAAGCCCAAGCGTCTCCTCCGCCCCTTCCGTGTGGCCCCCTCCCGCGCCAGATCCGCCGCTCCGCCAGCCAGCCCCTCCCCCTCCCCCGGAAGGAGGAGCAAAAGGCCCCCCCTCCCCCAACCCCCACTGGAGAAGAAGTCTCTGGGAGGGGTCTGTGAACTTCGGCCCTGGAGGGAGTTCGGAGGGAGAAATTAGACGGGGGTGGAGGGCGGCACCAGCAATTCCCAGCGGGGGTCTCGTGGACAGCTGCCCCGCGGCCACGTGGGGGTGACGGTGGCACCTGCTGGGAACCATGGCTGGGAATGAGCTCAGAGACGGCCAGTAACTTGCAGGAGGCCACACCGCCAGGGTGCAGAGCCTGGTGGCAGCGCTGACCTTGACCGGGAGGGGTACCGGGCATGGGGTCTCCCGTGCAGGCGTCCCCCACAGCACCCGGGCCCTCCTCCAGGGCCTGGGCTCGCAGGAGTCGCCGTCTCCACGCGAGCTCGGGAGGAACATTTTCTATGAATGGCCCGTTGTCGTCGGCTCCCTCGCGAATCCAGAGCGGACGCCCCGGCGGGGGGCAGGCAGCCAATCGGAGAGGGCCTCCCGCTCCCGCCGCCGCCGAAGGCCCCCTCCCTCCCCCGAGGCGCGGGGTTCCCCCTCCCCCTGGCCCGCTCAGCCCCCCACCCTTTGCAGCCTCCGCCATCCTTTTCAAAGAGAACACTGCAGATTTAAACCACAATTAAATTTTTCATGAAACCGCATAACAGTAGGGCCTGGTGCAATGCAATATTGATGAGATCACAGTGTCCGGCCGGCGGGAGTTTGCCCCGGAAAGCTCTTTAGGATGTTATGCAATATGGAACCGAATTAATTATTCGCAACAAAGGGATCCGTGTCTCTGTAGTGCTGCTGGGGCCCAGTGAGTGTAAAACGGGCGCTTTTCATTATTGCCAGCTATAAATGGCATTCACGGGAAGGAAGCGGTGACTTCACAGACCCAAATACTAGTGTGAGCCGAGATAACACGACAGAGTAGGGAGAGGGAGCGTGTGTGAGAGACCGCGGAGGGGAGGGGGTGGGGAGAGGGAGGGAGGGAGAGAGGGAGGAGACCGCCGGGGAGCACTTGGACCTAGGAGCAAGATACTGCGGCAAAATGCAGCAAATTTCTCCGAAGCAGGGCTCTGCTCGGAGGCATCCCCTCACTTAAAGGGGCAGGAACAGAGTTGGGCACCTCCAGCGGGGGAGGGGGGGATGGGAGAAGATGCTCCCCAGCTGGGGATGACGGCCGCCCCTGAGGGGGGGTCTGTCTGGCCGGGATTCAGGGTGTGAGGCAGCCTGAGTCTGGCCATCAGAAGGTGAGCTTCCTGGCGGCCAGGTCTCTGTCCTGCTGCCTTACTCTCCCAGCCGCTCCTGGCTCTGGCCCAGATGTGGGTCCTCTTCTGCAGGGCACCCCACAGCCTGCCCAGGGCCTGAAGGGCATGTCGCTGGACCAGGCAGCCCAGCTCCTCCACGAATGAGAGAGCTGGGCCTGCAAGAGGCCACCCGGAAGCCACCCCTGAGTGCCCGGGGTCACCCGACGTGGGAGCACACTAGTGGGGGGGCGAGAAATGGCCGGGACCCACAGGAGCTGAGCCCCGGGGCAGTGTGAGAACACAGAGCTGCCCTCCTCCATGCCCCCGCCCCCTCCATGCCAGTCCCACCTCTGGGCCCACCACCGGCCCATGCTTCACCTCTCGACGTACTTTCTCGAGAGGCAGGAAAATCCCTCTTTCATAGATGAAATAACAGAGACCCCAGAGGTTGACTTGTGTAAGGTTTTAAGACTCCAGAGGGTGCAGGGGGGGTCTCGCACAGCCTGCACCTGGCCGGCCTCTGCGGAGCACGTCCGCGGCATCTGGGCTCCTTCCCGTGTGCCACAAACAGGCAGGTCTCCTCCACATTCGTCCAGTGGGAGGTGCCTCCAAGAGAGCTGGCCGCGGCTGGGAAATGCCACAAAACACGACTGCTGGGAATGTCCCCAGACCCACCTAAGGAATAAAGAGACAGAGGAAGGGGGGCTAGAGGCCCGTGGAGGGATTCGGGGCTGGTGGGTTCGTGACAAATCACCCAGAGCAGCCGCAGAGGCCAGGAGCTAAATATGATCGGTCTCGTAATTCACACGGAACGGACACTGGTTCCACACAAAGCATAATTTGGGGGTGTTCTCCACCTCCACCGCCATCACCCCAGTCAGGACAATCGCCTGACTGATCTCCCTGCCTCCACCGGTGCCAGAGCCAGATCTATTCTTCACTGAATGGCCGGCAGAATCTTTCTAAAATGGTCACGTGCTCCAAACCCTGACGTGGCTCCCCACAACTGCGGTGTCATCTAAACCTTTAGTGTGACTTACCAAGAAGGCCCTGTGGACGTCCACATCTGCCTCTCTGTTCATCCCACTCTCTGCTAGAGCTGCCTCAGGGCCTTTGCACACACGCTGCCTTTCCTCGCTGAGAATACCTCTTTGCCTAGGCAATTCCCACCTTGCTGGAAGTCAGTCAGCCAGAGTGGCCAGCTCCTCGGGCCTCTCAGAGCTCGGCCTTAGCCGTGCTTGTGTGGGGACCCGGGCTGAGGGACGGCCAGCCGATCGGGCTGGTCCTGACTGAGCCTGGCACGATGGAAGGCCTGGCTCTGAGCAGCTTCCTGTTTTCCTGCTTCAGCCCCGTCCCCCAGAGCACTGTGCTGAGCAGGAAATGGAACAGGAAATGAAAATCTTCCCAGAAAGAGGGCTTTTGACCCTAAGACATCATCCCACTAGGACGGCTTCATTCCTTTATTCCTTTGTTTTCTTCCCAGACACCTGCACAGTTTAAGATTACTCCTCCCTCCCACACGAGTGCGGGCGCGCGCGCGCACGCACACACACACACACACACACACACACACACACACAACGGGCGTGTGAGGAACACTCATTTGAGACCCCTCTCCCAGGAGCCCCCCTGTGTCCCCATGACATCCCCAGGAGGGTAGGGGGGACCACACACCCCACAGGATCTGACAGCTGTAGGCACTGACTCAGCATTGCACAAGAAAGAGGGGGGATGTGTAGCCCCAAACGAGAGAGAGCCCCCTGCTCCCCGCATATCACCTGGGCTCCCCTCCTGGCTCAGGGACCCTTCCTGGACTGGCTCCGTCCTGCCGGTCCTGCCCCTGCCGGGAGCTCAGCAACGTCACCAGGATAACAACGACCGCCACCATTGATCCGTGCTGGCAGTGTGCCAGGCCTCTGCGGGGCGCCTCCCCCCCCCACAAACGCCTCCATCTGATGACATCCTTACGTCTCACTGTCTCACTCCCGGTGCTGGGTAAATGGTGGTAAACGATGACGCTGAGGCAGGGGCATGAGGGGACGCAGAGCTCAGGGTCGGGGACGGGCCCAGAGAGCCGAAGTCCTGCCCTGCTAAGCCACAGGTCATGTAATGTTCTCGCTTCAGACGCAGCCAGACAGCAGCCTAGAGCGATCTCGATATAGCTCCCGGTAGCGGATGCCAATGTTTTAAGAAAAGTGCCTGAAATTGAAACTTAAAGCCCAGAAAATCGCAGCCATCAACTTAAAAGAAAGGTAGCTGGAAAGCTCTCGGGTCTCCCCCGTCTGGGCGAGTTCCTTGTGACACATAGTAGGTACTGGAAAGATGTCCCCTGAATGAGTGAATGAATGAGTGAGTGAATGAATGAATGAGTGAGTGAATGGAAACTCAGAAGGGCCAGGCCTTGCATCACTGGAATTAGCTGTGCCGCTTCGGCCAAGGCACTAAAATGGGTAAAACAGTGCCCGGGCTCAGTGGGTTAAGCCTCTAACTCTTGATTTCAGCTCAGGTCATGATCTCACGGTTCTGAGTTCGAGCCCCACGTCGGGCTCCATGCTGACAGCGGGGAGCCCCCTGGGGATTCTCCCTCTCCCTCCCTCTCTCTGACCCTCCCCTGCTCGCTTCCTCTGTCTCTCAAAAGAAACAAACTGTAAAATAAAATAAGATAAAAATAAAGTAAAATAAAACGACACAAAAGATCAAATAGGTAAAAAAAAGGAAGGATCAAGAATCCCGCCTACTGTGCGCTGTGAGACTCCCTCCAGGATCACGTGCAGGAAGGTGCGTGCAGATGCCTTGTCCCACGCGGACGCCGTACGGGCTCATTCGTGGCGAGTCCTCGGGGCACCGCCAGCCCCAAGGGGCCCTCGGCATCAGCCCTGTGGCGGGAGCCCCAGACCCCTGGCAGCCTGCGGCCTCTGCCCAGCCCCCCACCACCCCCGCCCCCCACCCCCGGCCTCGGCCGTGGCAGCCGGTCCCCAGAGCGGGAAGCGCCTGCCCTGTGGGAAGGAGCCCACGCTCTCCCCGCCCAGCGTGAGTGATGGCTTCCAGGCACAGGCTTTGCAAGAACTGTAATCCCTTGCTGGTACACACCATTTGTATTCCGCAACACCTTTACGCCTCCCCTCATTTTATGTTTCCTGTGCCCTCTCCTGACGGTGGGCAGATGGTGAGCTTGATGGGCAAGGACACGTCGGGCTGGCGGCCCGGCCAGATGCTGCCGGCTTGGGGGAGCGAACCGAGTTCACGCACACGGGTGTGGGCGGGGTGGGGGCTCCGGGCCCGGCCCAGACCCGGCCTTCACACTTACTGGCTTCCAGAGGGCACAGAAGGGGAGGCAGGGGGCACGATGATGCTGGACATTGCCACATGCGTTGCTGAGAGCCCAGCACCCGGAGTTCAGAAATCCTACAGAATGGTCCCTTGAACGTTGGAGCGGGGGGTGCTCCCCATCCTCCGCTGTTTCCCACCCCCTCCCTGGGCCATCTCCCCGCCATCCCGCCAGCCCGCCAGCCATCCCGAGGGTGCCAGGCCCCTCTCGGACACACTGAAGAGCCCACTAAGGGCTGGGTTCTGGGACAAGTGCCTGGACCTCATCACCTCAATCTCCTCCTGGCTGGCGGAGATGTGTCCCAGTGTGCATGGGCGGTGTCTCCCTCCCTCAGGACCTTCCTGTCCCCAGGGCCACCAACCCTCCCGACCCCTGCCCGTCCCACAAGGGAAGGGTGGGGAGTCAGCTCCCCACCTCGACCCAGGAGCTCCGCTCCTCGACCCAGGTCACCACCAAGTCCTGACAACTTAATCTCTGGAAATGTTCTCGAATCGATCTTTCTCTCCCCACTCCTGCCTCTCCTGCCATGATCGCCATCCCCTCCCTGTCACTTCCAGCAGCAGCCTCTGAGCCAGCCTCTTCGGCAGGCCCTGCTCCCCCACAATCTGCCCCCCACAGAGGTGTCCCCAGGTAGGATCTCTCACACTTAGGACTGTAGTCACACCTCATTGTCCCAGCCCGAGCTTGCAAGCCCTCTGCCATGTGCCAGCCACACCTCCTCCGGCCTCTGCTCCGCACTTTACTGTCAAAGACGAAGGGTGTCCCCTCCCTCCACGGGGTGCCCCCTTCACCCCAGCGCCGGTTATGCTAGCCCCGTCCTTCCTCACTCACTCCTCAAGACCTCTCTCTGGTGGCACATCCTTAGGAGACCCTCGTGACTGCTGAACCCCGACCCACCCGTCTGCCATGGCTCTTGGGGGGGGGGTCCTCTCGTCCCCACGGCATTCACCTGCCACACTGGGGGTGCATTTATACCTGTGTTGCCTGAGAGACGAATGCTCTCTGGGACACAGAACAGCGTATCGGTCCCCTGTAGCCCGGCACCCGGCCTGCACCTCAGTAGATGCTCTGGAAATATTTGCTGAACTGAGAGCAAACTTTATGAATATTTACGCTGTACTCCATGCCCACGATTCTGCCTGGCACCAGAAACTCCTGCTCGGAGAAAAGTGAGGGGAACCTTTCCGAAGAGGGCTCACGTTTCTGCCTTTTATAAAACTACCCTGGTAGTTTTATAAACTACCCTGGTAGGTGGCCCCTACCAGTTGGCCACCACTGCCCCTCCCTGTGCTGGGCCCCAGGGGAGGGCAGGGCAGGGCAGGGAGGGAGACCACCCAGGGCTTTGTCCCCAGCCAGACTGGGCGGCTCGGAGGAGGGAAGGGCTCAGAGGGAACGCCAGCTGGAGGAGGGAGTCTGGAGGCCAGCAGGGACCCTGCTGTCCCACGCTGACGACCACTGTCCATGTTCGGGGAGTCCCTGCCATGGCCACTAAGAGTTTGGTTGTATTGGCCCAACAGACGTGAATCTGGAACCCCTGTGGTGAAGCAGGGGCTGCGTCTCTTCCCAGGGCGGCAGGTGAGAAGCCCGGAGCCCAGGTTCTATGGACCCGGCCTGATCTCCCTCCACCACTGGGTGTGGACAACATGGGCCTCTGTCCCTCCTCACACCTCTCACTGCCACCGGGTCCCATCCATCAGAGGGCTCTTTCCCTTGCTGGTCAGGGCTCCCCCGGGGCTTGGGGGTGAGGGGGCGGGGAGAGAGGGGGCAGTGTGGAGGTCAGGGCTTGCCCCTCACCAATGCCCTCACCGGACATGCGCAGCCCTGGGCTTCTCTGGGCCTCCCTCGGCTTCCTCATCTGTCAAGTGAGGACAGTAGCCTGGCCATGCCTTACAGGCAACTGAATGAATGTGGACAGAGGGCTTTGCAAAGGGACAGTTTTTTTTTTTTTTTTTAATTTTTTAAATGTTTATTTATTCTGAGGGAGAGAACGCACGCCAGCAGGGGAGGGGTAGAAAGAGGGACAGAGAGAGAGAACTCCGGGCAGGCTCTGAGCTGTCAGCACAGGGCCCGACGCGGGGCTCGATCCCACGAACTGTGAGATCGTGGCTTGAGCCGAAATCTAGAGCCGGACTCTTGACCAACCGAGCCCCCCAGGCGCCCCCGCACAGGGACAGCTTCTTGTTTGTGAGGTAGGGTTATTATGGCAGGTGGGGAAGAGGGGAGAAGGAACCGCATGGGTAGAGCCTGTCCCCCAGCAGAGCTGGGCCGCAGGGACCTGCCCCTGTCACACCAGAGTGGGTAGGCGGAGTCTGTCTGGAAAGCTAGTCCACTGACGCCCCACGGGGCTTGCTGCTGACCGAGCTGGCCCACACTCCCTCCTCGGAGCCCAGAGCCATCTCACGGGGCAAGGTGGGGGATCTCGTGGCCTGGCTCTGTTCTGAGGGTCTGACTACCAAAGGTCCCACCGGCCCTCACCTGGGGGCAGCCAGAAGCCCATCTCCTCTGCTCCAGGGACAACCCGTGGGTGCCACCTCCCGTGAGGTGCGGAACCACAGACAGAAAAGTGCACAAGCCGCACGTGCCCAATGAGCTGTCACCAGGTGAGCACCGATCGAGAAACAGATCCCAGCCAGCACCACAGGGGCTGCTGAAAACACAGACACAGAAGCAAAAAGCAACTTGGGAGCATTGCCGGAGGTGTCCCCCCCATGTTTAAAATGCCAGCCCCTATGGAAAGTGTCTTCCCATCCTGGCTGAGACACCAGCTCACCCTGCAACCGCCCCCCCCCCCCCCCACCACATGTCCTCCAGAGAACACGGACCTGTGCCCCCGAGCTGGGGTCCCGAAGCAAGGACTCCTGCCTCCTTCTCTTCCCGGATGGGGGTCCCAGCTGAGCCCACCCCACCCCTCTGCTCCCCAGCCTGCCCACTTCTGGGGTAGCCATTTCAAGAGGCAAGGTGGACCTGAATTCCGGACAGGCCGTGTGTCCCTGTCCTGGTGTTTTCAGCATCTTCGGGGGACCCTCTCGGTGTCCACCCAGTGGTCCTGGGCTGAGGTCCTAGACCAGCTCACGGCCTTGCGCCAGGGAGAGGACAGGCCCAGGAGACCACGCCATCGGCCATTGTTTCCCACCAGGGGTGCTCGGAGCTGCTGGCACCCACTCATTGCTTTGTTTTCAGGGATTTGCAAGCAGATTGTTAAATGGGGCCATCATTAAGATTTAAGTTACACAAACTTCTTATTAAATACACTATATTGCAAATGAAGGTAGTGCCTACTCAGAACTCATCAGTTTCTAATGATTTTTCTTACATTTTACTATTGTCTACGTCTTTGGGGTTACCTACATCTGTTACACCCTTATGGTGGGAATGTCGTGTGATCCGGGTAGTGCCTCTCTTCCCGGCCCTGCCGCCAGGGTTTCCACTTCCCGGATGCCCTCCGCGGTTCTGGGATGTGGAACCCTGGCCAGGCGAGGGCGAGGCGGGGGCGGGGGGGGGGGACCGCGGGTCCACAGAGGAAGGTGCCCCTGCCTCCGCGGACCTTCCCACCAGCTAGTTACGCATCTTGAGGCTCCTTCTGTGAGGGTTTTGGGCAGGTGGCCCCAGGGATCTTGGATGCCTCTGAGCACTGGGGAGGGAGAGGAAGCCGCAGACGCGATCAGGTTTGAATCCTCCCCTGCCCAAGGTCTTGAGTCGGGCTAAGTGGATCGAAAGAAGGCTGAGAGATCGAAAGAAGGCAGAGAGATCGAAAGAAGGCCCTCCGCCCACCTGTCTGAGCAGGGCCGGCCTGTCTGCGCAGGGGTCCCTCATAGCGCTTCCGGGTGGACAGAGCGCTGCAGAGGTCGCCGGCCAAAGGGTCCCGGCCGGAGACCTCCGTCCCCTCGCCGCGGGGCTCCACACCTCCCTCGCGCTGCCCCTGGACACTGCCCCAGAGCCCCTCCTCCCCCTCTGAGGCCCCCTACTCCAGTCTCGGAGGGCTGGCGGGGGTGGCCAGGTGCCCGGGGTCTCCTCTCCGGCTGGTGATGGCCCAGGCCCCCCACCTTGCGCTCGCGTAAGCCCGGCCACCCCGGCGGCTCAGGACGCGAGGCCGGACGTGGGTTCCGGCTCGGTCCACGCGGACTGCCCCGGGCCCCGCCAGGCCCTTCTCCCGCGCCCACTCGCTCGCTGCGAGGCGCCCTCCCTCCCGGCCCGGGACAGCCTCGCCCCCGGGGACCCCGCGCGGGGAGTTCCTCCCGAGCCGCCTTCCAGCCTGGGGAGATCCTCAGGCCCGCGGGGGCGCCGGGGGCTAGCCCCCTCCCGCGACCTGGGCGCCGGGGCCAGAAGCCCGCACAACCCCCGGGGCCGCGGGGCTCGGAGCGCAGGACCGCCGCGTGCGGCCCGCGGGGTCCCTCTGGCGCCGGGAAGCGGAGGCCGAAGGACGCGCGGGCTCCGGGAGGGTTCAGGGCTGAGGCTCTGAAAGAACGCAGGCGGTGGGGCGCCCGGGGCACGGGTGGGACGCGGCAGCCGAAAGGCACGGAGAAGACCGTGGTTCCTCAAAAAGGTCTCGAGAAAGCCGGCTGCTCCTCGTACCCGCGGGGCGGCGGCCCAGCGCCCGCACCCTGCAGCTGCCGGTGGGTCCCCGGGGGGGGGGGGGGTGACCTGCTGGGGACCGCCAGTGCAGCGCCCCGACTGGGGGCGGGGATGTGCGGAGCGTCAGCCGGGCCGCCTCCACCGCGGGTGTAGCCCGGGCGCGTGCCGTCACCTGGGGCCCGCCCTCGGGGTCCTGGCGCCTCAGTTTCCTCCTCCGCACAGTGGGGGCTCGGACCCCGGCGGCCTCCAGAGAGCGTTTGTCTCCGAGCGCCTCGGGCGCGCCAGGGGCTCGGGCTTGTCCGGGGCCCTGCACCCGGCGTCCGAACCCGGACGGGAAAACAGGTGCAGGTGGGGGGAGGGGCGAGGGAGGCGGCCCCGAGTAAAGTGCCGTCTCGTGGGGCTCCACTCCGGCGACCTCCCCGCCGATGCCCCCGGGACCCCTCCCTACCTGCCATCGGCCGAGAAACGGGTCGAGCTGGGGCTCACGGAGTCCCGAACGCCCAACACGCGCACGGACACACACGGACGCGCACACGGACACACACGGCCGTGCACGCGCGCCTCCGCGACGGGCGGGCGCCCCGGGAGCGCGGAAGGGTCCGCCCGCCCGGCCCCCCTCGGAAGCGCCGCGGGCCCGGCGCCTCCCCCGGGGCTGCAGGGAGCGTCCAGCCCCGGCGGCGCCTTCTGCCCGGAATCGGGCCGGCTCCGCTGGCAGGAAAGCCCCGATCCGCTAGGGCTCCATCCGGGGCGGGGGGGGGTGGGTGGGGAGGGGGGCTGTGCCGCCGTCCCCCAGGACAGCGTTGCCGGGTCCCCCAAACCCCGGACCTGTGGGAGGGCGCGGGAGCGCGGGTCCCCAGACCCAGGGTGTAGAGCGGCTTTCCAACCCCACACGGGCATCCCGGAAACCCCCTCTCTGGACTTAGGCGCTCCGCGAGGATCCGCTTCCCGGCGCTCCTCGCTCGGCACCGGGTGCAGACGGATTGAGTCCCTGGGGACCCGGCCCGAGCCGCCCCCCTCCCCGCCTCCCCCCAGGGTGTTCTGTGCCGCCAAGCGCGTTGAACCGAATCCTGTCTCCCGGGCCGGCCGTGGGCTCCCACCCGCCCGCAGCCCCGTCGGAAATTTGGGGACATCTTGCAGGTGGCCCATCCCATAGTCCCAGGCCGCGCCCCCCCCCCCCCCCCCCGCCCCGGCCCGGGGCTCTCCCAGCCTCCGCGGAAGCAGCACCCGCCGGGCGGGGGGAGGGGGCGGGGGAGGAGGCCGGGGGAGGCTCGGCCCCCACCCGCGCCCCGAAGACCCCCGCCGCGCCGCGGGCCGGGCCGCAGACAATTAAAGCGGGATTCCTCCCCCGCTGACGTCGGCAGCGCCGAGGCCCCTCCCGCGGCGGCATAAAAGGCGCGGGCTCCGCAGCGCGGGCGGCAGTGAGGGCCGGGCAGCGCGGCGGTGAGGACTGCGCGGCCCAGCAGCGCGGCGCCCAGAGCGCGGGCCGCCCGCCGAGCCCCGCCGAGCCGAGCCCCCAGCGCCCGCAGCCATGCCGGCCGGCCGCGCCGCGCGCACCTGTGCGCTGCTCGCCCTCTGCCTCCTGGGCGGCGCGGCCCAGGATTTCGGGCCGACGCGCTTCATCTGCACCTCGGTGCCCGTGGACGCCGACATGTGCGCCGCGTCCGTGGCCGCCGGCGGCGCCGAGGAGCTCCGGAGCAACGTGCTGCAGCTCCGCGAGACCGTGCTGCAGCAGAAGGAGACCATCCTGAGCCAGAAGGAGACCATCCGCGAGCTGACCACCAAGCTGGGCCGCTGCGAGAGCCAGAGCACGCTGGACGCGGGCACCGGCGAGGCCCGGGCCGGCGGCGGCGGCGGCGGCGGCGGCGGCGGCGGCCGCAAGCAGCCGGGCTCGGGCAAGAACACCATGGGCGACCTGTCCCGGACGCCAGCCGCCGAGACGCTCAGCCAACTCGGGCAAACTTTGCAGTCGCTCAAAACCCGCCTGGAGAACCTGGAGGTCTGCGCGCGCCGCGTTTCCCCCCCTCCCCCCCCCCCCCCCGCCCGGCTCGTGCGCCCCTCTGCCCTGCCCCACCCCCACTCCCGACCCGGCCCGACATCCACCCCCCCCCCCCACCGCCGGCCCCGCCTCGGCCGGGCGCCCGTGCCCCACCGGGGCTGCGCGGAGCCTGAGGGGCCCCGCAGACGGCGGCCACTCGCCCGAGCTCCCCGCCAGGCCGCCCCCGCATTCGCCCCGAGGGGACCTCGCCGCGGGCCTCCCGGCACGGTCCCCGCTCCACGCGTAACGATGTGGTTTCCCCGTGCCCTCGCACCCCCGCAGCAGTACAGCCGGCTCAATTCCTCCAGCCAGACCAACAGCCTCAAGGATCTGCTGCAGAGCAAGATCGATGACCTGGAGAGGCAGGTGCTGTCTCGGGTGAACACTCTGGAGGAGGGAAAGGGTGGCCCCAGGAACGACACGGAGGAGAGAGTCAAGATCGAGAGCGCCCTGACCTCCCTGCACCAGCGGATCAGCGAGCTGGAGAAAGGTGCCGGGGCTGGAGGTAGTGGGGGGGGGGGGGCGGTGGAGCGACCTGCTGCCTGCCAGGCTCCCTGGGCCATGGGGACCCTGCCTCAGGTCCTGGCCTCCTGCCTAGCTCAGCTCCAGGCTGAAAAGCCCAAAGCTTCTCAGCCTCTCCAGCCCCCTTCCCGCTTCCTGAGTCCCTGCTCTGGGTTTTGCGTTTCCAGCCCATGTTCCTGGTGGTGCCGGGGCCCCCTGGGCTGGGGACATATGGAGGCAACAGAAGCAGAGTGAGAAAGGGATTGGTTGGTGTCGGCAGCACCCCCATACACACACACACACACACACACACACACACACACACACACACACTGGGAGGATTTTTCCAAGTCTGATTTGTTTAATGTTCAGTAAGTTTGCGCGGTAGTTGTGGTGCTCCCAAGCCCTCCCTGGTAAGAAAGCCGGGCTCCAGCTGGTCCCCATCCCCGGTAGAGAGAGTGGGGTGTGGGCCGGGGAAGGGTCCCCTGGTTCCCAGCAGATTTGGGCCCTGAGTAGGTTTTCTCCCAGCTCATCGCCCCCCCCCCCCGTTCCACCCCGGTGTCCTATGGGGATCTCCGGGTCCCCCCCTTCCGGTGAGCCCCCTCCCCATGGTTTTATCTTCTGAGTAATCCAAGCCCTGGAATCTTGCAAGACCCAGTTGGTTCCTGGGTCACCAACTCTGGCCAGCCCCAGCTGCACCCCAGGGCTCACAGATGAGCTGGGCTCAGCCTTGAAGTCACAGAAATCAAACAAGGTTGTAAAAGGGGGGGGGGGGCGTTCCTGGGCTTGGAGCAGGTCCACGTGACCCTTCTTGGACCGCAAAATGTGCCGGATGGATTTAAACAGTGCCGTCTTAAGGCACGTTATGTAACTGAAAAACAGATCAGGGGAAGGAGGGACGGGGGAGGGAGGGGGAGGGAAGGAGGGGAGATTGGGGGGAATGAAAAACATCCCCTAGAGAAGCCAGGGGCTGGTTCTGCTTGAAGGTGGGGGGGGGGCGTGCAAGCCGGGGATGGTTGGGGGAGCACTGAGGGAGCCAGCTATGCTCTTCCCTGGTACCTGACTTGGAGGGGGGGTTGCTGGCCCAGCAGGATGCCTTCTAGAAATAATTCTTGGCCTGGGGGCCGGTTTAGTTCTGGACTGCCTGGCAGGCCCCGGAGCACACCCAGGAGCTGGCAGGTGTGTGTGTTCCTGGCTCTGAGCCTGGTGCCTGTGCCCACTGCTGGGTTGGAATGTTTTGCCTGGAGTCAGTCACACCATATCCAGGGCCACAGCTACAGCGTGTGTGTGTGGGTTGGGAGGGGGGCAGACAAGCATTCCCCGAGACATCACTGGCAGGCTGGGAGCCGGTGGCTGTTGTGGAAAGGGAGGCTATCAGGCCCGGAGCCTGAGTTTTCAGGAAACACACACAGGAAGCTCTCCCGGAGAATGAATGGCATAGTCCTCAAAGCAGTCGTTTTGGGGGGTGGGGGGGCTGACTCCCTGGTGCCCTGCCCTCTCCGCAGGACTCCGGGCAGAGTTGCCAGAAGAACCTTAGAAGGACTGCTTTCCCTCCTGTGGGGTGGGTGGGATTCTGGAAATAGCCAGACTTCTCAGGGCTGGTTGATTGGGTCCGATGAGTGGCCAGGGACTGCAGCATGTGCTGGCCTCAAGGGGAGTGTCCTGGGCACCAGGGGCCTGGCTGTCTCGGGCGGGAATCCAGGTGGGGATCCAAGAGGTGTGTTTGTGAACACCCACCAGCAGCCTGCATCCTGGAATCAGGGGGGCTGGCCGCAGGGGCTGCTCTGGGGGAGCTAGCCTCCTTCAGGCTGGAGGAGACCTCCCTCTGTGGCCACACATCAAGGGCCGGTTTACCAGGAGTGCACTGAGCCATGCCCACCGTGCAGCCCGCCGAGTCCCCCCTCACACCCCCATCCGGCTTCCCCAGAGGCAGGACGTGGGAGCCAGACCAGGGAGTGCGGAGATCTTAGGTCAGCTCTTTTGTTCTGGCCCCGTGCCCTCAGGCAAAGCACTTGCCCCCACCCCCCCACCCCCCCCCAGCATCTATAGAATGGAGACAGTCTAGTCTGCCCTCCTGAGCTCGGGTTGGGGGTGGAGGGGAGCACAGAATGATTTTCAGACCCGGAGGAGTGCTTTGAGGCGCAGACGGCTGAAGGGACTGCATCCTGTCCTTTCCAGGTCAGAAGGACAACCGTCCTGGAGACAAATTCCAGCTCACATTCCCACTGCGGACCAACTACATGTACGCCAAGGTGAAGAAGAGCCTGCCGGAGATGTATGCCTTCACGGTGTGCATGTGGCTTAAGTCCAGCGCCGCGCCCGGGGTGGGCACCCCCTTCTCCTACGCCGTGCCTGGCCAGGCCAACGAGCTGGTTCTCATTGAGTGGGGCAACAATCCCATGGAGATCCTCATCAACGACAAGGTAGAGCGACCCCGCCCCCTCCGGCCACCTGGGCTTATAGGAAGGCACGGTGAGGCCCCCAGGCCTGCCTGGCTGCTGGGGCAGGTCCCCGGGGCTGGGGGCGGGGGGGGGGAGTGGTGGGCATGAGAGACACAGCCACAGATGCAGCTGTGGTCCCAACAGAAGTGCCCACCGGGCAGGACTGAGGGAGGTGGAGGGTGAGGACAGGGGGAAACGGAGAGGGGCGCCCTGGCCCTACTCGGAAGAGGGTGAAGCCGGAACTTTCTCAGACCCAGGCTTCCCGGGGAAGGCAAGGGAAGATCCACAGGGCAGATCAGACCCTGGGTCCTCCTCCCCCAGCTGGCCTCATCAGGGCTGGCTTTGCTCCTGTGGGAAGGACCATAGATGTTCCGCGGTGAGTCAAGGTGCCCCAATCTGTCCTGCTCAAGCCCCCACCGCTGGGAGGAGGCCAGACGCACGCAGCGCCCTGGAGAGTCCCGCCTTTTCCCTCCAGGGAGCCGTCTCCCTCCTGGTCCTGTACAGCTGTGGAGTGAGCTGCCAGCTTTCCAACACCTCTGAGGCAGCATTGGCAGTAAATCTCTAAAACCCAGGCTGGGGATTGGAATCCAAGCCCCTGCTGTTGACGCCTTGACCAGAAAGGGTTGTTCCTCTCTGGGCGAGTTAAAGGGTGGGCAGGTTCCCTCGTCTGTTGCGTCTGCTGCGCCGTCTGTCCCCTGCGGAATGTGAGAGAGGGAGGGAAACCCCAGGCCGCAGGCTGGCCTGAGCTTTAAAGGCATGGTGCCATGCCCCTGGCGTCTGAGCCTCTGCAGAGGCTGCACGGGCAGGAGGGAGAGGCCCAGATGGCAGCAGTGAGCTGAGACCCCATCGGTGGGATGCTCCTTCCCGAGGGCTGGTTCTGTAGGACCAGCGAAGAGGGAGGAGGGCCAGGAGGGGTGAGGACACTGCGCACTCAGACCGGTCTTAGGAGCCCCTTGCCGCATCGTCACATTTCCTGTGTGACTCCAAGGCCCATGGAGGGATGGGGCTGACAGGCGCTAAGGCCCAGAGGGGCAGGGGCTGAGAGAGTTCAGTAACGGTGTTTACTGGCAACGACGAGAAGAGAAGCAGTTGAACTGGTAAGCAGTGACGATCAATCGATCGCCGGTCCCTGTACCCATGATGTTGTGTGTGGCGTCCTTCCCAGGTGGCCAAGCTGCCCTTTGTAATCAATGATGGCAAGTGGCATCACATCTGCGTCACCTGGACCACCCGGGACGGGGTCTGGGAAGCCTACCAGGACGGCACCCAGGGTGGCAATGGCGAGAACCTGGCACCCTATCACCCCATCAAGCCCCAGGGTGTGCTGGTGCTGGGCCAGGAGCAGGTACTGGCCTTGCGGAGGGGGTGCTGGCTGCAGGGGAAGGAGCCCCAGAAGCAGAGAAGGGAGGGGGGTGAGGAGGGAGGGAGTTGGAGAGGGGAGTGGCTCCCCCACCCCCAGAGGGAGCCAAGAGAAGCAGGTTAGGCAGCACTGGGCAGAGAGCGCGCTCTGGGTGGGCTCCTGGGGAAGTTCGGTGGGGCGGCCGCAGCTGCGTCTCTGGCACAGGAAAGCAAGCCTGCCCTTAGGGTTGCGGGATGCATTCCCTGGAAGTGATTGGTCTCCCCCTTGGGCACCCGCAGGGAAGGCACGGGGGAGGGTCCCAGGCCTTCCAGGCCTTCTGCTCCCGTGGGGCTCTGCAGGGAGAGCGGCAGCGGCCCCCGTGGTTGTGTGCGGCCCCGGCCGACCCCCCTCACTGGCCGAGGGGGAGGCAGAGTCCAGGCGCCCCCAGGAAAAGCTCTGCATCCCGAGCGGAGGTGGCCAGTAGTGTCCCTTTTCCCGGGCACCCCATGGGAGGGGGTCCAAGGTCTGGCTGGAGACCCAGAGACGGGACAGAATGGTGCGCGGGAGGCAGATGCAAGAGCCCCTAGTGGGGGAGACGCGGAGACGTGCCCCCTGGGGACGCCCCCCCTCCCCCCCCCCCGAGAGACCCTCACCGTCTGCTCTTCTCTGAAGGACACCCTGGGTGGTGGGTTTGATGCCACCCAGGCATTCGTGGGCGAGCTGGCCCATTTCAACATCTGGGACCGCAAGCTGACCCCCGGGGAGGTATATAACCTCGCCACCTGCAGCACCAAGGCCCTCTCCGGCAACGTCA
This sequence comes from Panthera leo, assembly GCF_018350215.1. Taxonomy (NCBI): domain Eukaryota; kingdom Metazoa; phylum Chordata; class Mammalia; order Carnivora; family Felidae; genus Panthera; species Panthera leo. The sequence goes on along the minus strand of NC_056692.1, from coordinate 59,136,442 downwards.
TCGCCTGGGCCGAGTCCCACATCGAGATCTACGGCGGGGCCACCAAGTGGACATTCGAAGCCTGTCGCCAGATCAACTGAGGCTCCTGGCGGCCGAGCCTCCCGCCCCTCGGGCCGAGCCGGCCCGCCCGCCTCCCCCCTGCTTGTGCGGTGGCGACCCGTCTTGTGTCTCCTTCTCTCCCTCTCCCCAGGAGCGACTCAGGCCCTCCCCCTCGCACGCGCTCGCACGCAGCCTGGTTTGTCCTTGTGCCCGGGAAGCAGGTCCGGCTGCCCCCCGCCCCCCCCGAGGAGCCCCGCTCCGGGCCTCAGGCCTGCTTGTGCTCCCGCGGGCGCGGTGTGGACGTAGGTGAGAGAGCGTGTGTGTCTACGGGTGTGTGTCTGTGGGGACGAGCGAGGTGTTCTGTGTGCTGCGGGGGGAATCTCACGACTGGCCGGAAGACTCTAGTAGCTGCCCGCGGGCCCCCGTGGGTGGCCCGTGTGGCTTCTTCAACACACGCGCTTGTCTTTGTTTGCAAACCTTTTCCGGGGGCGCAGTTCTCCACCCGTAAAATAAATGTCTTCTGGCGGTTTGTTTGTTCGGGGCTGGGGCCCTCCCCTCAGAGAATTTCTCTTTTGTCGTAGGAGTGGATTCTCTCTTGCTCTCCGGGGGTGGGCAGAGGTGGGGGGGTGGCCCCGGGAACCGGGCACCCCCCCCCCCACCCCCGGTGCCCGGCCAGCAAGCTTGCAATTGGCATCCGAGGGCAGCGGTGCTGGGCCTGGGAAGCTGCTTGGCTGGCTCTGGCCCAGGACAGCGCCTCAGCCCCCAGTCTGCCCGCCTCCTTGCACCCTCCGAGGCTGGGATCCGTCCCCCTCTTTTGGCTGCCGGCTGGTGCCCCTGAGAGAGGCGTGTCCCTCCCACGGTCCAGGAAGTCTTGGCTTCTGGCCGTGGGAGACCAGAGGCGTCTGTGGGTCAGTTCAACAGGGGACCTTTCAGACAGGCAAACCCACATCCCGATTGAGACCCAGCCCGTTAGGACCCCTGCCCCTGGAAGCTGACCAGTCGATGAGAAGGTCCCTCCTAATTTTGACAGCCATGTTCCTCCCCCCCCCCCCCCCCCCCAGGGCCAAGGGGAAACTGGCTCAGCGGGTCCTCCAAGGAGGCAGGGCCTCCAGAGGCCTCTCACGGGGAGCCAGACACAGACACGCCAGCCAGCGTTGGGGCCTGGAATCCAACCCCCCCCCCCAACCTTCTTTCCAGGGCTCAGGTCCTGGAGCAGCCCCCAGCGTGTCACCGGCTGGTGACACTGAGACATGACCAGCGTCCAGACCTTTAACTTTATTCTCCCCCGTGAAAAGCAACCATACACATTTCCTTCTAGTCCTTCGGAGGCGGGGAGAAAATGTGTGTGTGTGTGTGTGTGTGTGTGTGTGTGTGTGTGTGTGTGTGTGTTGAGAGAGAGAGAGAGAAGAAGCACACTAAGATCATACCCAAGGCGAGGTGAGCTCCCTGCTGGGTTCCATCTGGGGGTCACATGCCTTGAGGGCACCCTGGATTCTGTCACCAGGAGTCTAATTAGCAAAAGGCTGGCGAGTCTTTCTAGAAATTCTACCGCACTGCCTGGCTCATCCACAGCTGCAGACATTTCTTCCGGAGGCGCAGGTGTGCCTTCAGGGACACCTGTCTCCTTAAACGCAGGTCCGTGTTGCGTCGGGAACCGCGTGCGTCTGTGTGTGTCTGTGCTGGTGTCTCCGTGTTCGTGTCCCCGTGGTGTCGCCACAGCACCCGGTCGCCGTTCCGCAGCGCGTCGCTCTTGTTCGGAGGGTGCGGGCCAGGCGCCACGCCGCGTGTCGTGGCTCAACAGTGGCTTTCTCTGAGAAGCCTGCGCTTCGTCCCAGCCCGTCGGGCCGTGGCATCTCTGGATCTGCAGGGATCTTCTCCGTTTGCATGTTCCTTGGGGTGGCGTGTCCCTTGCTCCTTTAGTCTGATGTGTGTCCCCTGCCTGCATGGACTTCTGGTTCTGTGTCGTGTGCCCAGTGCCACCCATTGTTCTGTGACCATCCGTGTTAGCTACCGAAAACGGCCGGATAAACAAGCCACGGGTGTCGGGGGAGGTCAAGGGAGGGATCCGTTTCCCTCTCCCCGTCCCCACTCCCCAAACACACCAAGAAGTATTTTTTAACATGTAGGTTGACAAGGAGCCTAAACAGAGCCCATGGTTGGGACAGAGCAAGAGCTTGGAATCACCCCTCCAGACCAGATTGGCCCCACCCCTCACTTCAGCCACCTCGGAGCCGTTGCTTAGGCACAGGCCCAGAGGGTGCTGGGTGCTCTCCTGTCAGCACCTCCCACCAGCCCCTGCCGATCGGCCGGACCCCAGACCACCTTCTGCCCCCGCCGCGGGCGGGGTGGGAGCCGTCCGTTTAGGACCACAAGCCATCCTCTGCCCTAACTAGAGACGGGCAGAGCATACCCCTAGACGCTTATGCCTACGTCCCTCTGGCCTCCTGACCCCGTTCACCTTCCTCGCCCTCCTCCCCTGATGCACCCACGGTGCCAGGGACGGAGGCTGGCATCTGGCTCCCTCCCCGCCCCCAGCCGGAACTCGTGCCAAGCCCCTTGACTCCCTCACTGTGTTGACACTTGGCACTTTGCTGGCCCCGAGAAAGGTCGATTGACAGGCACAAACGTATCCCACGTGGTTTTCATGTACTCCTTAATCTGATCGACGCTCCCTCTTGCACTGAATAACCCACACCTATCTCAGGTAAGCCATTTTATAAAATAGGAAGAAACCCAGCACTGCGGAGGCAGTGTCTGCTCTTCTGAGCTGGTGTCCCACAGAACCCCGGGCGTCCGGGGCCGGGGAGCCGCCGCCAGGGGCGCCCCGGGCCCTCGGGGCTTAGATCCCACTTGAATCGTAAGCCTTCCTGCTTTTGATAACACAGTATTATTTCTCTTACTGTAGAAGAAAAAGTTTATTACCAAACGAGTATTTTTATGAAAGAAAAGGACAAACCTATAAATTAACTCAACCTATATCTCCCTTGAAAACACTTTCAGGCTCCGCCAAAACGTAGGACTGAAAGCGTGTATTTTGGAAGAAAGAGATACATTTTGTATGCTTTCTTTTCCTTTTGTAGACTCCCAGTTTATTTTCTAAGACTGCAAAGATCACTTTGTCACCAGCCCTGGGACCTGAGACCAAGGGGGTGTCTTGGGGGCAGTGAAGGGGAGGGGAGAGGCTGCCGGGAGGCTCCAGACAGGGGCCACCTGTGCTCAAAGGCGTGTCGGGGGGACCGGGATGGAAATTGGCCGTTTACGGCGGACGCTTTGCCGTGGAGCTGACTTGTTGACGCGAGGACCCGTCCCACTCGGGGTGGAGGCAGCTAGGGCCACGGACGTTAACGCAAAGAGGACAGTATCCTTCGTGATCTCATGGCAACCAAAACAACGTGGCTGACACAGCCATGGTTTCATCTCTTAAAACACAGTGTGTAAATTTAGTCACAACCAACGTTGGGAAGTGTATCCCATCCATGCACAGTGGACTTAAGTGCAACTTGTTAAAAGGGAACAAGTCATTGAGGAGGAAAAAAAAAAAAGCCCAATAGAGTCCCAATTTTGTCTTACTTGCCAAAAAAAAAAAAAAAAAAAAAAAAATCCAAAAAGCAAACCCCCCTACAGTTGATGTTGTTATAATGTACATACTGTATAATATGAAAGAAAATCGATGTACCTTAATTTTTCATTATTTGCTAACCAAAGCTGTACATTTTTCATATGATCTGCAGCCTTTTGGGTATCAAATGGGTCAAAACCATGGGACCTGCCACCTGCCATCAGCAATTCTGGAAATGCACTATTTCTACTGGTATTGCTTTTTTTTTTTTCTTTTTTTCATTTTCTTGCTGAAACGACATGAATTGTTGAGTTTATTTTTACACAGTAAAGAGTGAAGAAAGACTGTGGTCTCCTTGGGGTGTCTCTTTTCTCAAGCCTGCGTATGCCATCTCGACCTGCCCCAGGGGGCCTCCCAGGGACCCCTCTCCCTCAGGAACATGCAGGCACAGCCCGGGGGTGGAGAGGGAGCCGCCCCGGTTCATAGGTGCGAGAGAGGGAAGCGGTGTCCCCGCGTGGCGAGGCCCGCCCTGGGCTCGGGGTGCAGAGGAACCCCCCGTTCCGCCCCTCACCCCTGCGCCGCCGCTCTGTGCCCCGCGGACGCACTACCCCACGGCACAGCCGGGCCAGGTTCCAGACGGCCTGCACTCGTTCTTCCCAAACAGCCCTGCTCTGTTCTCCTTTGCCACATCACCGCTGACTGGATCTCGGCCAACGTCTGGCTACCTCCCCTTTTCTGGGGTTCTGGGGCCCCTTCCCTGCACTCAAGTGGAGAGCATCCTCAGGGTCACGTTAACGGGGAGTGGGTGATGCGGGAACCCCGGGCACTGGGAAGAACTTTCTTCCCCGCCCCTCGCGAACCAGGCTAGACTGTGGACGGACAGAGAGCTTGTGAGCTTTCCGAGGGACAAAGCGACCGGGAACCAAAATAGTCCACTTGGCTGATCGGTCTCCCCAAACCCCCAGAGCGCGCGCCCGCACACACACACACACACACACACACACACACACACACGGGGGCCTAGCAGAAGGAGTGAGTCCCACTGGCTTCTTGCTGTCAGGGCTGAGTGCGCCTTGGCCGCAGACCTCCTGCCCAGTGCAGTGGTGTTTCTCTGTTCGGGACTCGGGCCGGGGCTTGGGGCGCGTGAGCCTGCTGCCTGGTGGCACAGGAGGAGGGTGGTGTCCGCCCGCAGGCTTCACGCGTGGCCCCTGTGGCCGGGCCCCGGGTTGTGCCCAATCCCGGCCACCGCGTCCTTGCCTGGTTACAGCTGCCATAACGTCACTCTCCCGTTTCTCGTTTCCATGAAGAGCTCATCCCAAACCTCGGGTGTTTTAACTCTCATTAGAAACAAATTACTTTCCACATGCCTCGCGCCTGGTCCTGGCACACCCCTGAATGACGCCGGGAGGCCTTAGAGCCGAGGACAGCCACTCAGGGGGAAGGGGCCAGGCTCGCAGCCCAGCCGGCTGATGTGGGAGTCTGAGCATGGGACACAGGATTAGAGTTCAAAGCCAGAGTGTGCCTTGGAAGTCAGTGATTCCAACAGCCCCTCGGATGCCGGAACCGGTTCTCGGCTTGCACACCTCTAGTGACGGGGAGCTCACTGCCCCGCTTTCAGACGGCTCCGTCAGGGGGTTTGTTCCCTATTTGTTACCTTCCTTGTGCCTTGTGCTCAGGTCCCTACCCTGGCCTGTCCCCCCACGTGAAGACACGTGCGCCCGGAGTCTTCGCCACCCCATCTCCTCAGCCACCAAACCACACTGTGCAAGGGGCTCCCTGTGTGATTTGCAGCCCTGTCTAACTCTGCCCTTGAGGAGGGAGAAATGCCGTGCCCAAGGCCTGGAAGATGTCTGGGCCGGGAAAGCCTCAGGGACCAACTAGTTCAACCCCTCCACTCTTTGGGTGAAGAGATCGCGGCCCGGAGAGGCCGTGTTCAAAGCCACACAGCTCGCGTGTGCGGGCGACTCGGAACCCAGGAACTCAGGATTCCTCCCCCCAGGCCCTTCCCATGGACCCTTCCCTCCCAGGGCACTAAATACCCACGAGGAGCTGGGAAATGCGGCCCAGGCTGGGGGTGGTCCTCCGGAGGTTGGGCTGCGGATGGACGTGTGGGCTGCAGCCCTGGGGTCCAATGGCCCCAAGGGAATGTGGCCTGTGCGTAGCATATTGGCCGCGAGGCAGTTGTCAGCCCCGGGGCAGCTCCCGAGAGCTGCTCCCCGCAGCCGTCCCCACCAGCACCCAGGACCCCAGAGGCTCAGCCCTCCTGTCTCTCCTGCATGGGTGACCTGCTCCGACGCTTGTCAAACTCCCTCCCTTGACGCCCCCTCAAGGGGCAGCAGAGAAGCGTGGACCACCCCCTGGAGGGTCTGGGGCGGGGCTCAACGCGCAGAGCGTTAAACTGCATCCTTCTCCACATTAGATCCCGCCCCGTCCCCTGTCCCGTCCTCGCTCTGGCAAGCTGGCGGGCATAGCCCCCGGCACAGAAAGACAGGGTAGGGCCAGACGGTCTCTGCAGTCCCTTTGGGCTCTCCCTGGGGCCGAAGGACCTGTCTCCCCAGTGCACGGGTACCAGTGCAGTCCCTCGGCCCCAACCCCCTGCTCACACAGGACCTCTGCCCCCTCCCCCGCCACTTTCTTGTGTCCCCTGCCTCGCCTGTGTCCCACAGCCATGGGACCTGCCCTCACCAGACCTTCCCACAATGTTGGCTGTCCCCTCAGGGTCCCTGTTGTCCTTCCTCAAACCCTCAGGCCAGGCCCCTGCCCTCTCGACCACACGTGAGTTCACATCTCTGATCATCGGTAGTGGACCCAGGTCATACTCTCTCCCCAGAAGTTTCTCAGCCACCAAATAGATCAGGGTGCACGTAACTCCTCAGGGCGGGGACCGCACGTCGGAGGTCCGGAGCGCAGAGCCCCTTGCTGTGACCCAGTCCCACACCCTGCACGAGCTAGACTCCCATCCCGGGCAACGTGGAATCCTGCGGTCTCTCCTCCAGGCCGGGCGCAGGGCACAGGGAGGCAGAGAGCCATGAACAAGTCCTTAGAAACACATTCGTTTATTCACGAAGGACATACTTCCTGAGCACCTACCGTGAGCAGGCACCTGGGCCAGGTGCCTAGCTGGTGGTCTGCGGGCCGAGGAGGGCACGTCTCTGGAGGGTTCCTGGCCGGCTCCCATGGCGGGGGAGGGCAGGGAGGGTTGGTGTGAGTGCTCAGGCTTCCATGCCTGTAAGACATTGCCAAGGAAGCCGTCTGTCCCCTGTTTGATTTCTGTGCTTCTCAATTCAGGCCAAGGTGGGGGGCCATCTGCTGAAGTGGGCACAGATGAAACATTTTCGCTGTGCAGAAAATTGGCTTCTGAGGGGAGGCTGTGTGCTCAGCACAGAAGCAGCCTGCAGACTTGTGCCAGAGGCGCTGGGCAGGGCTCGGCTGCAGGGAGAGAGGGATCCGAGTGGGTTTGGGCTGCGGGAACGCCCCTGCAGCGCCCCTCCCCACCCCTGCTGCGCTCTGGCCCAGACTGACCAGGGGCACCAAGTCACTTCTTAAAACATAAGGGCCGTTGGGGGCACCTGGGTGGCTCAGTCGGCCGAGTACTTAACTCTTGATTTTGGCTCAGGTAATGATCTATCTGACGGTTCGTGGGTTTGAGTCCCACGTCGGGCTCTGTGCTGACAGCACGGAGCCTGTTTGGGATTCTCCCTCTCTTCCTCTCTCTCTCTGCCCCTCCCCTGCTCTCTCTCTTTCTCTTTCAAAAAATAAACTAAAAATATATATATATAATAATAAATTAAAAATAAATTAAAAATAAAAATAAACACCACAGGGGCACCTGGGGGGCTCAGTCGGTCGAGCACCTGACTCTTGATTTCAGCTCAGGTCATGATCTCACGGTTCGTGGATTCGAGCCCCACGTCGGGCTCTTCGCTCACAGTGCGGGAGCCTGCTTGGGATTCTCTCTCTCCCTCTCTCTCTGCCCCTCCCCCACTCACACGCACACTCTATCAAAACAGATAAACATTAAAAAACGTTTTTAAAATTGCGGTAAATACATATAACGTAAACTTTAATGTCATTGGAGTGTGCAATTCACTGGCTTTAATTATATTCACAATGTTGTGCGATCACTGCCACTAGTCCTAAAACATCCTCCCAAACAGAAACTCTGTCCCCATTTTTTAAATGTCTACTAATTTTTTGAGAGGGGGGGTGGGGAGACAGAGAGAGCATGAGCAGGGGAGGGGCAGAGACAGAGGGAGACACAGAATCCCAAGCAGGCTCCAGGCTCTGAGCTGTCAGCACAGAGCCCAACGCGGGGCTTGAACTCACGAACTTCGAGATCGTGACCAGAGCTGAACTCAGATGCTTAACCGGCTGAGCCCCCCAGGTGCAAAACTCTGTCCCCATGAAACATTAACGCCCCCACCCCACCCTCCCCCAGCCACGGGTACCCTCTAACCCACCGTCCATCCCTGTGAATTTGCCTGCGCGAGACTCCTCACGTAAGGGGATCAGACAACATTTGTCCTGTTGTGACGGGCTGGCTTTGCTGAACATCGTGTCCTCAGGTTCATCCATGGGGTACCAGGTGTCAGGGTTTCCCTCCTTCCCCTTCCTTTTTCACGGCCGAATAACATTCCACTGTGTGGATGGACCACATCGTGCCCCTCCCTTCACCCACTAACGGACACGTGAGTTGTTTCCACCTTTCGGCCGTCGTGACCAGTGCGGCTAAGAACACGGCACACGGGTGTCTGTTCTGGTCCTTGCTCTCAGTCACTCGGGGTGCACCCCCAGGAATGGAATCACATGGTGATCCTATGTTTAGCTGTTTGACGAACTGCCAAACTCCTTTCTGTAGCGGCTGCACCGTTTTACGCTCCTCCCGGCAACATACTAGGGCTCTGGTCTCTCTACCAACGTTTGTTATTTCTGGGTTTTCTTCTTTCTTTCTCTAGTAGCCATCCTAATAGGTGCAAAATTGTGATTCCGATTTGCGTTTCAGAATGATTCGTGAGGTGTGATGTCGCACAGTATGGGGAGATGGTGAGTTTCTTGGGCTCATCGGCCATTTGAATATCCTCTTTTGAGAAATGCCCATCCAAACCCTTTGGCCGTTTTTAAATCAGGTGCTTGGGTTTTTTGTTGTTGCGTTCTGGCTGCTCTTTACATGTTCTGGATATGAATCCGTCACAGACACACGACTTGTGGATATTTTCGCCTGGCCTGTGCTCTGTCCTTTTGCTCTCTCAGCCATGCCCTTGGAGGCACAGAAGTTTGTCACGTGGATGAAATCCAACCTATGTATTCTTTCTTTTACTGCCTGTGCTTTTGCTGGCATAGCCAAGAGATCGTTTGCTTGGCTAAACCCTACTCGTCCCTGACCCTCCCCCTCCCTGTATGAGTGAGTCCTCTGAGCTACGGGGTCTCCCGCCGCTGGGACCCCTGAGTGATACCAGCCACACCCGGGGGTGGGGGGCTGCGCGGCTGTGTGACCCCCCCCCCCCCCCCCAGAACCCAGCGGGCAGACTCCCGGTCTGTGTCCTTCCTCACAGAAGCCCCTTCTGGCTCGAACATGCCTGGCTCTGGGCTTTGCTCTTCAGAATTGTGGTTCTCTAAGAATCACAGAATGTTAGCACAGATGTAGAAAGAAGAAAAAAACAGAAATGCTCTTTGAAATCGGAGCTGAGTGCTTTCACATTCTAGGGGAGCAGCAGAAGTCCTAGGCAGGCTCCGCTCCAGTTAGGAAGACACCCCCGTGGCTTTTGTGGATGTGAAAGGCGTGCCCTGCTCTGTGCCCACCCTCTCCCCTGCCTCCGGGGGTCTAGGCAGGAGGGAAGGGGTGAAGGAAAGGGAGTGGGAGGCTGTGGTTTTCTCAGGCATCCCGGGGTGGGGGAGGAGGTAAGAGGTGAGAGCTTGAGGAAGGGACGGAACAGGTGACGGGGTCCAGAAGGGCAGGGAGCGCCATCTCAGGCCAGGGCGCGGGGCAGGGGTGGGCGCCCAGCCGCCAGGAAATGCCCTGTGTTGTCACCTGTAGCGTGCTGCTGGCCAGTCTCAAATGGCACCACCTAGAACGACCCGCGTGAAGGATGCTGGGCACAGATGAAGGAGTTGGGGGCTGTCTGGTGCGGACCACCCGTGAGCTCACGGCAGAAGCAGGAAACGCAAAGGGAGGTAACCGGGAGAAATGTGGGGTCCCCCATGGGACACGGGGTTTTCCACCATTTATGGATGGGGCTGTGCCCTGCTGAGCAACGTTCCCCCAAATTCACGTCCACCCAGAACCTGTATGAACTTATTTGGAAATGGAGACTTTGTAGATGCTCAGTAGAGTGGCTCTGACCCAGTGAACGGTGTCCTAACAAGAAGGGGGACGTCCGGTCAAAGACACAGACACGTGGGGAGCCCAAGTGAAGAAGAGGTGGAGACGGGACTGGTGCGTCCACAAGTCACAGGTGCCAGGGGACAGCTGGCAGGTCCAGACGCTGATGGAAGGACTCGGAACATTCTGTCTCCCAGAGGAACCAATCCCGCCGACATTTGATTTCAGACTTCCGGTCTCCGGAACCGTCCGAGAGTACATTTATATTGTGTCGAGCCCCGGGGTCTGTGGGGTCTGGCCACGGCAGCCCAAGGAAGGAATAAAGGGGCTGAGCTTGCATTTTAGAAGCAAAAAAAGGAGAGGGCCCTGAGGCTGGAGGCCTGGGAACACCAGACGGCTGACCCTGGCTGGCCGCGAAGGCCCTGCCTCCCATCAGGGGCCGGGTCCTCCTTCGAAATGGAGCCAGACCCCCTGTGGAAAGAGCAAAGGGCCGGCTCTGACTCCAGCTTCTCTGCTCTTTAGGGCTCAGGGGTCACCAGGCTCTGGCCCCTTGGCCTCTCTGGGAGGGCGGGGGAAGCGGAGGCCGAAGAAACTGGCCGAACCCCCCTCCCCCTGCCACCCTGCACGTATTCTGCCTGCCCGCCTGCAGCCAGCTCTCGTCTCTACAGCCGCAGCACAGACAGAGGCCCCGAGTGGGCTCACCCACACCAGAAAACGCCCGGAGGGTCTGGAGGACGAGAGCTACACCCACGAACCATCCCTGCCCTCCAGCACTGTGATGCACTGGTGTGTGACCGGACCCCGTGGGCTGTGGGATGTGCTGGTGGCCTTGGGAGCGGTGCACGGGCCGAGCTGGGGCCTGATGGCAGGAGGAGGAGTGCAGGAGGAAAGGGCAGCACCAGGGCCAGGTCTCCAGCGCCCTGGAGGGCGGCACCAGGCGGAGAGAGCGAGCGGCCGCTCGGAAGGGCCCGAGGGGCAGCCAGTGCAGCCACGGAGGGGACTGGCGTGGGGCGGGCCAGTGGGAGGTCAGGCCACTGGGGGTCTCGGGAGGGGGAGCGGCGGCCTTGGCGTGCCAGCTGCTGGCCCGCTGACAATTTCAGGGTAAATATCGTCACCGGACACCAACATGGACCAAGAGAGGGACAGATCAAGACCAAGGCCAGGCCTCCCTGCAGTCACATCCGAGGCCAACAGAGCGCGCACACTGTCCAGACTCAGGGATGAGCCACGTGTCCCTTTTCTCGCTGATTTGAGTTTACCAATTTCAGCCTCAGCTTTGCTCTGTTTTCCTGCCTTCTGGATAAAATTATTAAGATACCAGTAGTGGAATCGCCTGCTTCCTTGACCCTGCCCTCAAGGCAGCCCCAGCGCCGGGCAGTCATAAATCCTTGATACATCCCCCCCACGCGCGGGGACACGGCCCTCGGCCCCCAAGCTGTGCCCTCTCCCTGGCTTCTTTCCACGGCAGGTAGCTTCCTGGGGGTCCGTGGACGGAAGGTGACTGACACCCCATACTCCATGGAAAGAACTCGGGTTTTACTTCGAATGACATGGGAAGCCACCAGATGGCTTTAAGCAGAGAAGTAGTGAGTTTTGGAAGAAATGTTCTGGGAGACAAGTCAGGACACTCTGGGAGCACAAGTGATGGCTGCTGGGGTGGGGGCAGGGCCCGGAGGGAGCAGGGACAACAATGTGCAGGTGGCCTCTGTGTCACAGAGGGACTCCCCGGGGCTCCTGAAATCGGTGTGCGGAGGACAGGGCTGTTTGCACCACGACCGCGGGCAGCCGGGAGACCAAGCATCCTGCCGAGGGGGCCCAGGTGCCTGCCAGTGCTGCCACCAGGCCCTGAGCAGGGAGGCCACCACGCTCAAGACACCTTTAAGGCAGACTCTGTGGAAACAGCACCACCAGCCCAGACCCGCAGGCACCTAGACGCGTGAGGTTATGCCCTGTTCTGCACAGACGTCTGACGGGGTGGCAGCCTGACAGTCTGTCCAGATGAATGGCGAGGTCATTCCCATTACCCTGGGGGACGGGGTCGGGGGGACTGCGTGCGCTCAGAGGGCTGAGGGGCCAGGCTTACGGATCGCCCGCCACCCCTGTCCCGGGCTCAGAAGGGATCCCCCCTCTCCCCTCCCCTGCCCGAGTGCATGGACACATTGCTTCCAACTCGTGCCCAGGATGGTGGGCTAGCTAGGGGCTCCTTCCAGGGTGCCAGACTACAACATGTCCCCTTGTCCTGCTAGGGTGAGACCATGTGGTGTGTGTGTATATGGGGTGGGGGGGCTCTCCTTTGGTTATCGGTCTTATAGCGTGGTCCCTAAGGAGGGCAGAGGTAAAGGGTTGGCCCTGGGCCTCTGGCCGCCTCCCTGTCTGACCCGCTTTCCTGCTTCTCCCAGGACGCTCCCATGCCTGGAGGGAGCCCGCTGGGTCAAATTCCCCTCCCTCACGGGACTGGTGGGTTCCTCAAGCCTCATCCTGATCCTGTCCCCCACCCCTGCACCCCTGGCCTAAAGGAGAAGGTCAAAAGAACTTGGGGCCATAGAAAGGAGCTTGGAGCATGGACTCCCTACACCCCCCGGGAACCCCTCTGTAGGGCGAAGGTGGAGCTCTGGTAACCAGAGCAACAGCCACATCAGTGCCCGTTTGTCCTGAGTCCTGGGGCTGCCACCACGTGCGCCTGGGGACGGGAAGTCCAGCCACATCAGGAGCCTTCATTCCCATTCCTACCCAGGGGTCTAAGGGGCCCTGGAGCACATCCACAGATCTTACTGGAAAATGATGTCTCTGCAATACAAATGCACTGAGGAAAAACGAGACGGGAAGAAAACATTCTCAAGTAACAGTGGTTCTGTCTTGCGGTGGGATCAAGGGTTTTCATACTTCCATGTGTTTTCCAAAATTTTTTATACCGAACACGTGTTAGTTATGTAATTTAAATTTTATTTATTTATTTTTAAACCAAATTCTCCAGCCAACTGTGCTCTTCCCCAGTGCGGTAACTTTCCTTTGAGGCGGATTTCTGGGTGAACTCAAGGAACAAGGAGTCCTTCTCAGGCTCACATTACTGCACATTCAAGTTTTCCTGACCCTGGTCGGGCTCCGGGGCGGACGGCGCTGGGGCTGAGACAGGGGTCCGTCCGCAGGCGGCCCCGCGTCCCCTCCTCCCGCCCGGGTGGACTCTGCCGGGCGGGGCTGGCGGCCCTCGGGGCCGGCCGCCGCCCGCCGACCCCGGCTGCCCAGTGTCCAGTCCCGCCTTCCTCCGCGTCCAGCGGCTGCAGCCCTGAGCTCGCGGGGGAGGGGCGGAGGGGACCCTGCAGGGGGCCTCGGGCCAGGGCGGGGAGCGCGGGGGTCGGCCCGGCGCGGGTGACCGGGGAACAGCGGGGACGGGGGAGGGTCCGGGAGGGGCGGGGGAGCCCCCTGGGCAGGACTGCCGCGGCTGAGGGCGGGGGGGGGGGGGGGGGGATGCTGGGCGGGGTAGGAAAGTGCTCTGAAAAAGTTAACGCGGCCCACGACTCTCTGCGGCCTCCCGCCTCCACCCGCCCCCGGGCCTCCCAGCGAGGGCGCTGCCGGTTCACCAGGGCGCCGCGCGGAGACCCCGGGAGCGCCGAGGCCTTGAGGCCCGGCTCCGGGGGTCAGGACCCGGGCCGGGACCCGGACGCACCCGGGTTGCCACGGCAACGCGCTCAGGCGCGCGGCGATTGGCGAAGAGCGGAGGGGCGGAGCCCAGGAGACTCTCTCGCGAGAACTCGGCTTTCCGGCGTCCGGTCTGCGGGGCGGAGCTTCCGGCCGGGGCGCGGCCTGGGCTTTCGCCCGCCCCCTCCGGGCGGGCCTCCGGGCGCGTTCGCCGGCCTGAGCCCTCCTCCCGCTCGCAGCGCCGCCCCCCTGCCCCCCCTGCCCCGGGCCGCCGTCTCGCCCGGCCTCCCGCCCTGGTTCCCGGGCCTGGTCTCCCTCCTTCAGCCTCGGTCCGCCTGTGGACACCGCAGCCGGTCACCTTGTCATGCCCCCTCCCCGTGGGTCCCCGGAAGCCACGCCCCCCCGGTCCCGTGCCCGCACAGCCTCGCAGCCTCGCCGAACTGCGGGCTCTGCCTTCCTCGCTCCTTCCTTCCTGCCGCAGGGCCTCTGCACTTGCGGGCCCCTCGGCCTGCAACACTCGTGCACCGATTTCTGCACAGATGCCAGCGGGGCTCTCACCTCCTGAGTGAGGCGACCGCCCGAGTGAAACCACACCCCACCCTCGCCTGGCCCCCCGCCCTGTGTTTGCCGCATGGGTCTTATCCCCATCCAGCATGGTGTTTGCTGCCTGGGAGCTGCAGGCAGGTGGAGGGTTTGCCTGGTTCAGACCACAGCAGGTGCTCAGTAAATATTGTCGACTGAGCAGGTGAATGAGGGATCTTTCCTCCTCTTCCTCCCCACCCTGGGGTGATTCTCTGGCAGCGGAACCAGCAGGAACGAGTGGCTGCCCACGTAGCAAGTGCCTCACTCGCAGCATCTCGCTCCGAAAAAGCTCATTCGTGTGGGAGGCCCCAGGCGCTCAGGGAATCCTACCCTTCAAACACTGTCACCCTCTGCTTAGGATCCTCCGGGCTCCAGAGGTGCTGAATTGGACCAGGGCCCTGGGTCTGGTGGGAGGGACTGGGACGAGCCCACTGCCCCCGCGGGAGGGGGCCGGCGAAGCCGCGTTCAGCGTGGGGTCTCCAGGAGTCCTCCCAGTGGTCCCCAGAGGCCACTTCTGCCGCGAAATGTGCCCCGCGGACAACCGTCACCGGCTGCTTGCTCTGCGCCCATGTGGTTCTAGCGCTCAGTCCCCACGCTCCCATGATTATCCTTTCACAAACGAGGAAGCAGGCTCAGGAAGTGTAGCCCCTTGACCGTGATCGTGCCACTGGCACATGGAGGCCCCGGGGCCTCGGTCCAGCCCTTGGTGGCCAAGAAGCCCGTGCTCATTCCGGGGCACGATGCCGCTTCCCAGGCAGGAAGCCAGACGAGCATCCAGGGCTGACCGGAATTGCACGCAAATGGCCGGACGACTGGCTCCCCCCGGGCATGGGCACTGGCAGGGGAGCTCTCTGCAGGCTGCGTGGCTCGGACAAGCTGGGGCAGCCATATGCCGCCAACCTCGTGGGGAGCGGGGCACAGGCCACCCCAGCAGCCAGATGCTCCGGGGCCACTTGGTGCCTCAAAGGCATTTCCTCTAAGAAATGGAGCCACGGGGCCCCTCCCCTCCCTCCCCTCCCTTCCTCCCTCCCTCCTGCCTCCGCCTCCCTTTCAGCTCCAGAGTCAAGGGTTTCAGGGCTGTGTCAGCAAGGGGCCTTCTGTACTGTCCTTCTGGCACGGGGCACTGTGGCCCGGAATGGACATCTGGTCTGCCTTGACCCCCACAGCCAGGGCATCTGTGGCCCCACGGAACTCAGTGGCAAGGACAGCCGGAACCCGGGAAAGGCCACGCTCCCCTGCGTGCCTGCCAAGTGCGAGAACATCCCTAGCAAAGGCCTGCCTGGCACTGCCCTTGCCACGGGGGCTTCCTGAGGACGACCCCCCCCGGGGGCCTGTCATGCCCGGGCTCCCCCTGCCAGGTGATGTCTGCTCAGGCTGAGGGACGGAGGGAAGGAGGGAAGGAGGGGGAGGGGCATTGGCCAGAACTGGTGGTGCCGCGGCCAGTGGGATCTCGCGCCTGAGGATGGTGGGGGGCGGAGGGCGGCCCCTGCCCCTGGCCCACCATGTGCCCTCCTGGCTGGCAGGGCCATCCAGCTTGCTCCGTAGAAGTCGGATCTACAGACTTGGGCAGAGGGAGAAGGCTGAGGCTGCTTCATTTTACAGGTGGGAAAACTGAGGCCCTGCGAAGGGCGTGCAGTGTGTTGCCCTGTGGCCTTGATCGCATCTGCATTGATCTTATCCTGGGTGCAGGGCTGGCCTCGGCTTCACTCACCCCCTCTTACTGAGGAGGGACTGTGGGGTGCAGAAGCGAGGTGTCACGTTCATGTTCTCCTGCTTAAGCCGGTTCTCTGGCCCTGGCTGGTGCAGACCTGAGTCGGAGACCGACTTCCCTCTGCCGTGGATGGAAAATAAGCCTGACGAAGCAGGGCTGAGGGAAGGGGGCGCTCGGGATCAGGGACGACCCCGCTGCCCAAGGCAAGAAGCTCTGAGGCCCCAGTGGGGCTGAGGAGGGACTGCAGCCACCTGTGTCCCCGCTGTGCTGGTCAACAGAGTGGCACTTTTTTTCACCCAGGGTTCGGACCAAATCATGAGGGCCACCCCCGCTCTTGTCTGCAGCCTCTGCCCCTCCCGGAGCTCCCTCCCTGCAGGCCCTTCCCTCCCTGCATGTCGGCCCCCAGAAACCGGTGCAGGAGACCCGGCCTGGATACCGGTCGAGACCCAGGAGCCCCCCCTCATCCCCCCGCAGCATTCTGGTCCCTTCCAGGGCTGGGCGAGGTCCAGCGGGGGGGCAGGTGGAGCGCCTGCCCGTACTGGGTAACTGTGGCCCCAGGACAGATAGCCGAGGGGCAGAAGAGGGGTGCAGCCGTCCCCAGGTCCCCTCCCACCGGGGCTCAAGAGGGCGTTCTGGAGGAAGCGTCGTGGCCCCCAAAGCAGGAGAAGGCAGTGAGCTGCCCCGGGAAGGGAGGGCCTGTCTCGGGGGCCGGACCCGGTGCGCCCCGGACGCCAGGCTGAGACGTCGGAACTTGCGAGCCACGGGGAAAGTGTCCATGGGCTCGGAGCCCAAGGCTGATGGGAGCACAGCCCAGCTTGCGGAAGCAGCTTTTCAGCAAGTGCCTCGGAGCTTTCTTGGAAACTGGCTGAGTGTAAATTATAAATAAACAAACGGGAGCTGCAGCAGGGCCGGTGGGCAGAGGGGAGAGGCTGGGGGCCGAGGTCCCCACGAGGGGCTGGTGCCCCCCAGAGTGGGAACCCGCCGCCCCTCCCCCACCCGGCCGCCCCATCCTCGGGGGGGCTCCTGTGGGGAGCATGGCCTGGGGTCTCTGGCTCCTGGGAGCTGACTTTGGCCAGGCTTCCCGGGAGGCCCCGCGCAGACCCCAAGACGGGAGTGGAGAGCCCATCCGGCTGGCGCCACCCTGAGAGGTGCAGGCCCGAGTCTCCCTCGGACAAAAACAGGCCCCCGGTGGACACTCATCCGTGTGGGAGGTGTCTTACCAAATGTTTGAAAGGGAAAAAAAAATCCCATTTTCTTAGCTTTTTTTTTTCCTTTCTATTTTTTGATTATTTTTCTAGATGACTTCATTTCTAAGAAGGGTGTAGGGGAGAGAAGGAGGACAGAGGGAGGGAGGACATGGGCCCCGAGGAAGCCGAGGGACAAGGGACGGGAGCAGGGCTGGAGGGAGGACAGCAGGGTACCTGGGCCCCAGGGAGGAGCTGAGGCCTCTTCACCTTGGAGAAAGCAGGCGTCTGGTCCTCACTGTGGGTGTCCCCACCCCCCAGCCCCCACCGCTGACCCCTCGTGGGCCTCCTGGCCGACTCCGTGCCCACCAGGCCCTGGGGCAGAGGTCAGCTCATCCAGCTGGGATTAGCGGGGGTCCTTGCTGGCTCGTGGCCTCTGCCCGCGGACAGAGCCGAGAGGGGGTCCCCGCCCCCCGCTGAGGCCCCCTCACCCCACACGCCACTTGGGACCCCTGGGGCCCACTCCGGCTAGCCTAACCAGAAAGGAGGAGTTATCTCAGGATATCAGCAGGCTCAGAGAATCTTCTGGAGAGCCCAGTGGCTACATACCCAGTAGCAACACACGGCCCCGGGGGCCCACACCGTGTGGCGCCAGGCCGCGAAGGCCATCCTGCGGGGAAGTGACTGGGCGCGCTTTCCTTGGGTGCTCTCTCGTGTGTCCGTTGGGGCGTGTGTGGTCGCGGGAGCCTCTGTGGCTGCAGGGGCCCCACTCCTGCCTTAACGGGACGTCCTGGGAGGGGCCGGGAACCCGTGGCGAGGAGCAGGCGCCCCGCGGCCCCCTTAGCTCACAAAGGGTGTTTCCAGCCCCAGATGCCGGCAGCCGCCAGGCTCCCAGGGGGGGACCTGTCCCTGCCTCTGCCGGTGTCCCGGGTGCACCACCCGCGTCTGCCTCCCACTGCAGGCGGCTGCTCCTGAGTCTGAGTCTCCGCCTCCCCCTGCCTTTCTCTTCCCACTGGGAACCCCTGACATTGGGTTTAGGGCCCACCCCAGCCCGGGATGAGCTCATCTCAAGACCCTTAACTTGGTTACCTCCGCCGAGTTTTACTCCAAGTGAGGTCACATTCCGAGGTGCCGGGCGGACACATCTTTTGGGGGCCACCCCTCAATCTGCTGCAAGAGGCGCGAGACAGGGGCACAGAGCAGGGGGTGGGAGGGAGGGGAGCGTTGGGGCAGGAGGAGCCAGCTGTCCCCAGCCTGTCCAGGGGTGTGGGGCCATCTGACCTTCACGGAGGTATTTAAACCCTAAGGCCGCCTGTGTCTGCCCACATGGGTTCTCCACTGAGGTCGGGGCGTCCCAACTTCCGGGTTCCATGAGCACCCCATCCCAAGGGCTTCTGGCGCCCCTGTGCTTGGGAACCCCAGAGTCTGAGGCCAGCCTCTCTCGGGGGTCCCCGGGGCCCCGCGCCAGACCTCTCCCCGCACCCCCCCCCCCCCCGCCGCCCAGCTCCTCCCCCTTGAAGTCTGAGCCACCCCTCCTGACGGGACCCATCCCGACCATGGAAGCAAACGCCCTCAGAGGTGGAGACCTCCAGGTGCACGGTCCACACCAGAACATACACGCATCTGTATACACATTCCCTGCACGGTCTGGTCCCATCCTCAGGAGATACTGACCCCGCTCCACAGACGAGGAGACGGCCCCGCAGGCAGATTGACTCCCCCAGGTTCCCACGGGCAGACCGGAGATGAACCCAAGCCCACCCGGCCTACAGCGCTCTCCCCTCACCGGGCTCAATCCACATCAGGGCTTGAATCCTCCTCGGAACAGGAAACTCACTCCCTAACAAAATGGCACCTTCTCCTGACAATCCCATGTCAGGGAGGCTTCCTTCCTTCACTGAGGGAAAGCTCATCCTCATCCAAGTGACTTGGTCCAGGACAAATTTCTCCATTTCTTCCCTTTCTTGAGAAGTTGGGTTCTGCCCCTGCCCCACCCCTCACCCTCCCCAGGAGGGTTTCTGGCCTCTTGATGCTCAATCTACAACATCAAGGACACAAGGTCCTTGGGTCGTGGGACAGCTGTGGAGGGTGACTTTGGACAGGCGTCCCCCAGCACCATGCCCAGCTCAGGCGGAGCATGCCTGCTCTGGAGGTGACAGCATCTCTCCGCCCGGGACCAGAGCCCAGGGGTGAGGCCCGGTCATTTGGTCACCTTGGCCGCCTCGAGCCAGGAGCCACCCCGGGCACTGCTGGGCAGAGGCCTGCCACAGCACAGCAGCGACGCCTCACTTTGGAAAAGAAAAAGGGGGGGAAAAAAAAAGGCAACCACCAGCCGAGAGGCTAACAGCTGAGCTGAGTCACGCCGGGCGGGCGGAGGCGGCTGCAGGGGCGGGTGGGGGCCGCCCAGGATGGGAGGGAGGCGAGAGGGGCACGGGGCCCACCTGGCACCCTCCCCTGGGCTTCTGGAGCCGGGCAGCCCTCCAGCGGGGTTGTGGGGCCTGGAGCCCAGGGGGTCGCGCCAGCCCGGCCTCCGTCCGGCTCCGCCCCTAACCTCCTCTTCCAGCCGGTGGGGTGATGCTGCCTCCCCTGCTACGGTGCCCATGAGACGGGTGGCCACGCTGCTAGGTGCTCAGGGCAGCCTCTGGCACACGACAGGGACAGAGCCGGGTCCCCAGCGTCCACTCACTGTCCTTATGAATGAAAAACCCTTGAGCTTCCCAGGGCAGGATGCTGGCACTGGCCCAGGGGGCCTCCCCTGCCCCAGGCCCTCCCGGTGCCCGACAAGCGCAATCCCCAGGCCCTGGGTTGTCGCCTTGCCAACTTTTCCACACCTCCCCCATCCACAGCCCCACTGCCCCCCAGGGTCCAGGGCCCAGGGTCCCTCGGGCCTGGGGCAGCCAGGCCAGGTGGTTCTGCCTTCGCAGCACCCTGCCCAGCCGCCTGGCCCCCGTGACCTGACGGGACCCTCGGGGCACGACTCTGGCTGCAGCCAGCCGGGGCTGACATCAGGTCCCGCTCCGAGGAGTGGCTGGCAGCATGACCTCACCTGACTCACAGCGCTACCCTGACCCCTCTGGGAACCACGCCCACGTGCTCTGGCAGATCTGCCCGGCGACGGAGTCCCCACCGCCCTCACCCCCTGGCGGGAGGGCCCTGCAGATGGCAGGCGTCTGTTTGCCCAGGACACCCCTGTCCTGCTGAAGCTCCGGGCTTGGGAGCCGGGAGGCACCCTGAAGATGGTCACCAAGGCCCCGAGAGGGACGGGACGTTCCTAAGGCCACCCTGCCCTGCCCGGTGCCCCCAGGACCGACCCCGCCGCGTGCCTCCCCCCACGCTCAGGGCCCCTGCCATCTCAGCCCCCTCCCCCTCGCAAGCACTCCCCGCTCCCCCCGCCGGCCTGCCTCTCCCGCCCCCACGCTCTGGCGGGAAGGGGTTCCTATGGCACCCCTTCCCCCGCACACACTTAGCTCACTGGCAGCCCATCTGCCCCGAGACACTGAGCGGCAGATGCCTCCATGCACAGCGGTGCCTGAAGCGAGGCGGCCCAGCGCCTGCCGGACGTGAGCACCGCCAGCCAGGCCTGGGGGCTCATGCTCCTCCTGGCTGAGGCGGGGGACTCACCCAGACGGCCCACGGCCCACGGGGGGCGGGGGCCAGGGCGTGGGCGGGAATGGGAGCCGCCCTTGCGGGCTACCCCCCCCCCCCCCCCCCAGGGCTCCAGCAGCCTGGGAGCCGCTCTTGGCAGGCTGCACACTTGGGGGCAGGGATCCGCAGCTCTCTGACTCCCCGGGGAAGGCCCAAGCTGTGGGGGGGCTGCTGCTCCCCAGCCCCCAGCCGTTCCCCTCCCCAAGAAGGAGGCCGGTGGACCCCCCCCCCCCCCCCCCCCCGGGAAAGACCCCACATAAGGGCCCGGCTGTGGGCTGGGGCTTGTGGGACGGGTTCTTCCTCTCAGCTCAGCTGGCTTCAGACCTGGGCCTGCCGGGCCCCAGGCCCAATTCTGGTGTCCCTCAGCCCCCTCTCTATCTCCAGTGACTTCTCTTACTACTGGCGGGGACACCTGGCCGAGCAGGGTCGGAGTCCCTGGGGCTGGGCCTCCTGGGAAGTGGTGGCAGTGGTTCCTGGACCCACCAACCGTTCCCAGGAGGCCTTCGGCCAGTTGGCAAAAAGCCTCGTTGCCGTGGCAGCAGCCTCTAGCCCTGGGTCCGGGAGGAGGGGCCGGCTGAGGACCCCCAGAGCTCGGCCTGTGGCTCTGGCCCTGCCCTCCCCAGCCCCGGGAGCAGAGCTTCGTAGCCTGTGGGTGCCCAGCCAAGCCCTGGGGCGCCAGGCCCGCGTGGGGCGAGGGCCGCCGTGCCCCCAGCCGCTGACGTGGGCCGGCGCGCGCACTCTCCCATCCCCAATAGAGACAGAAGAGGCTGGCTAAGCCTGGAACTCTGGAGGCTCCGGCTTGACATTAGGTGGAATTTCCTGGTTCTGGAAAGAATGAGAACATTTCAGACATCCGCACACAGGGCTGCAGGCTGCAGGCTGCTGGCCTGTCTCGCTCGCGGCCTCGAGCGCACGTCCGTCCGTGTGAGGGGAGAGAGCTGCCGTGAGCCGGCCTGCCCGGGGGCAGAGGGATGGACAACTTGGCCTCTGAGGACCCACCCCATCGGCCAAGACCCAGAAGCCACGAAAACCCAAACTCACTCCCTCCGCCCCCCGCCGCTTTCCTCCTCTCCTCCCGGCGCCCCCGCAGTGTGGCACCAGCGTGCAGACACACACACACACACACGCACACACACGCACACGCACACGCCCCCGGGCCGCCTCTGCTCCCCTCACATCTTGCATTTGTTTTGCTTCAGCCGGGCTCGAATGGGGACGTGCTGCACTCACAATTGGCAGCTTCCTCCGATCCCCCCCACGGAGGTGCCATATGTCAGTGTCATGAGTAAGCACGAGGCTCCCTGGCTGGGAGAGCTGGGAAGTGGCAGCTGCCAATCAGCACTGAGCACACGGCAGGGGGGGGGGGGGGCGCGACCGCTGGGTGGGGGTCAGCTCCACCAGAGGCGCAGGCCAGGTGTGGGGACCCCATGGGTGGGGACAGGGCTGGATGTGAAAGCATGGTCACTGGTCCACAGCCCCGGGGGGCCAGGGTGTGTTCCTGAAAACAGCAAAACCCAGAAGGCACCGTGACATCGGGCGGCCAGAGTCCCCAAACTCTGCCCCCGTGCCCTGCCTTGTCTGCCTACCTGCCCGCTGGCCAGCCCACACCACCTGCTCCGGGATGGCCCTTTCCTCCCAGGCCGCTTTCCTCATATTCCTCGTTCCTGTGCCTCTTCTGGGCTTGGGCTCCATCGGAGCCTCCCCCCCAACCCTCCCCCCACCCCCACCACCTCACCTGTGCGTAGCCTGTGGGACAGAGAAGGGGAGCCAGACTCTGCCAGCACCTGCCTGTGGGCCAAGCACAGAGTGAGGTGCGTCTGCCCGGGGCACTGTTCACTCTCCCAGCACTCAGGGAACCAGGGATTATTAGCCCCATTTACAGGCAAGAAAACTGAGGCCAGAAAGGTTTTAAGAAACTGTCTCCAAGTCCTACAGCTCAGAATGGCAGATGGTCTGCCGGTGCATTGCCAGAGGCCCTGTATCTGTGTTGAACCTGGGAGCCCTCTGCCTGGTTGCCCCCCGCCCCAGCCCCCACCCTGAGAGGCCTTCCCCTGGCCTCTCCTCCTGCACCTCCCTGCCCTGACCCCTGTAAAGTTAACCCTTCTCTCCTTCCTGCCCTGTGAATGCTCTTACCCATCTTGGATCCTATAGAGATCACACAGATCACAGACCCCCCAATGCACGTTTGTCCCTCGAAGCTCTGCCCCACCCCCCACCGGAGGTGACCAGTCAAGGCCTGACCCAGCAGGTGGCTGTAAAATGAATGAATGATGGACAGACAGGCTGCAAGGCCAGGGCCATGCACCCAGGTTCCCCAGCGTGACTGCAGACGTGTGCATCCTGGGGAGGTGGAGGCCAGGCCCCGCCCACCCGGGTAATGCAGGCCCCTTCCTTCATTCTGAGCCCTGCTGGAGGCGGAGGCAGGTGACTGCTGGGGATCGGATTAACCGCTCCAGGTTAATTGGCTATCCCCCGCTACCAGCATGACAGATCCTGCTTGACATTTCCCTAGATAGTTAATTGATACCCAAGTAATTTGTCATGGAGACCTCGTTATATGCCAACTAGGTCCCCTAAGCCGTCAGCGTCTGTGCCCCAGAAACAAGATTGGCAAGTTAATAATGGAGCCTTAATCACGCTGTTTCCTGCTGGCATTGGAAGAGAACACCCAGAGACAGGATGGGGCGTCACTGGGCAGAGACGACGCTTTCTAGGGCCTTGGGAACAGAGTGTCCTGAGAGATCCCAGAGCCCCTGCACCTTCCTGAGAAGGTCCCTTCCCATTTCCCCAGCCAGGCGTGCCTTCTGGTGACCGTGTTCGGCCTGCTGAGGAACCCCCTTCCATAGGTGCACTGGGGCTGATTCCACTCCCTGGCTCCAGCAGGTATGTGGTGCGGCCAGCTGTGCCCCCAGAGTGAACTAACAAGTCCGTTTTTACCTAAGATGGTTTGTGTTGGGTTCTGTCACATGTAACCTGGAGGCTTCTCAGCTCAAACCCCTCTGGGCTCTTACCCCAGGAGTCGAGCCCATCTGCAGAACCTGTGTGGGGTCTGATCAGGGGCCTGGACAGGAAGACAGCCTGGTGCAGAAAGGGGAGGCCTGGACAGAAGGCCAGGGCTGGCAGGGAAGGGGATTTTTCAGGACGGACGCAGTATCTGGCCTCGGGAGAAGGGGAGCAGGGTGAGAGAGGAGTAAAAGTAGGGCAGAGGCGCCCTCAGCGTCCCAGACCAGCAGCACAGAGGGACACCTCGGCATCGGCTTCAGCACCAAGGACAGCGGTGGCCTCATGGCCCAGAGGAGGGAGGGGGGCACAAGTTACTGGGGTGAGGGCAAGGGCGGGGTTGTAGCTCTCATACACTTGTTCTCAAGAAGCCACTAGATGATGCACACCGTCAATACAAGGGAGCAGACCCAAATAAAGGGCTTCAGAATCCACGAAGGAGGGTGGATTCGGCACAGGAGAGACGAGGGTGGAGAGAGGTCCTTGGTGATGGATGTGTAGCAGGGGTACAAGGCAACTGGGACAGGTGGATATGGGAGGAATGGCTCTGAGTTAGTTGTCTTTTGCTGTGTAATAAATTATCCCAGAACAGGGGCGCCTGGGTGGCTCGGTCGGTTAAGAGTCTGACTTCGGCTCCGGTCATGATCTTGTGGTTCGCGAGTTTGAGCCCCACGTTGGGCTCTCTGCTGTCAGCACAGAGCCCGCTTCAGATCCTCTGTCCCCCTCTCTCTGCCCGTCCCCCAGTAGTGAACACACTGTCTCTCAAAAATTAAAAAAAACAATAATTTTAAAAATATGTAAAATTGTCCCAGAACAAAGATCTATTGTCTCGCGTGGTTTCTCATGGAACCATCCTGGAGGCTGTCTATCACAGGCTCCAAGAAAGAAACCAAATTTATAGATGGCCTGATGTTTTTAACATACCAGAAAAGAGATTTATATTTTTGTTACAGGGTTTGGGGATGAATAAATAATAGGTACACAGAAAATAAAGCAAACCCAAAACACGAGGCAGTTATTAAGTCCAGGAAAAACAAGAGGTTGTACAAGAAAAAAGATGTAATTACAATACGTTACTCAGCTGTGAGTAGTATGTGCAAAGAAATAATAATGCATACATTGAATTATGATTCAGCCAAAATGAGAAGATGGGTGGAAGAAAAGTGTGTGTGTGTGTGTGTGTGTGTGTGTGTGTGTGTGTGAACAAACTCTCAACAGCAGGAAGTGAGTGGATGATTTCCAAGTCTGAAAGAAAAGCAACGTTAGCACGTTATTTAGAAGTAAATACCAAAACAAACTAACTAAAATAACAAAATTTTGCCTCTGAGAAGGGGAAATCAGGAGAGACGGTGGGTACGGAACGGCTGGTTTTTCGTGGCAAGTCTTACAGAGATATTTGATTAAGCCACGTACATTTATGACTTTGGTGAAAAACCAAGTGGAATTCAAACAACTATAACGCAGACACACTCCAGCCTGCTCCATACTCCCGGGAACCCCAGGGAAGGGCGTAGGGAGCTGCCTCCTTTTGGGGGGGCAGCCCCCCCACGTCCTGGAGCCTGGCCTTCCTCCCTGCCCTCGCAGGGGCCCTCCGCTGGCTTCCCCCACTTCCCTCCCTCCACCTCGGACTCTTCGCCTATCTCCTGCCTTCACTGTCCCCTTGTCCATTCTTCTGCCTGTTGGGTGGGGAACAATCAGATGGAGGGGGGCCCAGCCCTGCCCCCAGTGCCGCCTGTGGTGGTAGGAAGCCGCCAGAAGTCGCTCCTGCTTCCTGGGGAGGTGAACTGGGGACACCGGGCTGTGCTCCATCATTCCCATGACACCCCGTCTAATTACCCAGCATGCTATTCATTTGGATGTCAGTGCTGCCGCGTGTCTGTGCCTTTAATTAATAATTTGGTAAAACTCCATGCAGGGCCTGGCCAGGGTGGTGCAGCAGGGGCTGCTGGGGCCAGAACAAACCTGGAGTGGGTGGGCCAGGTCAGTGAGGCTCCCCTCCCCCAGCGAGTGCAGAAGCTTTGGGCTGGAACCCAGGAACCCTGGTTCCTTGTCCCCAGCCATTCCCACTGGGCCCTAAAGGCCCACCCAGGAGGAGGCAGGAAAACAGACCCTGAGGGGTACGTGCACACCAGTGACTGGGGCCTGAGTTGGGGGGGGATTGGCTTCACTGGAGCCCAGGCTGGCCTTTGGGCCCTGGAGGGTTGGGACCCCAGGAGCCTAGGAGGAGGGGTGAATGGCAGTCAAAGGTGCCGAGAAGCCTGGCAGAAAACCGGGCTCACACAGGCCAATGTCTGTGGCCAGAGAGGTGTGGGGGTGGCTAGGGGAGGGAGTGCTCGGGGCAGGTTAGGACCTCCTCCCTGAGGCCCTGCTTTGGCCTGATCACAAAGAGCCACTCCCAGCCCTGGGTGTTCCCCATTTCTGATTGCCCCAAGAGAGGGGAGGGTGCATAGGCTGGGGTCCCCAAAGTGAAGAGACCTACAATGTCCAGGCCAACCCACCTCGTGGGAGCCTCTTACTCCCGGCCCTTGGGCAGGGTGGGGGCCTCGGGAAGGGGCACAGAGGCCGCCGGGTTAACAGGAAAGTCTATTTGGATCTGACTTGAATTATTGAGTGGCTCGGACTTATTCTTGGCTCTGGGGCAGGCTGTGGTCTGTGAAGATTGACACCGTCTCGGCCCTATTTTTAAGGTTCCGTGGGAAGGATCTGAGACACCACCACACGCAGGCCCCCACGTGCCCTCTGCGCTGGGGCGAGAGAGCTCCTGGGTGGGGGTGGGGTGGGCAGGACATGCCACCTGGGAGCCCCCTCCCCACACCCACCCCTGGGCCTGGCAGGTCCCCACCTCGGCCCCTCCACCTGAGCTCCCAGCCTGGCCCACCCCGGACCCCTGCACCCTGTTCCCCTAAGCCGACCCCCCTCTGAGAAGTGCTGGCTGTATCCACGCCGGCATCCCCAGGGCGGATGGGCTGTGAGTCTCCGTCTCGTCTCTGACCCGTGCTCGGTGCCCTGCTTGGCCGTGAGAAGGGCTGACGGGCCCACATTGCTGTGGGTTCTCTTCCTGCAGGCCCGTGTCACCCTGATATCAAAGCCAGACAAAGACATCACAAGAAAACTACAGACCAATAACCCTCACGAATATAGATCTAAATGTCCTCAGCTCAACATTAGCAAATCAAACCCAGTGGCATAGTAAAGGGACTGTACATGATGACCGAGTGCAATTTATTCCAGAAATGCAGAACGGCTCAAAATGTGAAAATCGGCCCGTGTAACACACCACATTAACAGAATGAAGGAAAACAATCATTTCGATGGTTTCAAAAAATCCAACACCCGTTCGTGATAAAGACACAGAGAAACTAGGAGCTCCTTCAACCCGATAAAGGGCGTCTGTGCCCGTCGCTGTGTGCGTGTGCATGCGTGTTAAGTGTGTGTGCCCACCTGTGTGCACATGCAGGGAGAGACCAAGAGCTTTGTCCCTAAAGTCAGGAGCCAGACAAGGACGTCAGGAGCCAGAATAGCCACTTCTATTCAACGTTGTCCTGGAAGTTCCAGCTGGACCGTCAGGCTGGGAGAAGGTGGAAAAGGCATTCAGATGGGAAAGGAGGAGGTAAAACCACCTCTCTCTGACGTGGCATGATCTTACGTGGAAAACACCCTAAAGAATGTGTGTGCGCACACACGTGCGTGTGCACAGAAGCGGGCACATGCACACACAATTACAGCCAACGCACCACAGCACAGTTGCAAAATACAAGACACAAAAGCCAGATGTATTTCTTTTTAAAAAAAAAAAAACTTTATTCATTTTTGAGAGAGCGTGAGTGGGGGAGGGGCAGGGAGAGAGGGAGACACAGAATCCGAGGCAGAGTCCAGGCTCCGAGCTGTCAGCCCAGAGCCCGACGCGGGGCTTGAACCCACAGACCGCGAGATCGTGACCCGAGCCGAAGTCGGACGCTCAACTGACTGAGCCCCCCAGGCGCCCCGAAAACCTATACGCTCGTGAACACACTAGGAATGGATAATCCCAAAACAAAGCCGGTAAAATAGCGTCAAACAGAATTTGACCAAAGGAGTGAAGGCTCGTACGCTGAAAACCACGAAAGGAAGTGGAAAGAAGTTGACAGAGGTGTCCGTGAAATCGCTGCCCAGGCGCGGGACGGCAGGACCGAGCGAGCGCCGCGAGGCGGTCGGCGCAGTGCCCGTCAGAACCCTTTTCTGCCCTTGTGCAGAAGTGGACAGCCGGCCCTGAAAGTGGCAAGGAACTGCCAGGGGCCCGGAACAGCCGTCCGTAAACGCTGACGTGTCATCAAAGCGGGCCCAGGGTCCAGACGTAAGGGCTGAAGCCAAAGGACTCGCGGGACTTAGGCAGCAGCTCCTTAAACGTGACGCCAGACGCACCAGCAGCACGCGAGCACAGACAGGCCGGACGTGTCATACGCCGTGGCGTCCGAGCACCCCCGGAAGGGCCCCTTCCGGGCCGGGGGAGAGCGCGTGCGTCCGCACGGGGTGGGGGACGGGGCACGGGAGGAGCCTGGCAGCCACGTCTCCCGGAAAGACGTACAGAAGGCCAACCGTCACGCCGACAGGCGCCCCACGTCAGGTCGGAGCCACGAGACCCCGCCTCACGGCCACGAGGACAGCCAGCCGGGCCGCCCTGGAAGACAGCCTGGCTCTTCCCCAGAAAGGTAAACACACAGCTGCCACGGGACCCAGAGCCCCCTCCCCGGTGCAGACCCGAGTCGACGCAAACACAGCTCACACAGAGACTCGTACGTTGCTGTTCCTGAGGGCCCCGAACAGAGAGAGCCGGGTGCCGCGGGGGGCGGAGGCCGGTGGCGCTCTGTCCCTACAAGGGGGTAGCGCCTGGCCGCAGAGAGACGCACTGCTCCACGGTGCGACGCGGGAGAACCTGGTGCTGAGAACTTTGGGCCCGAGACCGGGCGGAAACCAGCGCAAGGGCCGCACGGCGTGCGACCCGGTGCCCCAGCTGCTGGGCCGGGCCCCTCTGGGGCGATGGAAAGCCCCGGAACTAGACGGCAGTGACGACGGCACGAGGTCTGAATACACGAGAAACCGCTTCGTACAACTTAAATGCGCTTGAAGTGGCAGCTTTGGTGACGGGACGTGAATTTCAAAACATAAACGAGTCGGGTGAGTTGTCTGAAGGTCCTCTCCGGGCTCTGGCCTGCTCTTTGCCGAGGGGAGGAGACCGGGGTGGGGGCGGAAACTGGGCACCTCTGGGACCATGCGGAGCCTGCCCGGACCTCTGTGCCCTTCTGTGGGGCAGGGCCGAGACTCCGTTGCCAGCCCTCCCTGTCCTGCTTCGGACCCTCCTCCCAGGACCCAGGTCTCACCAGGGTCTCTCGGGGAACACAGGCAGGTACACGAGGTGCCGAGCCCCTGGGGCTGCTGGCCTCCTACGGGGTTTCCGGGTAAGTGTGGCCAGCACCGGGTGACAGACTACAGACATTCTCCTACTCCATCCACCCAAGCCGGGCTGCTCGGAACCCCGGGCAGAAACAGGCTCCGAGCGCGAGGTCACAGCCTCAGAGCTCCTCCCGAAGGCGTGTCGCGCCTTCTCGAGGGACAGCCCGTGTCTCAGTTCCAAAGCAGTGAGAGCCGGGGCACCGAGCACAGGGGTGAGATGACAGCTGCGTGTGCTGGGGCGCAGGGTCTGATGTCAGGGGCACAGCACCCGGGAGCCAGGGGTCCTGGTCCCAGCGCCGGCAGAAGCGGAAGCTGGCTTGAGAAAGGAGTGGGGAGCAAGACAGGAGGACAGAGCCTGGCCTGGCCCTTCCCACATGCGGGAGTCCCCTTGAAGGCACCTGTGGAAGCTGCTGGGACCTGCTCACCCCGCCGGGCCACGGCGGAGAGCCCAGAAGCACCCGGGGGGGGGGGGGGGAACCCACAGCCCCACCCGCCCTGGGGCGGCCCTGCTTCCCTCAAGTGGGGAGCCCGGCTCAGCCTCCTGCAGCCACCGGGCCTCCCAAGGGGCACAGGCAGAGCAGGGTGCGGCCCCAACTGCAGCCCGCCGGCTCACTGTCCCCGTTTCCACCAGGGGTCTGGGCCTTGGACAAGAACTCACTCCTCATAAACGAAGGCGACACCGGGGAGGGGACAGGGAGTGCGGACACCCAGGGCCTCCGTACGTGTCTGGGTCGTCTAAACCATGACGAGAGGCTCCTTGAGCAACACTAGGAATGGGCACCCGGGGAGCTCAGTCCAGTTGAGCGTCTGACTCAGGGTTTCGGCTCAGGTCATGATCTCAGGGTTCACGGGTTTGAGCCCCTCGTCAGCTCTGTGCTGACGGTGCAGAGCCTGTCTGGGATTCGCTCTCTCTCTCCTCCCCTCCTCATGTACACTCGCTCTCTCTCTCAAAATAAATAAACAAGCTTAAGAAAACGTATGAATGGCAAGAAAAACCTCTTCGAGTCGTACTTCTCAGCGAATGCCAGAGTGTGCAGGGAGCCTGGGGCGAGCTGGCCCGTGGGGCACAGGGGGCTGTGGGTGCGGCCACGCCGCCCACATGGAGATGAGGGGCCAGCAGGGGGCCAGAGGCACTCTCAAGGACCCCGGGGGTCGGGCCTGGGGTCAGGAGGAGCGCAGGGGAGGGCCCCAGGCGGGTAGCAGTGAGGGCAGGCTAACAGCCCTGCAGTCGGGGTGCGACGTGCTCAACCGGCTTCCCAGACGGGGCCGCCTGCCCTCACGGCCCCAGCCAGGGCAGCGGGGCCCGACGCCCCACCCCTCGGCCACCAGCACCCGTCCCATCGGGTAGCTGACCGCCCCGCGTGCCCCCTGGGCCCCTCGCGTGCCTGCAGCAGGCCGGCTGGCAGACGGGCGGGGCAGCCGCGAGCAGAGGGCCCGGCCGCCCTAGCTCGCACCCTCTTGGGTCAGGGCAGAGGCGACTCAGCGGCCGCCTGAGAGACGAGGGAAGCGCTGGTGTGAAAACCAACGCCGGAAAATAAAATCGCGAAGGCAAAAAAGCAACGGCGTGTGCACTTGAAGGAGCAGCCGGACGAGAGGCCACGAATGCACGTGCAGTCGGGCAGTCTTAAGCCCCCTGGGGTGCTTCTAGAGAAAAAACAAAGACACCCTGAACCCCACGAACCCTGAACGTCCTTCCTGTGCCCCTGGGAAAGCCACGTCACGCTCTTTCCGGGTCTGGCGCTCTGCCACGTGACATCTGTCTTCGGCCGAGCTCCTGCAGCCTCGAGACCCAGACCACGGGGCAGGCGGTGGCCGGGCCCGTGGCCGTCCCTGTGGGCGGCGCGGCCAGTGTGTCCTGCGGCCTGGGCGCTCCACCAGCTGCCGTGGGCACCACGGCCCCGTGGCCGTCCAGGCAGGAGCGGGAAGCCGGGCGGCTGGAGGGTTTCACTGAGCGCAGCTCGGCTCCACGCTCGCCGCCACTGGGCGCGTGGGTCTGGGGCTTTCTGCTGTCTCGGGACCTTGGCCGTGGGCCTCGGGGGGCCTGCCCTCATCTTCGAGCTGTTCCGAGCCGCCCTTTGGCCTCTGTACCTTCTGGCTCCTGGTGATGACATCGAGAAAGGGCAGCATCAAAGGCAGAGCCAGCCCAGAGTTCCCCGTGCTCCCCACGTGGTCCCCGCAGCTGCTGCTGACTCGAGAAGGAGCAGACTGTGCCGTGTGCGCTCCAGCTGGCCAGCCCCCGTCCCTGGGGGAGCTCGGGGGTCCCTCCGTTCTCAAAACAGCCCAGCTGGGCCTCGGACAGCCCTGGGCTTCGGGAAAAAGGAGCTCGAGGAAACGCCGACTGGAGCCTCTCTGCTGCTCATCAAGGCCACGCCTCAGTCTCCTCACGTGTAAAGCAGGGTCACAGTGTCCGCCTCGTGCTGCTGTCAGGGCCAGATAACCTGCCCCTGCTGGCTGTGAC
This sequence comes from Panthera leo, assembly GCF_018350215.1. Lineage (NCBI taxonomy): Eukaryota > Metazoa > Chordata > Mammalia > Carnivora > Felidae > Panthera > Panthera leo. The sequence continues at coordinate 59,104,879 of NC_056692.1, read as the reverse complement.
ATCCGTGCCAGGCTCCCCCACAAGAAGCTGCCGGCATAGGAATCACCGTGCCTGGCGTGCAGATAGGGAAACCGAGGCCCGGGAGTGTGATCACCAGAGCTGGTGGTGCAGAGCCAGGACGAGGACCGGTCCATCTGATGGGGTGCCCAGGCCCCACATCCTGCCGCCTCAGTGTCCCACCCCAGCAGGGACTCTGTCCTTCGCCCGGCACCGCGGGGAAGCCATCCCGCCAGGACGGCCCCACACGGTCCCCTGCAGGTGCCCCCAGCACTCACCTGTCCTGCCCTGGTGCGGGGGGCGTGGGGGCTCCCAGGGTCCTGCGGATGTAGTCTCGAGAACGGATGTCAGCCTGAGGAGAGGGCGGCTCAGTGAGAGGTGGTGGCCTCGGGACAAGCCTCCACCTCACGGCCTGGTGGAGGCACTCTCGCTTCCCCGAGAGCCCACAGAGGGCACTCCAGGCCGCCACAGGGACAAAGGCTGCAGCCCCGTGGGCGACACACTGCCAGGCCCCCCGGTCAAGGCCCTGTGATGGCCAAGTCCCCGCAGGGCCCGAGTGCACGGCCGGGGTGGAGGCTCTGGCTCGTCCCCCACGTTTCCGGGGGCAGCTCGGCTCGTGCTCGGTTTGTGGCTTGTGCTTTCCGTAGGTTTCGCTTCTGCTTGAACCCCCTCCTCCGAGGAGTCTCCTCAGCCCAGCCAGTCTGTCTCCCCAGCTCGTGTCTGTTATGACCCCCTCCCTGGGAAGTGTCTACAGAAAGTCCTGCAAAGTCACTGTGACGGACGGGACCAAGGCAGACTGGAGGGACAGAAGCTCAGGCCGGAATGGAACCCTCTCCCACACACCGGCCCCTCCGCAGGGTGATCGCACTGGCCTCGGAAGGCCCCTGATCCTGGCTCAGATGGGCTTAGCCCCCTTCAGGCCACAAGACTACAGGCCACAGCAGTTAATCCCTCCAAATGCTGTTCCAGAGTGAACAAGCAGGCAGGAGGGGGGAGGGCACTGGGATACTCTGGTGGGAAGCCCCCCACCCTCCTGTCTTTCCCTGCAGCAGCCAGGACCGACCTGACCAGACAGCCCACGCCTGGCACCAGAGGGCTGCCTTGATGGCCTGGGGTGGGGGGACTCACAGACTCCATGGAGAGAAAAAGCAGGCCGGAAATCCCCTCTCTCAGCCTCTCCTGGGGGCTTCCAGAAGTAACAAAGAGAACAAAGTGCTTGACAGGCCAGTGGCCCAGGATGAATATGGGTCAAGAGACGATCGGGGCTGCGGGACAGGGCCCTCCCCCCACGGCCAGAGCGGGGATGGGGACTGCGGGGTCCTGACACAGGCGGCTGCTTCTCCCCCTTGGGAGGGCAGGCCCAGGAACCCGGCAGGCTCCTCTCTAGGGCAAACACACAGTCCTTGCCTGCCTTGGAAGTGTCCAAGGTACTTTACAGGCCATTCTCCACCTGCAAGGATGGGGTCACTGTCCGCACGGGGGGCAGAGAGAGGCATGGAAGGACTGTGCCAGCACCACAGAGTTCTTGGCTCTAGGGGTCTCGGGAGAGTTGCTAGATTTCTCCCAGAGACAGGGTTAAGGGAAGAGTTAAGGCCTCCAGGGAAGGGAAGGGGAGGGCGGGCGTGAATGTCACAGCTTGAAGACCCACGACCTAGGAACCCAGCGGAGCCCGGGACAGGGACAGGGACAGGGACAGGGAGGCTGAGGCTGGTGGGAGCTCGGTGCCGGGGCAGCAGGGGCTGGGAGCCACGGCCGCACGTGGGCTACTGCTGCCCCCTGCAGGCCGCCCTGCACATCAGCAGCTGGGGAAGGTCCCAGGCCCCCAGGAGGCGGCGGGAGGCGAGGGCAGCAGGGCCGGGGCAGAGCCAGGTGTCACCAGGGCGCTGGGCCGTGTGGACTGGCTCTCGGCAGTCTGGCCGGGGCTCCTCTGCCCAGCCGCCTAGAGCTGAGCCGGCACAGGCCATGGGGAGATGGCGGAAGCAGCAGGCTCCAGGGAGACCTCCAGGCACCCTGCCCTCCCGTCCTGTGGCCGCACTAAACCGGGAACCTGCACAGGCCAGCGTCTGTTCTCTAGACGGGCTCCCCCAGCTCCTCGGAGCCGCCCACAGAGCCGCAGGCCGGGACTCACAGCCGGGTCCCTGTGGGCGAGTCTCCAGCATCCGGGCAGCCTCGATCACGGGCCCGCGCCTCCCAGGTCCCAGCTCCAGCGACACCTTCCTCTCGCTTTCCTGGCATGAAATTCCTTCCCACCCCAGGGCCTTTGCAGATGGGGGTCCTTGGGCCTGGACCACCTTTCCCCCTCCTCTGGCTGGTCTCTTCCTGAGGAGAGCTTCTCACGAGTCCTCATTCCATGGGCCTCTCTGGGACACACACCTACCTATGACGAGACTCCCTGTCACGACTGAGCTCACCAACGCGGGCCCACAGGCCATCTTGAGCTCAGCTCTCGTCTCCTACAGGCTGAGCTTTTTCCCAGCCGAGCCACCTTGTTCCCCCAAGTTCTGCCCACCCTCCCCCCACCCCACTTTAGGTGCTAGGTGCCCAGCACAGCCACATCCTGCAATCTTCTGACCGAGGACTCTGGTACAGCCGGAGCCTCCCCAGCAGAGGACGGCTGTTCCCCCCCACAGGCCGGCGGGGCGGGTCGGGCCCCCAAGGGGATGGCTGGGAGTTGGCAGGACACTGTGCCGCCTGAGCAGATTCTCCCAGTGACCCTGGTAGGGTGCGTAGGAGGCCGAGGAGAAGTGGAGCACGGCAGACCCGGGGCCTGGGCGGAGCAGGGCCCCAGGATGAACTCTGGTCCCCTCCCCTCCCTCCAGGGCCCAGCGTGGCGCCATCAGGCCCTTCCACAGGCGCCTGCGTCGAGGGAAGTCCAGGAGGCGCATGCCGGCCCACCCACCTGGCGCACGGGCTCCGGGATCCGAAACCTGCAGCAGCCTCGGGTCAGGCGCACGGCCGCCTCCAGGCTGATCTTGTGGCCCACAGAGACGTACAGCGGCTTGGTGCTGTGGTCGTGGCTCCTCAGGGCCTGGGACAAGGCAGGCGAAGTCAGGGCACGGTAGAGACAAGCCCTGGGGGCTTCGGGCCGACCACGCATCCGGGGGCCGGGTGGGGCACACGCAGCCCGGAGCTCCCCTCGGCACAGCCGAGGGTGCCGGGCAGGGGTGAAAGGCGCAGGCCCCCGCCCCCCCCCCGGGACCAGTCAGGGTGGCAGGGGGAGGTGGACGGGGTCTGGTGCACACGGACAGGCGCCTGCCCCTCTGTGGGTGCCATCTCGGTGGCGCGCAGGCCCCTGGCCGCTCACCATGCCCAGCACGGTCCCAGAGCCCCCCGTCAGAGGAAACGAGTCTCCTCCAGCCCGCAGGAGTCCTATCTGGAAAACAGGAAAACACACACACACAGAAGAAGTCTTTTCTCGGGGAAGGGCGGAGGGCAGGCCTGTCCATGTCTGACGCCGCGCAGCCGCCAGGCAAGGAGAGGGCGGGCGAGTCTGCGCGTGGGCTGCAGCCCAGGCCGTGCCCACCCCCATGCCATCAGCGGGCTCGGCGTCCGGGAGGCCTTCCCCGGCGGCATCCAACCCCGACGAGGCTGTCGGACCTCAGTTCCCTCCTTGTTCCGTGCACGAGGTGCCCGGGGCCCAGGAAGGGGCAGCCCGCCCAGGCCGCGGTGCTGACGGGGGGAGCTGCCAGGCCGGGACAAAGGCTGGCACCCACCCGCCCGGCCTGGCCGGTGGGTCCAGGGACGCCACCTGGGCCGGAACCACCGCCTGCCGCTCTCTCCCGCGAGGGACTTAGGCATGTTGGATTCACCCCAGCAAGGCTTTTGTTAGGGGTGGGGACTGGTCCCCCGAGTGTCTCAGGAGTCACGTCAGTTTGCTCTGGGGTCCCCGTCAACTCAACAAGACTATTCCGCACAGACACGGGAATGCCCGCAGGAGTGGGACAGACGTGATCACTGTTCTCAGCATCAGCCGTCCAGCGGTGGGGCTGGGCACGTCTCCGGCTCCCTCCGGAGTGGCTGTCACATTCCCAAAGCCAGCCTTGAGGGGGCCGAAGGAGGGAGATGCTGGGAGAAGGTGGGGACGAGTACAGAGGGCCACATGGGCTCCCAAATGTCCTGCGCGCAGTAACCTGAGGCCCCTCCCCTACACGGGGCACCACAGCAGCGCAAGCGTAGCGGGGATGGGAGAGGCAAGCCTGTGCCCAGGAGGCTGGGAGAGCTCGGAGGGCACTCCTCCGGCCTGGGAGTCTGCTGCCGTGACCCCTGAGCCGTGAGGGACACACAGGCCACGCAGAGAGAAAAGTGGGTCCTTCTTACTCCGGGTTAGGGAGCCAGGACGGGGAGGACGGTGCCAGCAGGCAAGGGCGGGAACAGAGGCTCGTACGGGGCGGGCTCTGGGGCTGGCACAGGCACGTGCCCAGCCTGTGCGCCCCCGCCAGCCCTCTCCTTGCCCTCCCCTGGGGCAGGGCATCGCCCCATCCCTCACCTTCTCCTTGTGCTGGGTGTTGTTCTCCAGGCCATCGACCTGCAGGAGTTTCTTGGCCACCCCAATGCAGGGCAGGTCCGTGAGGACGCCGAGGTGACAGGCCACCCCAAAGCCTACAGGGGCAGAGGGTGAGGCTGGGCTCATGGGGCAGCGAGCCAAGGCGACCAGAGACAGCGTGGAGACTGGGGACAAACCAGAACCCGCCGCAGCTCCCCAGGTAAACAGAAGCCTATCGGCAGACTGAGCCCTGGGGAGCCAGGACGCGGACGGCCAACCTGACCTGGAATGTGGCCCTCGCCCCGCTTCACAGTCACCAGGCGGAGGACGCCCCCTTCCCTTCGGCGACATTAGGAGCCTGATTAGCTCACGATACTTCATCCCGTTTCTCCTTCCGCTTTCTGGCACTTTCCATCCTTTCTCTTTTGCAGCTGCCACCAGGCCTCTGCGTCACCCTCCCAACACACTCTTGGGGCTCCGGCCAGGCAGTGCGTAGTCACACGCTGGCACCCAGGGTTCTCGAGGCAGTGGCCAAAACGTCCGATGCCAGCCCTTCCCAGATCCCTGTGCGGCCCCGCCCCCAGGCTCGTGACTTCTCCCTCAGTCATTCTCTCCGGGGTCAGCACCCCGGCACCCAGGCGGGGGCAAGTTCCCCAGTGCCAGTGGGGAGCGGGCACTCCTGTCCGGCTTCAGTGGGCCTGTCAGAGCTCCGGGTGGGTAGCGGCGGGACAGGCCAGCTGAGCAGCAGTCAGGACCAGAGTGGCCGAGGGCACCTGAGACGGGCCAGCATGGAGCGCTAGGGGAGGCCTCAGGGGGCAGGCAGGGAAGAGGCGGGGGTGACAAGAAGCAGGTTCTTTACTGGGTGGGGTCCTAACCAGGACAGCCAGCCCAGGGGGGAGCGGCCAGGGCCAGGCCGGCAGCAGAGGGTCCTGGGCAGGGGGCAGGCCCTCTGTGAGGGGACCGTCAGAACCGTCCCCTTCTGGGCCCTGTCTTTCGGGGGCAGGGTTACCTCGGTGGTGGAGAAGCCCATTTCCATCCACAAGGAGTACCTGGAAGAACCACACGTGACAGTCAGCCAGCCGAACTGCCCCTCCCCCGTCAGGCCGGGGCAGCCTGGAGCAGGTGGGGTGGGCTCACCACTTCTGGGGGTGGGAGGCTTTTTGGGAGATCCGGCAAAAGCGCACCCTCTCCAGGGAGGTCAGAGACCTCGGCCTGCAGTGGGTGACGTGGCCTTCCCTCCTGGGTGGAAAGAGAGGGTCTCTCTCCTTGGAGTCGAGGTACCTGCCTGGGGCACGAGGCCGGGCTCCTTCTCCCGCAGCCGCCGCACCGCAGCCACCAGAAAGGGCACCTCTCGGAAGGCCAGGAAGCCCGACACGTAGGGAGCCGTCAGGCTAACCATGCGGCAGTCCTCATACACCACCTGTCGCCAGGCACCCGGTCACCGGCAGGCACGGCCCCCGGCTCCTGCCGGCCTTCAGCCTGTCACCCTGCAGCCCTTGTCTCGCTGTTGCCGGCTCCCTCCCCTTCTCCCGTTCCCCCCCAACTCTCCTCCTCTCGGCCTCCCTCTCTGGGGGGGCAGGTGTGAGGTGGCCAGGCGAGCACCGGGGCCCCCTCGAGCCCCTCCGCCGCCCCACGCCGCCCCCGCTGGGCTTTGGGGAGGCTCAGAGAAGACAGAGCACAAGAAGCACGTGTGTGAAGCGGCACCAGAGTGAGGATGTTACTGTTCCCCACTAGCAGGGGACTTGGGGGAGGAGAGGCCGGGTCTTCACAGAGAAAGCAGCCACAAGACAGGCAACCCCAGCTTCGTGGAAAGAGTTCAGAGACTCAGAAAAGGACAGGCAGGGCCTCAGAGCTGGGCAATCTGGAAGAGAAGAGGGGTTCCCGGGGACAGGACAGTGCAAAGGGCCCCAGGGCCCTTTCGAAACCACAACTTCAGCCCTCCCCCAAAGCTGGGCTCTCCCCACCTGTGCCCCCCACGAGGGAGGGGGCACGTGCCCCAGCATCTCTGTCAATGACTCCCGGGAACCTTCTCCAACTGCCAGTGACCCAAAGCGGGCAGGGTCTCCCGTGACGACGACCGCGGCACCGGACTCACAGGGAACCCAGCAGACCGGAGTGCTGAGCCCCACACGACAGGGTGACTTCACAGGAACACGCGTGAAGTTCAAGCGTGGCCTGAGTTCTCACAGGATGATGGCCGCTTATCTCTGAATCTGTCCGCACAAGTTCCAGAAACCAGAGATCTACAAGCAGAGGGCAAACACTCCCCGACCCCATCTCACAGCGTAACCGAGGGATGAGCCTATTGGGACCGTTGGTGTGCACCTCTGTGCAGAAGTAAACAGCCCGGGACGGCAGAGCCCGCTCTAGGCGCGCACTGGGCAAGGCCGGGGGCACCTACGGGACGAGACCCGTAGGCAGCCCGGCCAGCCGGGACCTGGAGGAAGAGGCCTGGAAGGCCCCAGGGCCAGCAGCGGCCTTCTCGGGGAGGGGAGAAGCAGGAGAGCCCTGCAGGGTTGTGGTGAAGAAAACGAGGTCAGAAGCGTGAGGCTCTTCAGAAACAAGAGAGCCAAGAATCAGAAGGCGTGCTGCCTGTCTTCACCTCAGGAAAGGACACCATTCACTGGAGCGACCACCCCTCACTGTCCCTCACGAGCTAAGAAGCCCGGCCAGCCACCCAGACCCCAGCCCTCCAGACCCGGTTAAACCCGACTCTGGATGAGCAGCGAAAGGCCGTACAAACCCAGACAGAAATAATCCAAGCCCATCAGTGATGAAACAAATGCCGCCCCTGGCCAGCTGTGCGGCCGAGGAAAATGAACTATTCTTAAACGGCACGCGGAGAACACAAGGCAAAAAATAAAAACTTGGAATGGAAACACACAAAAACACAAGAAAGACAGAAAGACCAGAGTTCGTGACTGCAGAAGAAAAACAAGGGAAGAGAGCCGAACTAGTAAATAGAGCACTTAAAACCACAACGCGAAAAATGTTCCAAAAATAAAAGGAAATCTGACCCCGCACGTTCAGAAGGCCAGGCAGATCAAGAAGAAACTTGTGAAAAGAAAAAGAAAAAAAAAAAAGAAAAAAAAAAGAGTAAAGGAAACACAGGCAACATACTGGACAACCCGTCACTCCCCACACGGTCTAACAGCAAGAGTGGATTTAAAATACACCTTAAGGGGCGACCAGGGGCCTCAGTAGGTTGATCGCCCATCTCTCGATCTCGGCTCAGGTCACGATCTCACGGTTCATGGGACTGAGCCCCCACGTCGGGCTCTGTTGACACTGCGGAGCCTGCTTGGGGTTCTCTCTTTCTCCCTCCCTCCCACTCTTTCTCAAAATAAATAAAAGACGTGAAAAAAATCTTTAAAAAAATGTTAAACCTTTATAAGCTCAGAAAACAAAACAATACTTCAGAGGAAACTGGGGAAATGAGCCGTGGAAAGGGACTCAGGTGATGCTATAGGATTACAATGACCGCTCCAAGGTCCGGTAATGACACTGCTGTCATGCGTAGAAGGCCATTCTCGGGACAGGGCTGCTGAGGTGCTCGGAGGTGAGCTGTCACCTCCGGGAGACACTTTCGAATCCCTCAGCACGCACGCGCGCACAGACGCACACGCACACACACACACACACAGAAATCAGTCGGCAACAGGCGGATCTAAGTAGAGACTATTCAGGTGTCCAATGTATTATTCTTTCAACGTTCACACATTTTCAGCTTAAAGATCTGGAAAAAGGAAAAAACTCAATTGTGTGAGCACCACGTGGACGGTCAGAATCTCTGTGAAGGTCTGCAGGTTTCGACCTGGGTCGATGAAGTGGTGCCCCTACAAACTCCGTCTCGGGCTGCACGTAGCTCCGCCGGACTGGGGAGGAACTACATTCGAGGAGGATGGCGGGAAGGTCTGTCCTGCGCTCTGCCGCCTGAGGCACAGTCGATGGACCGACGCCACAGACAATTCAGCTTCCCGTGGAAAAGAACACACTAACCGGGTGTCCAACTACGAACGGGCTGCGTTGTGAGACCACCATCCGCCAGGGCAACCAAGGAAAGGACTCCTGGCTGCCTGGAGGGTGGTTCAGTGCTCCCCACCCCGGCTGTGCTCTGTAATCACAGGGATGCTGTTTAAAGAAGCGGGTTTCCAGGCCGTCCACTGGGAGACCTTTTTTTTCTTCAGGAAATGAGTCGGGGCTCTGGGGTCAATACATTTTTTAAAAACTTTATTGAGATAAATTTACTACCATAAAGTTCACTTGTTTGAAGTGTATAATTCAACGTTCTCGTCATTTATAGACTTGTACAACCGTGTAATTCTAGAATACTTTCATGACCGCCCCCAAGTAAACCTCACCTCCGCTAACATTCACACCGCATCTATCCCACTCCTTAGCCCTCGGCACCCAGGAATTTACTTTCTGTCTCTGGATTTGCCTATGGAATTTGTATTTCTAAACACGCTTCCGGAGACTGACGGGGCAGATCTGTGCGATTAGGCGTTTGGGAGCCGCTGCGCCAGGCTCTGCCAGAACCCTTTCCCAGTGCAAGCTTCCGGAGCACAGGATGACGGGTGCCGACTCCATCCAAGCAGCAGGCACTCTGCTCCTTGCTGGGGCTCCACGACAACACAGCATCACCCTACCCTCGAGAACCTACGCTTGGTGCGGTAACTTTTGAGTACAACGCAGAAGCGCTGCGTAACAACGAGACCAAGGACAGGGATGAGAGGTGATTAACTCTGCAGCTAGGGAAAAGGACAGACCGACGGGACTATGTGAACCGGGCCTTGAAAAGTGAGAAGCTGTCCTAAGAATTAGCAGTGCTATGTTTATTTTTTGAGGGCTTACCACGTGCCAACCAGTTGCTTTCCATGCACGATCTCATTTATCCCTCACCACAGCTAGCTATCAATAGTATTTTCATCCTTGATTTAGAAAGGAGGAAATGGAGGCCCAGGGGGTTGAAGTGGGAGCGGCAGAGTGGAGGTAAAGACTTAGGCAGTCTGGCTCCCGCGTCTATGCCTTATTCCCAAGGCCATCCTACCAAGTGACCAGGCGACCTGGGAGGGCAGGGACTCTGGTTCCATCACCCCGCTATACCCAGCTCCTAGCAACGGCAGGTGCCCAGTACGTTTTTGCTGAATTTTGACTCCAGGGGTCTTTCGAGTAAAGCACAAAGACACGGAGGCAGGAACATGCGGTCGTGGGGAGCAGGCAGATGAGCAGGGAGGGCGAGGCTGTGTGCTAAGAGCAAAGCGTTCCCTGTCCAGTCTTCCTGAACTGTTGACTCCAAATCAATCACGGGCATACTGCTCATTCCTTCATGTATCTGGGTGTCTTCTCTATGACAGGCATTGAGCTAGGTGCCTAAGGCTACAACTGGTGGGCATGACAACCTGATTTCTATCGTCGTGGAGTTTACATTCTGGTAGGAGGAGAGGCAGATCCGCCAATCCTATCCCAGGGCAATGAAGAGAAAAGACAGGGTACTGAGAGTAACTCCTGATCTTGCAGGGTGAGAGGGGTGCTTACCGGAGCACCTGAGACACAACTAGGGGGTAGCCAGGAGAATATTCCAGGACAGGAAACACCAATGTAAGGTCAGGCAGGCAGACAGAGCATGGCATGTGTGAGGAATCTAAAGAACTCCCAAGTGGGGAAAGGGGGTTGGTGAGAATCTAACCTACAGCGTCATATTAAGCTGGGTCGATTCCCCAAGGGCCTTTACACTTGTCAGCAAGCACACAGAATCTCCTTCTTTTTACCTCCCTTCTCTTTCCTTCAGAGGCTTCCCCACCGACTAACGAAATCCTACAAAAGGAGAAGCGTGGTTCTACGCTGGCCCTGTTCCCCGTCCCGCCTCTCACTAACGCAGCCCGAAGCCCGAGCGGGACGGCCCCCGCGGGGTTACCTCGAGCTCAGGGTAGCTGAGCACCACCAGCGAGGCACAGGCGCTGACACTGTCTCCCTTCACAAAGGACACGTCCACGCCCCCGACCCTCTGCAGCCCCGAGAAGCCGGGGTCCCGCTGCCACGCCTCCGTGTCCCGGTCCACCACGAGGGCCTTCAGCTGGGCTTGCTCCCTGAGGGCAGACACACGTCCAGCGGGCCTCCCGGCCCCGCGGGGCTTGAGGCTCTTCCCCGGGGCACTCCCGGTCTCACCACCCCCTCCCGCCCCCCCGCTTCCCGGGGAGCCCGGCCTCGGGGACGCCCCCTCCACGGTCTCACCTCCCGGCCCCCTGCACCGAGACGCGGCGCCGGAAGCGAGTGCCGCCAACCCCGCCGACTACAACTCCCGAAGGCCCTTTCGCCTGCGTGCCGGGCCTCCCCCCAGCCCTCCGCGGCCCCAGAGTCGCTCCAGCCCCCGCAAATTGGCTGTCACCCGACCCCATTACCTTATCCAGAGCGACAGGGTCTCCTTCGGAGGCAGCTCCGCCGCCTCCCTAGCCATGGCTCGGCCCCAAACGCCCCTTCCGGTGGCGTCCCTTCCTGGTGGCGTCACTTCCGGCTACTCGCGCGCAGGCGCCCTGCTGCTTTCGTGGCCTTGGCGCTTCTGGTGGGCGAACCCGGGTCCGGACGCCGCCGCCTGGTGGCGGGAGGCCGGCGGGGAGCCCTGCCCGCTCCTGGCCGCCCGCCCACCTGCCCCGCCCGGGTCTGAGCCGTCCCGGCCGCGCGCGGGCGCCTTCAACCGGGACGAAGGCTCGAGCGGCGACCAGAGCAGCTTCGAGACGGCGCGGGCTGCGGCCGATAACTGGCGACGGCCGGGTTTGCTCGCAGCCTGGTCGGCCCCCGGTGCCCCGGGGGTGGGTGTGGGAGGCCGGGGGTGCCGGCCGCCCGCGTCTTGCGCGCGGTGTGTAGTGCAGGGTGGGCGAGGCAGGGTGACCTTCCACGTCGGGCACCTCGCACGCTCCCTCAGCTTCTGGCACCGGACGTGCCGAGCCGCCCGGACCCCATCACCGAGCACCTGCCCTCTCCGCGGCTCGTGGGTTTGGGTCCGGTGACTTCCGTAAAAGCTTTGAGAGCACGGCGCAATCCTTAGTGGACCACACTCGCGAATTCGGGTGGGTCCTAGTGGGCCCACAGCCTCGCCCAGTAGACCAAACACGGACCACCTTTGGCACGTTGACGCTCACCCCAGGCTCCTCAATTTAACGAGCTCTTCGTGCCCGGCCTCGTGCGCGGTGCCGTGAGAGTGGCGGGGATGCCTACTTTACCCTGGCCGTGGGGAAGTTAAGAGGAGCCCTGGGGGATGAGTGGGAGACAGCATTCCACAAAGGGCACAGCACATGTAAGGGTCCTGGGGTTGAAAAGAGGTTGGTGTAGTTGAGGCACTGAAGGCAGCCAGGGAGACTGATGGGTGGCGATTTGACCCGTGGTTTGTATTCTCCCAGGGGAAATCGGGGAAGTGTGTGGATAAGAACTGTAGTCTGAATATAGATTTCAAGAGGAAATATGGAAGTTTGAGGTTCAGGAAAGGCTTTATGTAGCATTTGACCACCCACAGGTGTGGTGCTTAAATGGGGTGTCTTTGGATGGGATGGGAGCCCCCAGATGTGGGACAATGATTGGTGGGAGTCGGTGGCACAGGATGTGAAAGAATTCACCTGAGGCAGAACAGAGGAGATGGAAGGTTACTGAATACGCCGCAGGGGAGCAGCAGGCAGGGCAGGACAGCAGAGGAGAGGCTGTCTGCCAGGAGGCCGTGGGAGGGGGCTGCTTTTATAAAGAGAGAAGGTGAGGAAGGGGCTTGTGCAAGGCCCTGGAACTGGCAAACGGGAGGGCAAAGGCCTACACTGGGGGCCATCTGGGATGTATTGTGTCGGCCTTGTCATGGTACAGGGCGGTGAGGATGAGGAGGCCCTGGGCTTGGGTAACTGGGGGCCACTCGTGGGCCTGTGGAGCTGGGGCCAAAGTTGCTCTGGGCTGAGGCTCTGCTGTGCTTGGGGGTGCGGGCAGTGGCAGCCAGGGGGATGCTAGGGCCTGGGGCACCCTCATAATCAGGATGGGTGTGGAGGAAGGGGCGAGGTTGAAGGCAGGCCTGTATAGGATGTGCAAGGTCCCGGGGCAGCTTGCATGGGCTCCGGCTAGGGCCCTTCCTCCATTTCTCTGCTCTTGCCTCGGTGGTCCCCCCAGATCCTTCCTCCTCAGAAGGAAGCAGGGCCCTGCTGTCCCCAGTACCCTGATGATGTGTGAAATGCTCAGCATCTGTGCGTTCCTGGTGCTGGTTTTCCAGTTGGAAATGGGAGCCATGAATGCTTGTGCCTAAGTTTAATTAGTGACTGAGAAGGGACTGGAAGAAAGGCAGGAAGCGATGCGAATGCTAGCCATGGCTTGGATGGATGGTCACCCAGCTCGGGGCCTCAGGTTTTCTCCCTCAGCCCCATCCAGTAGCTCTCCAGGCCCCGCCGACACAGCAACTTCTCACTTAGCGCGTGACTGTTAAGTCAGAGGTGTGCCAGGGCCCGTGTGCGTGCCCAGACTTGGGCAGCGTTACCAACCCTAGCATTGCCTTTGCCGGCACCGTCTTCACGGTGAATGCTTATCGCTGGAAGTTCGTGTCTAGGTTAGCACCGCCTGGCCCTGGGAACGACCGACATAGCTCACGGCTGCCTCCGTGAACAAGTGATGGAATCCCGCAGCCCGTGACAAAAAGTGGCTAATGTACACACACGGTAAGGTCTTAAAGAGGAGACAGCAGGGCGCCTGGGTGGCTCAGTCGAGCGTCCGATTTCGGATCAGGTCACGATCTCACAGTTTGTGAGTTCAAGCCCTGCGTTTGCTGTTGACAGCCTCTGCTGTCGGCATGGAGCCTGCTTGGGATTCCGTCTCCCTCTCTCTGCCCCTCCCCTGTGCACTCGTGTGGCGCACATGCTCTCTCTCTCAAAAATAAACATTAAAAAGAAACAAAGAGGAGACAAAGCGCCGTTTCTGCCTGGGCGGGAAGCAGGAGGGGTGCATTTGGGAAATGTGCAAACGAACGGATGTGAACGGAGATGGGAACCGGGAGGAGGAGGCGGAGGACCGGCCAGGGGCCCGGAACAGAAGCTGCCGGAAGAGGAGTCTGACGGCAGGGGCGAGGCCTCCTCTAGAAGCTCCCAGTTTCTCTCCTGGAGGAGCCTCTCCATTTGGAAGAGAAAATGCAGTTTCCCCCTAAAGGGGGATTTTCCCGCTCGAATGTAAGTGGGCCGCTGGAAGCTCACAGTTTATCCCGTTACCCCGTCTTTCCTTCTGCAGAGGAAAGGTTTTCCCGTCTCGCAACCCCGCTCTGTGAACAGAGGGGCTCTCCGACAGGGTTAGCTGCAGCGCTGCTGTCTTCCGGCGAAGGCATTTCGGGCAGGGAATGGGGAGCTCGCCCTCTGAGGCCGAGGCGGAAGCTTCTGGCTTGGAGTCTGGAGACCGGGCAGGGATGGCCAGCTGTGGGTCCCCCGCTCGGCTATCATTGTGTCCCGAGGAAAGGTTTGCCTCTCACTTTCTACACTGGGGTGTACGTCTTCTGCCCAGAACCTTCCACTACATGGATGCATCTACATTTACACACACACATACACACACACACCCCAAAACCATTCCCCATGGCTGAGTTGATGTCTACTTGCCATAAACTGAAGCTCTACCCTCAGAGAGAAGGATTCTTTAGCAGCAAAACTCAAGTTTATTAAAACAGGTATGACAAGTATAATAAAATTGACATTTGCTTGTGCTAGGCCAGTGTATTTCTGTATAAACAAGATAATCTAGATAAGACCATTAAGGCTTTGAAGGTATAGCATACGAAACAAAATATTAGTTAAAAAACCCTTCGTTAAAAGTGGGGGGAAAAATTCCCAGCCCCAAAAAAGGATTCACAGCAAGATACTGACCCCTAACTCCCACTGCTAAGGTGTGGCACAGTGAGGGACCAGAGCAGCACCTGGCGGGCCACACCAGCTCCGTCCCAGCTTGGAAGAATCAAAGGGATTCCCAGTGCAAGTCGACGAGCTGGACAGGCGCCCTCCCTGCTGCACCTCAACCCGTTAGGGGGGCTGGGGGGGTACCTTTGCATAGTCTAGAACGATACAACAATCACGGGTTACTAAGTTCAAGGGGGTGTTGTATCAGATTAATTACTGAGGGGGCCCGGGCCACCGTGCTCCCCTTCATCAGACGCTCTGAGGAGCACGGAGGACGGTTCCCTCTGCAGCTCCCTCCACTGTGGCCGCAGCGTGTTCGGTGGTCCCGGCAGCGTCGTTTCCGCAATCTCAAGCTGCCCACGTCGTTAACTCACTCAGAATGTATATTGAAGACACTCGCCTCTGACTTGTAAACAGCAGTCACCTCTGACTTGGTCAGAGGTCATCTCAGGTCATCTCAGTGCCGATGGGTGCCCAGCCACCTGGGAGCAGGCGTCAGTCCAGAGGCCACCAGTACCCAAGGAGACTGTGCAAAAGAGACACTTCCCTCACAGTAAGAAACGTGGCATATCAGATCGAGTTGACTATTCTCTTTTTTTTCCTTTTGCAGAAACTTAGCTGGTTCTATATTCTCTCTGAGTCTGTTTTTTATGCCTTGGCGGAGATTCGGAGGAAGGACCAGATAGATTCAGAGGGAGGACGCGTTTATTTAGCATGATCCCGGACAGTTTAAAAGTTCCCACAAAGATGCTGCAACCATGCCTTTGATCCAAGTTTGTATTGACCAGGTTTCATTTGGAATTTAAAAGCTCTAGAAATAGAAGCAAATGTGGCCATCACTCCAGTCTCTTCATTGTGTAAAAGAGGAAGGAATGCCCGAAAAGTGCCCCCGACTTGGCCCCGCGCTCTCCACAGTGAAAGCTTTTTGGCTCTGACCCTTGAAGCTCAGCAGTGACTCTCCGTGGGGGCCGGGTGAGGTCTCGGAGGTTTGGCCTCAAGGCACTGAATGCCCTGACTTGTGTTTGGGAGGACACAAAAAAGGGTCTGGCACTTTTGCAGACCTTTCTGGAAACCTACAAATATTTGCACAATACTCAGAGTCGGAGGGAACAGAAGAAAGGATCAAGCTGGATTCTCCTCTGTGAGTGCAGAACAATTTAGAAAATAGCAAAGTCAATAACCCCGTCTCCTCTCCTCCTCATCCTGCACTGAGAAGGGCCGGGGTGGGCGTGTGCTGTACTCCACCTGGCGAGCCGAAGGCACAGATGGCTCCTGTTCCAGGAAGCTGAGAAGCACCTGCTTGGCACCCCGGGCAACCGAAAGGTGATCTGTCCCAGCTTCCCGGGGTCTCCAGTTCTCACCTCCCACCGGGAAGTATCCATAATCCGATGGGAACGATGTGGAATGTGCACGTGTTCCTGGAACAGCGTGGCTCTTGCAGCTGTCTGCGGCACGGCACCCGGGGATCTTGAGTTCCGAGCCACGCCAGCAGCCGCCCTCGTACGCCCTGGCCCAGGCGGCGGCTGGTGACAGACGAGGGAAGAGCCCGCTGTCCCCCGTCAGGAGCAGAGCACTCTACCTCACCTGCCGACCTCGCTTCAGTTCAGCGGCCATTCTCCACACGGGGACACAGCTGCACAGCAGTATCTCTTTTGGGAACTGAAATTCCAGTTCAGGAGGAATTTCACCCTCTTTAGTTTCCATGTAACTTACTAGAGTGTCTCTCAGGCTGAAAAACCAAGGGACAAGAGATAGAAGGTCAAGCACTCTCCCATTTGACGCAAAGATGCCGTCAGTGGTCGTTGCTATTTCCAAGTCAATAGAACCAAAGTGCTTGTTGAGACCAGAAATGCTGGGGGGGGGGGGGGGGGGGGTGGTCATCCTGAAGTCGAGCTACAGAACGGGGACTAGAAGCCAGGGTTCAGGGGCTTCAGGACATGCCTGCCGCCTCCCACACTAAAGTATACGAACACCACAGAACAAAGCTGACCTTGATAATTAATGGCCAGGTCACGTCCCCTTAAAGCACTCTGGTAATGGGATCTGCTCCATAAACACAAAGCCTTGCCATTCAAAAAAAGATTATATTCCATCTCATGTTTTATATTAACAAAGACGGTAAATTCTCCAGGAAAGGGATCTTTTGTTCTCTGTACTAAAATTCCCAGGTAGGAAAGACTTGTTGAATGTGTTCAAGGAATATAAACGTATGCAGGCATGTGCCAGACGGCGTAATGGAAGAAACCAGCACCGATGACGTGTGCTGGCGAGGAAAAGTGGGAATGGAGTATCTATTTAGGAAAACAGGACTGGCAAATCCCTACCTCACATCATACGTAAAACATAAACTGGTTAACAAAGCAGATATACAACCTAAAGCTATAAAAGCACAAGAAGAGAATGTGGCAGAGGGCTTTGTAACCTTGGGACAAGGAAGACCCTTCTGGTATGTTTTTCTAGTCTTTATAGAAAAAAATCTGTCAGATTTGGCTTTCTGAAATTGAAGACTGAGGTAGAGGTTCTGTAACAAAGATTAATCTTAAATATATATTTCTAAATTTAACGTTTATTTTTGAGAGGAGGTGAGAGAGAGTGCGCGTGCACAAATGGGGGAGGGGCAGAGAGAGGGAGACACAGAATCCAAAGCAGGCTCCAGGCTCCAAGCTGTCAGCACAGAACCCAGCGTGGGGCTCGAACCCACAAACCGTGAGATCATGACCTGAGCCGAAGCCGGACGCTCAACTGACTGAGCCACCCAGGTGCCCCTAATCTTAAATCTTTTAAGATTATGAAAAAGATAAATAGCCCAAAAGAAACCTAAAAGATACCAAGAGATAATCTAGAGAAAGACACAAAAATGGCAGATGAGTAGGAAATTTGCAGCTTCACTATTAAATAGGAAAATACGAGTGAAAACAAGACACCTATTTTTGGCCATTAGGTTGGCAAAAATGTAAAAGATGGGTAATATCCGACGTTGGGTATTCTCATACACTATACATCGGTGTGACTTTTTATATCAAATTTAAAATGCACATCTCTCTCCCTCTCCTCCCTCTTTGGTGTGGAATTGTAGAAGTTCTTTATGTATTTTGGGTACTAATCCTTTATAAGGTATGTCACTTGCAAACATCCTCTCCCATTTGGTAGGGTTGCTTTTTGGTTTCGTTGATGATTTCCTTCACTGTGCAAAAGCTTCTTATTTTGGTGTGGTCCAAATAATTTATTTTTGGTTTTGTTCCCTTTGCCTGAGCAGACGTTGCTAGAAAAATATTTCTACAGCTGACGTTGAAAAACTACTGCCAGTGTTTTCCCCTAGGAATTTTATGGTTTTTGGAGAAAAAGGAACCATCACGCACTGTTGGTGGGAATGAAAAATAGTGCAGTCATTGTGGAAAACAGCACGGAGTTTCCTCAAAAAAATTAAAAATGGAACTACCCTACATCCAGCAATTATTTATTACTATTTAGTACTATTATTTATCCAAAGGATACAAAAATAGAGATTCAAAGGGGTACATGAACCCCAATGTTTATAGCAGCATTATCAACAACAACCAAGCTATGGAAAGAGCCCAAATGTCCATCAACTGCTGAATGGATAAAGAAGATGTGGTATGTACACCCACACGTATACACACACTGGAATATTAGCCATAAAAAAGACTGAGATCTAGCCATTTGCAATGACGTGGATGGAGCTAGATAGTATAATTATAAGTGAAATAAGTCAGAGAAAGAAAATACCATGATTTCACTCAAATGTAGAATTTAAGAAACAAATGAGCAAAGGGAAGAAAAGAAAGGCAAACCAAGAAACAGACTCTTAACTATAGAGAACTAACTGACCATTACCAGGGGGCAGGTGGGTGGGGAATGGGTGAAATAGGTGAAGGAGATTGGGTCCACTTCCCATGATGAGCACTGAGTAATGCATAAAATTGTTCAATGACTATACTGCAAACCAGAAACAAATGTAACACCATATATTATATTTCAACAAAAAAAAATTTAAAAATAAAATGCACATCTCTGACATAAGTACACTTGTCACAACCAGAATATATGACTTCAGTAATTATTTTTAAAAGCCCAGCAGGGGTGCCTGTGTGGCTCAGTCGGTTAAGCATCTGACTTTGGCTCAGGTTGTGATCTTGTGGTTGGTAGGTTGGTTCTCTGCTGTAAGTGCAGAGCCCGCTTTGGATCCTCCTTCCCTTTCTATCTCCTCTCTCTCCTCTCTCAGAAATAATTAAACATTAAAAGAAAAAAAGAAAAACCCAGCAGAGATCAAAGCCAAAGGGCCAATCTGCTGGGGGCCTGGAAAGGTTAAAACAGCAGGGCACGGGCTTCAGAGGTCAGAC
The DNA here is from genome assembly GCF_018350215.1 of Panthera leo. Lineage (NCBI taxonomy): Eukaryota > Metazoa > Chordata > Mammalia > Carnivora > Felidae > Panthera > Panthera leo. The sequence continues at coordinate 59,086,142 of NC_056692.1, read as the reverse complement.
GGGAGCTCCTTCCACGTCTGCAGGTCACGGGAAAGACCACAGGGCACCCCGTGTGTGTGCAGGTCCCACCCGCGAGCGAACCCGTACCTCCACTCTGGGTTGAAGTTGCCCTCGGCCTGGGGGCTCTTCAGTTTCAGGATCATCATTTCATGAAGCTCCAGGAGGAAGGAGTCGAGGTCAGTCTGGTTCAGGAAAGTGCGAAGGCACTTGGCATTGTCTGGGCTGAGACCAACTTTGTACCTGGCACTGATTTCCCTGAAGGGCTCCTAGAATAGAGAAGAAGGGAGGCAGCAAGAGGCTGGCTGGGAGGACAGAGAGCGGCCCCCCAGCCCAGCGGGGTGGGGCTGCACCCACCTTGTGCAGACGGAGCAGCTGTTCCGACCGGTGGGCCGACAGGAGCTGCCACAGTGCGATCGTGTGCTTCAGCTGGCATCTGTGTAAGGCCTGAAAGCGACAGGCTCCTGAGCGGGAGGCGGGGCCGGGAGGGCCAGGCTCCAGGGCAGGAGGCAGGGCCGGGCGGGGCCAGGCTCCGGGGCAGGAGGCGGGGCTGGGCGGGGCCAGGCTCCGGGGCAGGAGGCGGGGCTGGGCGGGGCCAGGCTCCAGGGCAGGAGGCGGGGCTGGGCGGGGCCAGGCTCCGGGGCAGGAGGCGGGGCTGGGCGGGGCCAGGCTCCGGGGCAGGAGGCGGGGCTGGGCGGGGCCAGGCTCCAGGGCAGGAGGCGGGGCTGGGCGGGGACAGGCTCCCCAAGCTGGAGGCGGGGCCGGGAGGGAACAGGCGGGCATGGCGGCACTTCTGCCCCGGGCTCCTCTCTTCCCATAACTGTACACCGGCCGCTGGCCTCACGTCCAAAGCGCCACCCCTCCCCCGCCATATCTCAGAGCCCCTTCGCATGGCGAGAGGGTGGCTGTCGCGCTGGGCCTCGCCTTGACATGCCACTCTCACCTCCTGCCCTTTCCAGAGGTCGCCCAGGTGGGGACTCCCTTCGAGGCGCAAATCCCGGCAGGCAGTGGGGAGGGCAGCGTGGATTAGGCTGCAGCGGAGCCCCAAGCAAGACCCACCTTCAGAACCAGTGCTGTCTGCTCGCCCATGCGCAGCACGTCCTGGACGTACACGTTCAAAGACATGTTGGGGTTGCCGCCAGCCGTGCTCAGGAACCCCAAAGTGACTTCTACAAGCGACAGGGCCTCACAGGCATCGCTGTAGGACTGCAGCTGTCCGCAGATGGCGCTGATGGCCGCGTTGTGGAGGGGTTTCTAGGAAATCAAAGGCGGGACAGGGGTCCGTGGCTGGGGGTTTCTTGTGCCTCATACCCGGCAAGCCGGCTTACCTACTTCACGGCCAAGGCCTTAAGGTGAGAGACCTACCAATAATGACAGTTAATGCTTGGTGATTCCTAAGTGGCAGCAGCGCCCCAGACACTTTACAGAAATTGACGTGAACTCACAGTCCTCCAAGCAACCTTGTGAGGATATTCGCACCGCCGCGCGCGTGCTCACACACACACACCCACACACAAGTCCAAAGAGCGGGAATAGATAAGTTCTCTGGACCTTTTGCATCAGCACGCGTGGTCTGACATCATGACTAAGAAACTACCACCAGGTTTCAACAAGAGAACTCTTGCTGATTTGCTGCCCTGCTGGACTTCTGGAAAGAACAGTGGGCTCAGGGAATGCAGGGAGGCCGCTGAAACCTGGCGGTGCTCCCAGCAAGGCTGAGCGGTCCTCCCCAAGAGGAAGCCACCACCACCAGGTAAAAGCACCGTGCGAGCGGGGTGGTGTGCTGTGATCACCTGTGGCATTTTGCTCTTGATGTCCGCAAAGAGATGCTCATAGTTCCAGTCACGTCTGTGCACCAGAGTGGGGAGTCCCTGAATTTACAAAGAAAACAGCCTTTGGAGATGGAATCCACTGCGGAGGTTTCTGTCCGACAACTCTATTCCTAAGCGGTGACTCAACGGCGGGACCGTGCTCCTCAGCATGTCGCCGGGCAAAGTGTGCCGCTCTTGGCTGCCGTGTGAAGTCTGTGTTTGACCCACGGTCTACAGAAACAGTGACACGGCAAGGGACCCGGCCTCGCCTCGATGGCCAAGCAGGTGCCGACACGCAGAATGCTACAGGCTTGCCGGCCACTGGGGGGAGCAGGTACACGGGGACCTCCCGTTCCTGTACTCCCCCAACCACTACGGGGCACAGACAACGGGACAGCAGAGCGGGTTAAGACAGCCCTGGGTGCAACGGGTCAGGGCTTCGCCGCTGGCAGTGAGGGAGCACACACACGGAACCAGTGTCCCCGACTGGACCCGGCAGGGACAAGAACAGCCCAGGTGAAAGAAGAGAGATGTTGAGGCGCACAGTGTGTTCAGGGAGGGAGGGCGGCTCGGTGTGTGAATCAACCGGCTGGAGAAGGGCTGCGACAAGCAGTGTGGGCGTTACCCCACGCGCACCGGGACACCAGTCGGCCTCAGGGCCGTCACCAGGGAGCGACGTGGGCCAGATGTGGTTCGGGAATGTGGCCTAAGACTCAGAGGGCAGGCAGCAGTGGGCCTGTGGCAGTTACACAGGTGCCGTGGTGTCGGGTGACAGGCTGTGTGTGGAGCGTGAAGGAGCGGGTGGCCGCCAGGGGCTGTCAGGGGCGGAGGCGATGCCGTCAACGACACAGAGAAATCCGGCAAGTCCACGGGGACCTGAAGAGGCCCAGAGGTACGGAGGGGACCCAGGTTCTGGCCTCTGGGGGCAGCGCACGGCTGGACGGTCGTCCCTGTGCCCGCCTCGCTCAGAAACAGCTGAGATGCAAGGCCAAGGCCAACTTTCACAAAACAGACGTGCCGGCCCGGCAAGTCCCGGGGCGGGGGGGGGGGGGGGCAGCCGCACCTTGAGCGTGAGCCTGGGTTTGCCCTGGAGGAAGCGGCCGGTGACCTGGCGCTGGATCTTCTCCAGGTCGAACTCCTGCAGGGTCTCCTGGCCCTGCTCCACCCTGTACTGGCAGTTGGAGAGGATCAGGGGCACGAGGTCCCGCTCGACTTCGTAACTGATGACGTGCAGGTCCGTGACCTCGGAGGCATCGACCGTGTAGCTGAGGGACACACAGACGTGGCGCTCGGGGACCCACCCGGAGCGGGCTCCCGGCTCCCGCCCTCTGTCCCGGCGGGCGAGCGCGCTGCCCGGGCCCGTGCACCCAGCCGAGGCAGGGGAGTGTGCCCGCCCCCGCGGCCCCCGCGGCCCCGCGACCCCCATCTCAGACCCGGCTCCCGCGGCCGGCCGTGCGCTCACCCGTTGTTTTCTCCGGAGAACTCTCCCACCGCGTAGACCATTTCGTTGTGCAGCCTGATCAAATAGCTGACTAAGGCAGTGGAGCAGAGGCCCCGGCCCCGGCGACGCGGCAGAATGACCTCGAAGTCGGTGTCCTCGTCCAGGTCGGCATCGCAGTATTCTTCGGGCAGCTTGATTTCACCTTGGGAGGACGGGGAGCCCTCAGCAGAGAGGCCTCCGCTCACCTCCGCGCCGCCGCTCCCACCACCTCCAGGCCGGCGCCCAAGCCCGCGGGCGCTTCCCAAGTGGGGACAAGCTGGAGCCGGGGACGCTCTGCGCGCTCTGTCCCCACCGCCCTCACGCGCCCACCGGTTTCAAACGATCTCAGCTCCTTCCTGAGTCCACATCCACAGATCCGAGATGACCCACGGGTTACTTTTTTCGTGGTATGTTAGTTCCCTTGCCCCCGACACCTGTGCCCAGAGACTCACGGACCAGGGTCAGGCGGGAGACAGGGAGCGTGGCACCTACCACTGGTCTGCAGTGACATCCTCAGCTTGTTCCACGTCGACAGAAAGATACGGATTCTCTTGCGGAGTAGCTGCTTCAGCCCATCTGTCCGACAAAACACCTTCTAAGGGCCCCGTGAAAACCCCTACCCGGTCGGGTCCGACCAACATCGTCGCGCGCTCTTTGGGACGGGCCCGGCTTTGCGTCTCCGGCCTCAGCAGCGTGTGTGAGTGCGGACGCCGAGTTTCAGCCGCAGCCAAGCCTCTTTTGGGCTTTTGGGGTTCACGGCACCCATTACTTCGCACTGAAGGCTGAGGGGACAGAGGCCCCGAGCGCCGGGCTGGCTGCGGCGGTCTCTGTGAACCCCCAAACACAGCTGGCGCTGACCTCCTCCTCCTGGAGCGGAGACGTACCTTCGTGGTGACTGCTGATAAAAGCTCGGATGGACTGGTAGTCAGCTTCCGAAACGTTCTGGAACTGCTTCACCAGATCCCTCTGCAGGGCCAAGATCTCAGGCAGCGATTTCACCAGCCTCAGCTCTGCCTCCTGCCGAGGGAAGACCGCCAGGCCGCACGTGAGTTCACCTGTCCCACGTTCCTGGGGACATGGGCTCCGGGGCTGGCTCAGGACCTGGGTTTGCATCGGAGCCGGTCGAGGCGCCATTTTACGTGACGCCCCCCGGGCTCCTCGGGAACAGGAAAAGGCCGTTTCCGTCTTTCACAAGTGCCTACCGCCTGCCAGCAGGACACCCTGCACGCTAGGGACGGAGACGCCAGCGGGACACGGTCCCTGCCTTCACGGGGCTGACACGTCACACGTGTCTGGCGAACACTCGGCAAAGAAACCAGCCTCCTGGGCCCCGGCGACGGGCTGGCTGTGCAGGAATCTGCCAAGAGCAGAGGCTGGGCGTCGCTCCCGTGTGTCGTCTGAGCCCCAGGAGACCCTCCCTGCTTGGGCTCCTGCCCTCCCACTGACCGACAGTCGTCGCACTTGTTCCGACAGCCAACGCTGGTACACGGCGGGGAGGGGGAGACAGACGCTACCACAGAAGGCGAAGTTTCAGGGGGCATGAGGCTCAAATGGGGCCTGTTTCCGGTCTCGGCCCGACGCGACACTTCACTGCTCCCTTCCCCCCACCCCCAACACCTTTCTTCCTTCTGAGGCCGAGTCTGGGACACGGCAGACTCTTTTTGTCTGTTGGTTTCATTCTGGTTACGTGTTCCCAACGAAAAAAGCTTTTTCTTTCCACAGACCGTCACTGATGGCCAAGCGCTCCCGGCCCCCGGGGCCAGGACGGTGGACGGGCACCCCCGGGGATGACCTGAGTTCTGCTCCTTCTTGCTGAGTGACCCGGGGAGATGACATCCTGGCTCTCACGTTCTTTACGGATTCCTGATTCCTGCCAACTCTGACCGGTGTATTTCCTCTGTGACTTTATGCTTCAAACTGCCTCACGGCCTGACCTGCATGAAGAACCTACCCTCCCCTGGAGTCCCTGCCACAGGTGGTCCAGCAAGAAAGCAGAGCCCTGGGGCACCCGGGGGGCTCAGTCAGTTAGGCGCCCGACTTCGGCCCAGGTCCTGATCTCCCGGTTCATGGGTTTGAGCCCCGCGTCCGGCTCTGTGCTGACAGCTCAGAGCCTGGAGCCTGCTTCGGATTCTGTGTCTCCCTCTCCCTCTCTCTCTGTCCCTCTCCCGCTCACGCTCTGTGTCTCTTCTCTCAAAAATAAAATAAACATTAAAAAAAAAAAAGGCAGAGCACCGAGGTAGTCGGTTACATGCCCCGTGTGACTGAGTAAGAGCCAGGCCTTCGAGTCCGCAGGGACACGGGCAGGTGGTCACTCAGGGGCAGCCTTACCTTCTGCAGGAACTTCCGGAGGACGGGCACTGTGTCTTGGCCAGAATTCTGCTCCACGACGTGCTGCAGATACTCAACCGTGACCCTCCTCCTGCAGGCCCACATCTTAGAGCAGTGGACCACACTCTTCTGGGGCAGGTGAGGCAGGAAGGCCCCGGGGTCACCGTACACGATTCTGGCCACGGGGTTGGAGCTGATCCGCTCATCCTGGCTGATCTGAGTGGTGACCGTCAGCAGGGCTTTCTCCAGATGCTGATGCTGGGTGCGAGAGCAGCACAGGGGTCTGGAGGTGAGGCCGCTCACACAGACCGCGACACGGGGGCCCCACCAGCGGGCAAGGCCGGGCGTCCGCCCTCCCCGGTTTAGCAAGCGACCAAGTTCTCTTTCACGACGATTTTCAGGTTCCTTGCCTGTGGGCTCATGTCTCCCCAGATGAGAGACCCAGAGACCTGTATCCCCATCCTTTGACTTGGGGGCTTTTATCTCCCTCTGGGTGTATCTACTCCCAATACTGTTCTTATCTGAGAGGAGCAGTGACTCCATGACTACCTGTGCATTTCTGCTGGGCATCTACACACGAGTCTGTCTCCCTACCTGCTGTTCTCACTATTAAAAGTAGCGGACAGAAAGCCACCTACCCCTCCCGGACTCACAGTAATTCCTCAACCGGCCAGCCCGGCCTCCGGGACGGAGGGCACGGGGACAGCAAAATGGTAGAGTGGCCGGTGGTCCACACCTGTGCCTGGGGTTCCGCCAGCGGCCCCACAGCCCTTGCGCGAGGGACGACGCACGGCCCAAGTGCCCAGGACGCTCCCAGGACACCCACCCGTGGGCTCCCAGCCGGCCGCCAAGGCCGCGTACCTCCAGCTCAGGGAGAATGAGCGTCTGCATGGCCTTCTCCCAGCTGTTTCGGAACTCTCTGGACGACAGCCTCGCATCGAAATTGAAAATTCCTACAAGGAAACACACGTTACCCAACGAAAAGAAACCACAGCAGCTACGTAAACACTGACTAAAGGCGAGACCAAAGTCACGCTCCCTTCCAGCAGGGGGACGAGGGGGGATGCGGGGCACTTCTTGCTAAATTAACCTGAGTGTTTCAAAACGGTCCCTGCTGCTCCCAGCAAGCCCAGGATCGTGGTGAAGATAGAAACAGAAAGAAAATAAAGTGACTCTCAATGCCGCCACTCAGAAATAGCCATTCTGCTGCGTCACCTTGAAGACCTTCCCTTTCCACGGGTTTCAGTCTTTAAAGTGGGAACATTGGCTCAGTGACCACAGTGGTCTGTAGCCCCCTTTTCCACGGGACCAACTGTGGACACGGGAACACGGACAGGTAACCCCGGACTGTGTGTCCTTATAGCAAAAGCAGAAGGGGCCACACAGGCCAGGGGTCCAAAGAGGACAAGTCCCAACAGAGGAGCAGACACTGGTCTCTGGACGGTGGGGACTCAGACGCCCTGCCCGTCCTGGACGACGCACGGCCTCCCCGCACGCGCGCACACATGTGACGCCTCTGTGCACACGTGCTGACCCGGTGGGGAAAATGCAAAGACAAGAGCCGCCCTTCCCTCCGCTCGTCCCCACACCCCTCCCCGCTTCCCTTATCCGTCCCCGGCGTCGTGAGGAGTGACCAGCCACCCCCCTCGCCCCTCGAGCTCACTCTGGCCGGAGGGGTGGCGCTGCCTTCCCAGGAGGCTGCGCAGGACGAGGTGCACGGCGTTGATGGCCTCGTCGGCGCTCCTGCCCAGCGTCCTCGTCAACTGCTCCAGGTCCTGCTGGACGTGCTGCTGCAGAAACCCTCTGGGGTCCCTCACCGGAGGCTTGATGATGTTTATCACAGCCTGCGAGGGACACGAGATCTTGTCTGCGGGGGGCCGGTGGGCCTGGCACACGCCCCCAGGAAGGACGGCCGGTGCCGAGTCAGAGGGCGCTGGGGAGGGGCGGAAGCACCGCGCACACAGAGGCGGCGGGGCGGCGAAAGTGACCCTGTGACATCGTCAGCGTGACCTCGGGCCCACGCGGCCCTGCTCTCAGCTCGCTGAAAACACGCTGTGTCCCTCACGCGTTAGGGCACACGTCTGTACGGTCACGTGTGCAAGCACGTGGCCACAGCCTCATCCCTAGCTCGTTAAAGCTACACTGCACGTTGGGGCGCCCGGGGGGCTCAGTCGGTTGAGCGGCCGACTTCGGCTCAGGTCATGATCTCGCGGTCCGTGAGTTCGAGCCCCGCGTCGGGCTCTGGGCTGACAGCTCAGAGCCTGGACCCTGCTTCGGATTCTGTGTCTCCCTCTCTCTCTGACCCTCCTCCGTTCATGTTCTGTCTCTCCCTGTCTCAAAAATAAATAAAACGTTAAAAAAAAAAAATTTAAAAGCTACACTGCACGCAAACCCAAAACAAATAACGTTCGGGTCCAACGGTCGGCCATCATGGTTCATTAACTTCGAGGGGACGCGCTGCGCTTTCTTCCCCCTAGCTCCAGCGAAGACACGGGTAACATCGCGGTCGAGTAGCCTCCCCGCTCCCAGTGTGCACCGAGACGCGGACTGTTTGTTTAAAACTTTGATAATAAGACTTATTTTGCCAGGGCTCCTGGGGGGCTCAGCGGGTTGAGCGTCCGGCTTCGGCTCGGGTCGTGATCTCGCGGTTCGTGGGTTCGGGCCCCGCGTCGGGCTCTGTGCTGACGGCTCGGAGCCCGGAGCCCGTTTCGGATTCTGTGTCTCCCTCTCTCTGCCCCTCCCCTGCTCATGCTCTGTATCTCTCTCAAAAATAAACACTCAAAAAATTAAAAACAAAGAAAATGGATTTTACGGAACCCGATGGGTAGGGCCCCCCGCCAGCAGGGAAACGAGGGGGGTGTGAACCTTACGCTACTTTGTGGATTTGGCAACAAATACGTACTCCTGACCCGCAGGAGGTGGCCAGCACTTTTTGGACAAAACGACTCGCGGGTCGTTGCAAATTCGCGACCGAACGTGAGGCTTGCGGGCTGTACCTCGGGGCTCTGGGCCGCCCCCAGGAGCATGGCCAGGTGGGTGAGCAGTCGTAGGAGCAGGAAGACCGCGGGGGCCAGCTGTCGGTCGGACGCCACCGTCTCGCGTCTGCCCAGCGCGACTCCCAGCACGTGGCCAGTCTGCGTTCTGTCTGCGTGGTTTCTGGAGAGGACGAGAGAAGACAGGGTAGAGACTGAAGCCGGTCATCTCTCCTCAGCCCCAGGGGCACACCTCGGACTCTCGGGCCGTGCGGACGAGGTTCGCATTTGGAAGAGAACGGTGCCATGGTACTCGTCGCCGGGACCACTCGCCTCGGGGCGTCCCCCTTCCAAGCCTCACCTTCCCGTCTGACCGGCAGCCCGAGGCATTCTCAGCGCGAGGCGGCCGACCCGAGCGGCCGCCTGTGCTGCCCCCGAGCCGCGCGTCCAGACAGGGGTCCGCACCTGCTCCTTCCCCTGAAGGGGGGGTAGGTAGGCTAGGGACACGTGACGTGGACATCGGGGGCATGTGCACCCCGATCTCATTTTCCCCAAATCAGAAATGGGATGGAAGGCCCGGCCAAGAGTTTCGTGTCGCACCCAGGTGGGAGGCACAGCAGGACAGACAGCTGCAAAAATACTGGAGATTCTGGGACGTTCCGACGGTTTGTGGCGATAACAGGCTAGGATATTTTAAACTCTAATGGCAGCGGACTAGCGAAAATGTGATGGCCACGGAGGGGCCCCAGCTGCCCTCTGGGGGAGCACGGAGAGCCACACTCCTCTCGAGAGAAGGCTGGGATCAGGACACCAGCCTAGGACTATTTGATAAGGGGACTCTGTCTCCTTCACGTCCCACAAATAGTGGTGGCAGCTGAGAGGCTCCAAGTGAGACGGCGTGGGCTCAGATAGAAAAATGCCCACTTTGTGGCTTCGCAGATTTAACTGTCGCTCTGAACCAGGTCACTTGCGTATGGCAAGCATATCTGTACGGGGGCCACGCCCCAGGCCCGAACAGAAGACATCCGAATGACAGGTGTTAATGCAAGTATGTATCCATGTGTGGCCTTATTTACAGAGAAGAGGCCAGTCAGGGGCGCCTGGGGGGCTCAGTCAGTTGAGCGTCTGACTTCGGCTCAGGTCATGATCTCACGGTTCGTATGTCCGAGCCCCGCACTGGACTCTGTGCTGGCAGCTCAGAGCCTGCTTGGGATTCTCTCTCTGCTCCTCCCCCTCTCATGCTGTCTCTGTCTCCCTCAAAATAAAGAAATACGCTTTTCAAAAGATAAAATAAATAAAATCTTTGAAAAACCAAAATTTCTATAAAAAAGCCCAGAAACTTAAGGGGCACCTGGGGGGCTCAGTCGATTGAGCGTCCGACTTCGGCTCAGGTCATGCTCTCGCGGTTTGTGGGTTCGAGCCCCATGTCAGGTTCTGTGCTGACGGCTCGGAGCCTGGAGCCTGTTTTGGATTCTGTGTCTCCCTCTCTCTGCCCCTCCCCCGCTCTCACTCTAAGAATAAACATTAAAAAAAAAAAAAAAAAAAAAAAAAAAAAAAGGCCAGTCAGCCAGTGACAGAGCGGACACCGCACTGTTCCATGACCACAGGGACCTTGGCATTGAGATCCGACAGGCCCAAATGCACAAGTTATTAATACTGTATTCAGTATTAAGTTACCCGCTGGAATAGAATCAGGCTCCAGAACCCGTAGTCGGATCGCTTTGAAACGAAATGCCCGTCTCACTTACGTGACAGCAAGAAACCCGTCCTCAGGTCTGTGGTTAATCCCGCCAATTACAGCCCCGCAGTCCACACAGCGGCTCTGTTCCATCGGCCGGCCACACTAGGACACACGCAGACGGGGCCACGCTCAGTTGTGGGCGACTGTCGCTGCAGGCGCACACGCCCACGCGGGAGGCCGAGGACCGCGCTGGACGGCAGGCACGTGCGGGGGGCTGCCGGAGCCGTGGGGCCCGGGGCGCGTGCTCCGTGCAAACGTGGTGCGCGCCAGGACACGGGGGCTTTGCGCAGGACAGACTGATACGCGCTCACGGCTCCTCCCTGCTGCCCCGACTGCCCACGCCCGGGCCCTGTCGTCTTGCGCCGGGAACACCGCCGCGGCCTCCAAACCCAGTTCCCCAACTCTGTTGGGATTTTTTTTATTTAAAAAAAAAAACAAACATATGGTTCGCTCCTTCCACAACCTCATTTTTTTCCAAACCAGATTGTGTGCTCCCGGATACTGCGAATCGCAGCCAGACCAGCCTCAAGCCCCAGAGCGCGGAACGTCGGAGCCGAGAGCGGTCCCGGGAAGGACGCGTTTTCTCTTCTAGGTCTCTCGTTTACTTGTTCAATTCAACAGCCTGCTGCTGAGCGAGCAGAGCCCCGGCCGGGTGCCACGGGATGCAGAGACGGGGTGCACGCAGCCCTCTCCCCCAGGGCTTATAATCCTGGGGGTCTTCTTCCTGTCCCTCGGTATCTAGACCACATCTCCTCCCTGGGCTAGTAATCCAGACTACGGACCAGCCAACACCTTGCCGTTACAGAAAGACACGTGTCACGCATCCCGTGTGGCAGTGGCCGGGAAGGACGGCCAGCGGCAGTCTTGCCTCCCACAGGGACTCTGGCAACGTCTGGAGACACTTTTGGTTGTCACGCTGGGGACACGGGTGCTGCTGGCATCTGGTGACTCGAAGCCAGGAACACTGCTCCGCACCCGAGCACATCCCACATGGCCCAGCACAGCCCCCCAGTAGAGGGTTACGTGTGGAGACCCGCGGCGCCCTTGGTCGCCTTCAACAGCCTTCAAAAGGGTCTGCGCTCTCCTAGAGGTCAAGACCCTCATCAACCTTTTCCTCCACGCCCGCCTCTCCAGCCTCAGATCTGCGGGAACAGACCTTTTGGGCCCCGCCCCCCTCCCTGGACACCACGACTCACCTCTCCCACAGAGCAGGGGTGACCGTTGGGACACACTGTTGAAAGAACAGGACACACGTTGGCTGCTGAGTTTCCACCCCATGCCCCGAGGTTAAGAGAGGAGGCCAACACTCTCCTCTCCGGTGCAGCCACAGCCACAGGACGCAGAGCACGTCAGTGAAAACACGCGTGGGCCTGATCGGACACGCAGAGAAGCTCCCTTCATGGGCTCGTGCCACGGGCTACCCCGGGAGCCACCCTTCCTTTCTCTTTCAACTTTTTTGTTTCTGAGGAGCGTGTTTCGTAACAACTTTTTAAACCCAGTTCAAAAGGATTCTTTGCTCAGGGGATGCCTGGCTGGCTCAGTGGGAAGAGTGTGGGACTCTTGATCTCAGGATCGTGGGTGCGAGCCCCACGTTGGGAGATTACGAAAAAATAAAAAAATAAATAAATAAACTGAAAAAAAAAGGAGGGGGGCTGGGCAAGTCCTGGCTGTGTCTGTTTAGAATAATAAATAGGGGCGGCTGGGTGGCTCGGTAGGGGTTGACTGTCCGACTGTTGATTTTAGCTCAGGTCAGGATCCCAGGGTTGTGGGACTGAGCCCCACGCTGGGCTCCGTGCTAAGCATGGGGCCTGCTTACAATTCTCTCTCTCTCTCTCTCTCTCTCTCTCTCTCTCTCCCTCAGGGTGCTTGGGTGGCTCAGTCAGTTAAGCGTCCGACTCTTGACGTACTCTTGGTGTTGGCTCAGGTCATGATCTCGCGGTTTGTGGGCTCGAGCCCCGCATCGGGCTCTGCGCTCACAGCTCAGAGCCTGGAGCCTGCTTCGGATTCTGTGTCTCCCCCTCTGTCTACCCCTCCCCTACTCACAGTCTGTGTTTCTCTGTCTCTCAATAAATAAATGTTAAAAAAAAACAAAAACAAAAAAAAGATTCTCTCTCTCTCTCTCTCTCTGCTCCTCCCCAGCTCACTCTCTCTCTCAAACATAAATAAATAAATAAATTAATTAATTAAAAGGATGATTTACTCAGGCAACAGCAAAGTTTACACGAATTACAGGTGCCATCGTTTGGGCTCCCGCTTCTGTATTTATTTTTTTATTTTTTAAATTTTTTTTAATGTTTGTTTATTTTTGAGAGGGAGAGAGACAGAGTGTGAGCAGGGGAGGGGCAAAGAGAGAGGGAGACACAGAATCCGAAGCAGGCTCCAGGCTCTGAGCCGTCAGCACAGAGCCCGACGCGGGGCTCGAACTCACAAACCGTGAGATCATGACCTGAGCCGAAGTCGGATGCTTAACCGACTGAGCCACCCAGGCGCCCCCCGCTTCTGTATTTAAAAAAGAACTCTCTTTGGGTCGGAACCTGGGCCGTGGCGTGAGCTGACCCTTGCCCGGGCCTCTGGTGTGGCTCATGTCCCAGGGAGAGAAGAGTGTGCCCAGCGCGCCCTCCCCCGGGCGCTCAGGAAGGGGCTGATGCGCCCCGTCCGCGGCCAGCAGGCGCCGCGCTCTGCGAAAGCACCGATGGCGGAACCGGCCAGGTGTCTGGGACCTTCGGGCACAAAGCGCGTGGGCCCCGGGTCACATCGCGGGGACTGACACTTACTGTACCAGTGCACGCCTTCCAGACCCTTCCAGTTCTGAGCCTGAGCCAGCAAGTCTTCCGGCATCGTTGGAAGAAAAGCGCTCTGAAAAGCCAAGAGAGCAGAGAAGCTTCAGGAACGTGGGCGCGCGGCCGGCTGCCACCGCCTGGGGCTGGGAAGCGGCCTCTGCAGCCCGCTTCAACGCTCTCCACCGGGGAAAACAGAACAGGGCTCCCTGCGCGATGACACAGGGCAAGGTCTTCGCCATCGCTGGGGGCTCAGGCGTCAAGTGAGACAGAGGCAGAGAGGAGACCGCAGGACGACCACGGGTTCTACGGGTGCCCAGGGACGGCCTCGGTCTCTGTGGTGACAACCAGCCCCTGGGCTTACCGCCATAGTGGCCGGGGAGAAGGCCAGATTCCTCAGGGGTTCCAAGACTTCGCTGTGTCCGCACAGGAGGAGGATGGCCACGTGGACGGCCAATTCTGCCACCGTGCCTTCGAGGCTGCTGTCCCGGGCACCCGTGCTCAGCAAGGGCAGAGTGTCGGCCACGAGGGAGGTTGCGAAAAGTTTGATATCCTGATGAGAAAGGACCTCGCTCTCCTCGATGAAGCTGTTGAGAGCCTCACGTTGCTGGCGAGAAAACATGTTGAAAAATATATCAAAGACGATGACGTGAAGGCTAACACTGGCTCCTTAAGCTAGCCACACGCTTCGATCCAGACACATATCGAGTAGGAAGGAAAATACGGTTGATTGTCACCATTTGAGGGGAGATTATCCAGATGAGAGAATTTCCATCTGCAGACACAGCACCACACATCCCAGGGCTAACTCTGATGTTCTGCTTTGTAAACAGTATCTTATATTCTTGACTTTTCTTCCTTTTTTTTTTTTTTTAAAGTATTTATTTATTTTTGAGAGACAGAGACAGAGCGTGAGCAGGGGAGGGGCAGAGAGAGAGAGAGAGGGAGGCACAGAATCCGAAGCAGCTCCAGCCTCCGAGCTGGCGGCACAGAGCCCGACGCGGGGCTCGAACTCGCGAGCTGTGAGATCGGGACGTGAGCCGAAGTCGGACGCTCAACAAACCGAGGCACCCGGGCACCCTTGTGGTTTTTACTTCTATTCAAGAAAAGTCCCTCTGGGCTTTGAGGCTGTGAGCACCGTCCCGAGTGTGCACACTCACCTCTGGCTTAGGATGGAGGTTTGCATCAGGGAGTCTGTACAAAGTGGCGACCTCTCTGAAAAGCGCTAACAGTAAGTGGGCCGCCTGCTGAGGGCCGGGGTTCCTGGAGACCTGAAGAGGCGAGGACGCCGGTGAGGCTCGGTTACACACGTCCGACTGAGGGCCAGAGTCCTGCTGACTCTGGCCTTAAACCAGGGGGAGGCGGGACAGCCTTTCCCGAGACCTGGACGCCCGCCACCCCCCGCACCTCGAGGGCGGCCCCTGGCCAAGGACTCTGAGGCCGCCCGGCTCATAGACATTCCGCCATGCAGCTCAGTGCGTTTATCAGACCGCTTGGCACCCACGTAAGAGAGAGCACCGCTGTTCTCCTTCTGAGCACCCCGCCATTCCTGGAAACCGCCCCCACCGAGCAGAGCGAGGCTGTGTATTTACTTCCTCGCTTCCCGGCACAGTCCCAGGGTACACGGGGCCTCCAAGAGGAAGCAAGACCAGAACCGCTCGAAGGTGACTCTATGAATGAACTCCCTGCCTCGTTAAGGAAATGACCGCCCACGTCAGCACCGACGGGAGTCACGACCGTGCACAGGTAGGAGCATCGTCCCCAGTTCTGCCCCCGCACCTCCCATCAGGGTGACCTCAGAGGAAGTGATGTTCAAGCAGGGTCTCACAGGAAATAACATGTGCCCTGTCACATAGGGGCTGCTGATGGCCCCTACCGGGCGGGTCAGCAAGGTCAAGCGAATCTGTCCCCTAACTCGGTTACTAACATCCTCCTGTTTCGGCCAGGCATGCGGGGGCCGTGGACACATGACTCGGCTCTGGGGCGCCATTTGGTACCGAGGGAAGCAGGGAGGAGGGGCCGTCCTACCTTCACAGCAGCCGCAATAGCCAGGGGCTTGCACTCGAGGACGGCTTTGCCCACCGCGTCACGAAGGGACTTGTATTTGTCACCGTGCACCAGGTACCGGTCCATCTGGCTTGAGTGATCCTCCTGCAAGGCCAGGGACACGGGTTCATCACAGTGGGGACGTGGGGGGACACGGTCAGCAAAGAACCGCCCTGACAGGTAGAGGACCCAGGCGATGGTTAGAGGTCCGGCCCCAGGCAGGACGGTCCCCTGCTGTGCTGGGACAGGCCGCCTCCTCGCGCAGTGGAGGGGGGAGTGGGTGCAGGACTGGGGAGGAAGAGGCAGGTCTGACCGTGTCGCTGTGTTCTGTCCCCGCTGGGAGCACAGACAACAGTGCCGTAAGGATGCCCGTGCCAGGCTCCCAGCGGAGGTAACACGGAAAGCCAGCATGCCGAGTGCCATTTCTGTCACCCCGGGAACGGGCCCCGGAGCCAAAACTGCTACAGCTTTTTTACCCTCTTTCTCCTGCCTCCTGTCCCTGCCCACGCGGGAGAGAAAGGACTTCTGCTAGCTGGTTACTATTCATTTGCAAGAGCAAAAGCCAAACGTTCGTTCTTTTGCGTTGCCCACATCACGCCAGATCAAAGGCGAGGCCCAAATCAGCTTTTTGTGCAGGGAGGGGACAAACCAGAAGTGCACACGCCCACCTGTCCCCCAGGGCAGGCCGCCGAAACGCCACCACAAGCCTGGGCAGGTTGGCTGCAGGGAGGCACCGGGGACCGGGCTGGACCGGCGGGGGTGGGGGGGGGGCGAGGCCAGGACGGGAGGCCGCGCCACTCACCTGCTGCGCTAAGACCGCCTGGGGAAACACCCACCGCGCCGGGTGGCCCGGCCGGGAGAGGCGCTGCACGAACTCGATCCCCCGCTCGCTGGCGAGTTTCCGCACCAGGTACACCCGGTACCAGTCGTTCCCGACCTGCCTGCAGAAGCGTTCCACCTGCCGAAGGTAGTGCTGCTTGTCCTCGGCCGCCTCTGCAGAGCACAACGAGACAGGCGTGAGGGCCCAGCGGCCCGCTGTCCTCACTGCTCACTCGTCCGGGACCCGGAGCCAGGCGCGAACAGCACGGGCCCTGGCGTCCGGAACTCACAGTGTGCTGACCGATCCAGAAGGGAGGGGACACAGGGCAGACCGGGATCGCTCTGCTTCCCGAATTCCCACAGAACGAGCTCTCTAGGCCTGGGGTGGAGAGGGGTGCGGACGAAGACCTGCCTGAGCCCTCCTGGAGCCCGGAGAGGAAGTCAGAGGCCCTGTTGAGACACAGGCGGATCCTGGCCATCTCCTGGAGGTGGTCTACTGAGGCCTCGCCGGCAGGCTCGGGGCTGCGCCGTGCTGAGTAGGTGTCCAGGAACACCCCGTCCTCTCTCAGGCACTTCTGGCCCTCGCTGCTAGAGAGGGCGCTAACCTTCTCGTACATGGAATCCTAGGGAACAGAGAACCGGGAAAAAAAGGATGTTCTTTCTTTTTATGTTTACTTTTGAGAGAGAGAGAGAGAGAGAGAGAGACAGTGCGAGCGGGGGAGGGGCAGAGAGAGAGAGGGAGACACAGAATCCGAAGCAGGTGCCAGGCTCCGAGCGGTCAGCACAGAGCCCGACGCGGGGCTCGAATTCACAAACGGAGATCACCACCTGAGCCAGTCGGACGCCTAACCGACTGAGCCACCCAGGTGTCCCAGGATGTTGTTCTTTTTAATATGCACATCCCCAACCTTCCAAAATTCCCACAGTGTGACCACGGAGAACAAGACAGAAATATTGTAAGTTTGGGGGAGCCTGGGTGGCTTGGTCAGTTGAGCATCTGACTCTTGATATCGGCTCAGATCACGATCTCACGGTTTGTGAGTTTGAGCCCTGAGTCGGGCTCTGTGCTGGCAGCGTGGAGCCTGCTTGGGATTCTCTCTCTGCCCCTCCCCAACTCGTACACACGTACACACACACACACACACACACACACACACACACACTTTCTCTCTGTCTCTCTCTCTCTTGCTCAAAATAAATAAATAAATAAATAAACATGAAAAAAAATATCGTAAGGTTGAAGGTACCTGTTTTGAATCATGGAAAACAAACAACCCTTTTTATTTTAGGGGCAAGAAGGAGGGGAAGAGAAAACCTTTGAGGAAGAAAAAACGTCGTATAATATGATTTTCTCATGTGCATCGTAACGTTTTTGCAAATAGCGAAAGTACGGAGAGAAGAAATACGACAAGCAATCACAGCCACAGCCTCTCCACCTGCGGAGATGAGCACGGTTAACCTGGGAGGAGTGGTGTTTTCCTCTCGCCCAGGCTCGGACACATCAGAACACATGACTGCTGGGGGCAGAAGCAGTGTTTCTGTGTGTGGAGCGGAGCTTCACCCACTAAAATGATATTCTGTAAATTTTCAGAGACACTTTTCCACTGAACAGATCGCGTGGTCCAGCTAGTTTGCAGAAGGAGCTCAGGGTACTGACGGCTCGCTTACCTCCAGGCAGGTGCTAAAGAGGATGTACAGCTCAGTTTTATCTTCAGTCAAGAACGCTTTCTCCTCCAAAAGGGACAAGTAAGCCTGGATGTAATCTTTCACTTCTTGGAAGCTACGGAAAGAGACATATGGTACCTGGTGATCTCAGGTCTCGTGTTGCAAAAAAAAAAAAAAAAAAAAAAAAAAGAGAGAGAGAGGGGGAGAGAGAGAAAGTATCTATCTGTCTACCTACCTACCTATCCATCTCTCTCCTCCTGTATAAATACAGACGTGTGTACATACACTTTATAACATGGTTGTACTGAAAATATTTTAGCACAATATTGGAGGAATATAATTCTGTACTTTAGACCAGCTGTTCTCAGCCTTCTTGGCTTCAGAACTCTTTAACGGTCTTAACAATTACACAGAACCCCAAGGGCTTTGTTGATGTGGGTTCCATCTATCGATGTTGATGACGGTCCAAATTAAAACTGAAAAAAATTGAAAATACTTATCAACTAGTTTAAAACATACACCGCACACGTGTTAAAAATAAATAACGTCGGGGCGCCTGGGTGGCTCAGTCGGTTAAGTGTCCGACTTCAGCTCAGGTCACGATCTCGCGGTCCGCGAGTTCGAGCCCCGTGTCGGGCTCTGGGCTGACGGCTCAGAGCCTGGAGCCTGCTTCCGATTCTGTGTCTCCCTCTCTCTGCCCCTCCCCCGTTCATGCTCTGTCTCTCTCTGTCTCAAAAATAAATAAACGTTAAAAAATAAATAAATAAATAAATAAATAAATAAATAACGTTTAGGGGAGTCCGGGCGGCTCAGTGGGTCAAGCGGGCTCCAGGCTCTGAGCTGTCAGCACAGGGCCCGACGCGAGCCTCGAACCCACGAACCGTGAGATCACGGCCTGAGCTGACGTCGGACGCTTTACCGACTGAGCCACCCAGGGCACCCCGTCTGTTGGAACTTTTCTTGTAGCATCTTGACTTTGCCGTCGCCTCGAAGTATGCTTTGTCAAGCCAGGGCACAGGCCGGGGACACTAAGTGTCCTCTGAAAGAAGCCTTGGGACACAGGTCAGCCTTCTCGGCATTTTCTGAAATACCATAATTTGACACGACCGCTGGCCTTTGGCACTGCGTGGGCGTCTCTGTCCCTTCACAGAAGCAGACAGATGTAACTGCTGACACAAAATGTAGGTGACGCCTAGGACGATGAGGGCGGGGGGCCGCTCTAAGTTACCGTCCATCCCCCCAAATCCCCAAACGAGATAGCTGTGCGAGGAGGCTCAGAACCGCAGGGCTCACGCGTTCTCGCACGTGAAACACGTTCCCCTGCCCAAAACACGTCTTCTTTCCCCCAACAAGGTGCCTCGTAGCTACGCTGAACTCAATGCTTACAGCCGAAGACGTCACACACACAACCAGGGGGTGCCCCACTGAAAAAGCTCCCCCAAAGCAGCTTCTAGAAGCTCACTCCAGGCTGGCTGTGCTTACCTGTACTTCAAAAGCAGTTTCAGCACCACCGAACGGATGACAGGGGTCTTATCCACAACGTCATCGAAGGGGGAGAGAGATTTTGTGTGTTCACGGTGCCCTTCAACCAGAGAGAGAGGGGGTAGCTCATTATTCACATCGGACACAAAAAAGTCAGAGGAGGAAGCCAGGATTTATTTCGGTCTACGGGCAGAAAGCAACTTACTTTGGGAGGTACCTCTTAAGAGCTCCTTTTGCGCAAAGAGTAAATTTAGCAGAACATCTATCACCTCCTTCTCTGGTGGGGAATTATCCTTGAAGCATATGGTGGAGACCAGGTCTATGAAGAAACTGTTACACATCTGCCGGATACAGGCGTGCTTCCTGATGGCATTCCTAGGGGAACACGGTGGGGAGGCACAGTCAGTGCTTGGAGAGCGTGCCCCAGATCCCTGCCCAGGCTGGACACCTCGTGTTCTTCAGTAAAGAGATACAAGTATCTCCTTGCTACGGGCGCTTAGAGCTGGGTGCAAACTCAGAGCTGGGTGCAAACGGCCGGACGGGGTGCAAACTGCTCTCTAGGGGCCCCTTGATCATTTGCACCAGCCAGTGATACCCTTTTCTGCTAAAGTCTGCAAAGACCCCGCCCGCTAGACTGGCCGTGTGCCCCGCCTTCGGGCGGTTATCGGAAGGGGGGCGGGAAGGGAAGGCTGCTGAGTCACCAATGGCACAGCGGAAGGCTCTGAGCCCACCGAGCATTTCCCGATGCCAACCACTGGCCCGCAGGACATGTGGCCAGGCACAGCTGGCACCTCGGGTTGGGGGGGAGGCAAACTTCTTCCACCTAAGCTCCTCGGGTGTCTCGTGACGGCTTTATCTAATTTATGACTTTCTGATTTATTTCCGCTAGTCGGGTCATCTCCCAAATCTATGCTCACGTGTGTCTCGGGGAGAGAATCATTTCGGGACACTAGGTGCTTATGAAGCTACGCAAGTGGCCGTCTCTCTTAGGATGGTTCTCTGAAGTCAGCTTTTATTTTTTTAAGTTATTTTTTAAAAATGTTTATTTATTTCTGAGAGAAAGAGAGACAGAGAGGGAGGGAGGGTGAGAGCAGGGAGGGGCAGACACAGAATCCGAAACAGGCTCCAGGCTCCGAGCTGTCAGCCCAGAGCCCGACACGGGGGCTCGAACCCACGAACCAGGAGATCATGACCTGAGCCGAAGTCGGACGCTTAACCAACTGAGCCACCCAGGCACCTCTGAAGTCAGGTTTTCTAAGGTTAATACGGTTTATATTTCTGAATACTGTACTTGCCAAAAAAGAAAGAAAAAGAGGAAGCTCAAGAGAAAGAAAGGGCGATTTACCTGTGCTCTTGGGACACTGCTGGAGAGAAGCTTTCTGGCAAGTCTGTTAAACACAAAGGACATCTCATCTGGCCTATGATGACCCAGACCTTGACGCAGGTCAAGCAGAATACGTGGTCACAGGGCAGGCACACCGGGTCCTGTGCGTCTCCCAGGCAGACGGGGCACGGCTGAATCTCAACCCTAGGATCCAAGAAGGGTGACCGGTTCTGAAGCTACAGGTGCCACACGTGCAGGGCTGTCTCCCGCAGGGATCGCGAACCAAAGGTCTCACCTGGCGAGGGTCTTGCAGACCTGGTCCTTACACTTACGAAGAGTGACCATCACGGCAACGAAGGGCCGGTACGTCTTGATGTCAGAGTTCTCCTGCAGACACTGAGGGACGGGGGGCAGTGACAAGGATGCTAATGAGCAGTGAAGAGGGACAGAGCTCAGCCAGCCAGCACGACACGCCCCGGGCGACACGGTGCGCACATCGGGCACCTCCGGCCACTGGGCTGGAGTTGGGGGCGGGGCTGTGGTGTTTGCCTGCAGGGTAAGGCCTTTCTGTTTCTAGCAGTTATCTAGCTTTGAATGTCCTTTGTTATCATGCTGCTTTGGGGGGGGGGGGGGAGGACGAGATGTGCAACTTGTGATTCCCCCCCCTTCCTCTCTTGTCCTTTCTAAGGCTTACGCTTCTCCCATGACGAGAGATTTCAAACTTGAAATGATGACGTAATGACCACATGAGGATCCACCCCCACGCTTTAAGAACTCTTAGCGTTTTTGGAATATTTGCTTTAGGTGATTTTTTCAAGAAACCAAACACGGCAGATACGGCTATAAGTCCCTGGGTGCCCTTCTGATAGCGTTGCTCTCCTTCCCCTCGCACAGAGGCCCCCCGACATTCCCGCGTGCAGGACATTTGCACGCCTGCATAAGGATCACATTATTGTTTTCAGTGTTTTTAAGTCCTGATCATTCATGTTACCCGCTGTATGGCACCCCCCGGCAGACACGCCAGCTCCTTGCTTTCTGGTTACCTGGGCATCTGGAATGTCCCCACCGTGTTGTACCCAACATCCTTCCATGTGTCTGAGTAGCAGCGGGAAGTGTCTAGGGTTTGTATTCACAAGTGGAGATGCTAGTTTTTAGGAAATGTGCATCTTCAACGATACAAGCTAAGAGTCTGGTGGGTGTGCGTCTGGAATTTTGGGCTTAGGCATGAGGCTTGCAATAGATATCTTTATGTTACGTATACCCTTGGGCGTTAACAGCGTAACAAGGAACTCCTTGTATTCTCAGTTTGCCACGAGTATCTTTTTTCCACTTCATAAATTTTACCAAATGCTTTTCCTGTCCCTTCTGAAATGATCACTTAGAGCTGACCTTCTAATTCGATATGTAACTGATACCATTTATAGATTTTTATGATTCTGAGCTACCTTTGAATTCCCAGGATTAATCTTACTTTGAAATGGGATAGGTTTTTGGGGCGCCTGGGTGGCTCAGTCGGTTAAGCGTCTGACTTCGGCTCAGGTCATGATCTCACGGTTCGTGGGTACGAGCCCCGCATCGGGCTCTGTGCTGACAGCTCAGAGCCTGGAGCCTGTTTCAGATTCTGTGTCTCCCTCTCTCTCTGCCCCTCACCTGTTCACACTCTGTCTCTGTCTCAAAAATAAATAAACATTAAAAAAAAATTAAAAAAAAAAAAGAAATGGGATAGGTTTTTAACACCCTGCTAAATTTGATTTGTTAATCAACAGGCTAATTCGAAAGGGAGCAAAGGACTTGGAGAGATATTTCTCCCAAGAAGACGTACAATTGGGCCGTAAGCACCTAGGAAGATGCTGGCCGTCATCGGTCATTAGGGAAACAGCAGAGCAAAACCACAAAGGGATACACCCATCAGGACGGCTATGATAAACAAAACAAAACGTAACAAGTGTCGGCAAGGATGTGGAGAAATTGGAACCTCGGTGGGTCGCTGGCAGGAGAGGCATGGTGAGGCCGCTGTGGAAAACAGTTCGGTGGCTCCTCAAAAAGTTACGCACAAAGTCTCCATACGACCCAGCGGTTCCACTTCTAGGTTCTTCCACTTCTAGGTTCGTCTCCGGAAGAGCTGAAAGCACAACTCAGACACTTGCAGACCCGTGTTCACGGCAGGGTTCCTCTTTTCAGAAGGTGGGGGCAGCCCAAGGGTCCATCGGTGGATGACTGGATTAACAAACTATGTCCATCCACGCAATGGGATATTATTCAGCTTATAAAGGACGGTCCTGACACCTGCTACAACATGGTGGGCCCTGAGGACATGCAGAGTGACATCGGCCCGTCCCCAAAGGACAGATGCCGTAGGGTTCGCCTTCTGTGAGGTCCCTAGAGTTCTCAAAACCATAGACAGAAAGGAGGATGGTGGGCGCCAGGGCCGGGGCGGGGAACCGGGAGTTAGTGTTCAGTGGGGGCAGAGTTTCAGTCTTGCGAGACAGAAGAGTTCTGGAGACAGAGAGTGCGGAATGGTTGTGCGACGGTGTGACTCAATCAGTGCCACCTGATTGTACGCCTACAGATGGTGACAATGGCAAGTTTTATGTGATGTGTATCTTCCCACAGTAAAAAAAAAAAAAAAAATGGCAGCAGTCTAGTGGTTGGACAGTGGATGGTAAGGATAGAGTGTTACAGACTGGCAAGTCAACAAAACATCCGGTGAGACTGTCATCCGTGACACCGTGGAAGGCGGATCACAGAGCAAGAGAACTCCCTCCCTCCCTGTATCTATTATCTATCTATCTACCATCTATTATCTACCTAGTATCTATCTACCTATCATCTGTCTCGTCTATTATCCATCTATTACGTATCTATCTATATCTACCTACCTATGTACCTACACCTATCCACCCACCCACCCATCCTTTCTATCAGAACTGAGAAAACTCAGAATATCCACCCTTCTGCAGCTTTTACCAGAGTCCTGTGGGAGGCTCTGCTGACTATTGGCACAGGCCAACTCTAGGGCGGCCTCACTAGAAGAGAAGGGTTGAGGCCCCTCGCCTTTCCGGTTAAGACTTTCTTCCGGGCAGACCACAGGAGCCAGCCTTCCAGGCAATGCGAGTGGGCTCAAGGCTGTCCTTGGAGGGGACGAGCGTCGCCTGAGGCCACAGACCCAAGAGCCTTCAGGTGTGAAAATGAATGAGCAAAGACCTCTAGCCGTGGTCACTCACGCGTGGATCTCACTGGAAAGCCAGCCAGAAGCCCATGACGTTTCTGGGGAACATCAGCCCACAGGCCGGGCCTGACGACGCCTGAGTGCGTGCACACCGGCGTGCAGGGGCCGGATGACTCATGTCTTAGCCAGCTGGTCACCTGGCTATTAGGGGCCCCGCGGGACTGGCCTCTGTGCGGGAAGAAGGGAGTCATGCGTGCCTGTCCCGCCGCCAGGGTGGCAGAGGCCAGCGTTTTCTAGAGTTCTTTCTCCACTCTTCCCTCCCTGAAAACGGCCTCCAGGTTCCACCGGGCTGTAGGAGTCCGCCACCAGGGGCTTCTCCGCCTCCTTGGCGGCCAGGGGGGGCTGTGACTACGCTCAGGACGGCGAGCTGCGACCTCAAGCGGGTGGACACGTTCTGGGCTGTGCTCTCAAAACGGCCCGTGGCGACAGCAGGAACAGCCTTCTCAGAGCACACGGTGGAGGTTGTATAGTGAGGACGACAGAGGGACAGCACGCAGGAGCAGGGACACCCCGACCCGGGGAGCGGCCCGCGGCCCCGACTGCTGAGGCTCCCGCTGTCCTACGAGAGGCACGTCAGTTCGCCTATCGTTTCCACCACCGATACCCGCCCTCCTCGGAGCGTGCGGCCTGCACGTCAAAGCCCGGACAGCTGACACCATTAGGTGCGTTCGCGCAAAGCTCCCGGGGTAACGGAGGCAGAGATCACCTTCCGCTAAGCGCGTGGCCACGGAGATGGCAAACACACAGGCTTGACGGCCGCCGCGGAGGAAGCGCGCCCGCTGCGCTCCCAGGTAAGATGGGCAGAGAGCGGGAAGGACGCTCACCCCGCGGGTGACGGCAGGTTAGGCCGGGAGCTCCCGCGTCCCCGGAAAGTGCACCTGCCGAGCCCGAGCTCACCTTGTTCAGTAGGAAGACGTACTCGGTCACCAGCTCGCACAGCTCGGGGATCTGGCTCTCGATCCCCAGGAGCACGTGCTCCACGAACAGGGCCACGGGGAAAATGCGGTTCCACTGGGTTCTGTAAGAGCAGGTGGTCGGTCACTGGGCTGGGACAATAGCGCCTGAGACCGCAGGACAAGGGTGCAGGGAGGGATCCGAGACAGGGAAGTGGTGAAGGCGGACGGAAGATTCCAGGAGGAGCCCTTTGCGGCGTGCTCCCGCCCCCAGTCACTTTCGTGTCCCCCACGCCCTCCCGCAGACTCGGGGTCAGGAGTCCCGCCTCACCCTGGAAGGCCGGCACGGGACGTGCCCCCGCGGGATGCCTACCCTGACTGCTCGTCCCCTCCCCGCGGCCCTGCCGCCCGCCCAGGGCCCCTTCCTGCTGCTCCCCTCTGCCAGCACTTCTCCTGCGGGGACTGCAGGGACCGTAGGCTCTGCTGCTCCCCTTTCCACGCCCCCACCCCCCGCGGGGCTCCCTGAATGCCCTGTCGTCCGTTTCGTCTCCAGCGTTGGCATGATGCCTGGCGGTAAAGGAGACTCGGCAGACATTAAGAGAGGACCCTCTTCTGTGGCAAGAGGACCCCATGAGCCCGTGGGGAAGGGGCCGGTGGGGGCCGGGCTCCTGGCCTCACCTGACCTCCCTGATGACATCTCTGGCCATCTCCCCGCAGGTCTGCAGGTACCCGTCCGAGCACAGGAACTCTAGCGGCATGGACAGGTTCTTCACCATCTGCAGCCAAGCCTGGGGGCTGGGCTTCAGGATGTCTCTTGTCAGCATCTCCGTGCAGGCCATCGCTGCAAATGCATCCAGAGTCTGGCGGAAGGTGGGGGGGGGGGGGGGGGGGGGGGCGGGTGGACAGAGAACAAACCCCTGACTAAGCAGCGCTCCCTGTGGCTGCTCTAATATCCTAAGCCCAGAGGTCCAGGTTGTGAGCCCGTGTTTTTCTGTTCCAGGCTCGTCGCCTACTCCCCTCTTGTCCCGGGATATAGGAAGCATTGGTCAGATGTGTTCCTAACATTTGTGTGTTAGCCGGGCATACGGCCCCGGGAAGAGGTCTCCCAGGCAGAACACGGCTCCTGGGGCTTCCCGTCCCGGGCGGCCACGGAAGCACCCCCCACCTGCCACCCAGCTGCCCCACCTGCCCCCCACCTGCCCCCCACCTGCCCCAGGAAGGCCAAGCCCAGACCGTGAGCACAAACGAACCCGGGAGAGGCCATACCAGCTCGGGTCCGTCCAGTCTGTCGTTCCTTATGGTTCCCATGACGTTGTAGAGTAACATCTGTAGGACTTGGGGGCAGGTGGTCACGATTCGGGAAAAGTTCTGCAGTCGGCTCCGGAAATGCTGATAAGCCACGTGCACCCACGGTAAGGAGACCCTTTCCTGTGGCCTCTGTGCTTGCAGCTGACAGATGCAGGACCACAGCGCCACCTGCAAAATCTGGGACGAGAAGCAAGCTTTTAGCGTAAACTGGAAAGCAAAACAAAAGCTATGTTTTGACGGTGGAAAATCCCGACCGCTCAAAAATGACACGAGGGAAACTTAAAAACCACACACACTGTGACGGTCCCTGGGTACGTTTTGGTGTCACCTTGTCTAGGCATTTTCTTATCTATACCCTGTCCCCGTTTTGTCCCCAGATCATGACCATGGTGTATGTCTGATTCTTTTCCCCACTTAACATCACATTGTGAACATTTCTCTGTCATTAATTACGTTGGGAGACCCTCACTGTGAACGTGTGTGCCCATTAAAACAACCAGTCACCAATCAAACAGCTGTCACTTAATTTGTCTGGCCTTTAATTATGGACAATTAAATTGTTTCCTTTTTTTTTTTTTTTTGCCATTTTAAGAAACAAAGCTGGAAAGAACATTCTTGTGGGTAAAATGTTTGTCCGCATCTGGTAACACACGCAGGACAAAGACACCACTTCAGATTTTCTAAGGCTCTCAACACAACCCCTCGGACTTTTCCAGAAGCACATGCTGGTTCACAACACCATCTGTAACGGGGGCGCTTCTGGGTCCAGTTAAAAACCAGTCTTGGGGCGCCTGGGTGGCTCAGTCAGTTAAGCATCCGACTGCGGCTCAGGTCATAATCTCGAGGTTCGTGAGTTCAAGCCCCACATTGGGCTCTGTGCTGACAGCTGAGAGTCCGGAGCCTGCTTCAGATTCTGTGTCTCCCTCTCTCTCTGCCCCTCTCCTATTCATGCTCTGTCTCTCAGAGATAGATAAATAAATGTTAAAAAAATTAAAAAAAAAAAGAAAACATGTCTTCAGAGGCACCTGGGTGGCTCAGTCAGTTAAGCATCCGACTTTGGCTCAGGTCATGATCTCATGATTGTGGGTTCGAGCCCCGCGTCGGGCTCTGTGCTGACGGCTCGGAGCCTGGAGTCTGCTTCGGATTCTGTCTCCATCTCTCTCTGCCCCTCCCCTGCTCATGCTCTGTCTGTCTGTCTGTCTCTCTCTCAAAAATAAATAAACATTAAAAAAAAAAAAAAAAACAGTCTCGCCACATGGGCAAGAACCTAAAACCTAAAAACCGATCAGGTATTGTTGACTTATCAGTGAGGCTGGCCAGTTTTTCTGTTTTGTGGATCTCTGCATAATTATTTTGTTAATACTTGGTTTATAACTTTCATCTAGTTTTTAAAATTAGGAAACTTTCTTATTGATTCCTAAGAATATTTTATTTATTTTTTTAAGTAATCTCTACACCCAACATGGGGTTTGAACTCACGACCCTGAGATCAAGAGTCATATGCTCCCCCGACAGAGCCCGCCAGGCCCCTCCGGGATTCCTAAGCATATTTTGTTAGCCCTTAATCACGCTGGTGATAAGTATGTTGTCCTTCAATGGGTCACTTTCCTTTTTTACATACTCTCAAGTGCGAACCCAGTAGGTGATCAGAAGTATCCTAATTTCCACTGAAATTTCAGTTAGTTATTACCTGTAGTGGCCAGTTAAATATTTACCTAATTTTCTTCAAGAGAGACTCCACATTTGAAAAGAAGGTGTTATTTATTTTTTTTTATGTTTATTATTTTTGAGCGAGAGATAGACAGAGCATGAGTGGGGGAGGGGCAGAGAGAGAGGGAGACACAGGATCCAAAGCAGGCTCCAGGCTCCGAGCCATCAGCACAGAGCCTGACGCGGGGCTCGAACCCACGAACGGCGAGATCATGACCTGAGCCGAAGTTGGACGCTTAACTGAGACCCACAGGCACCCCGAAAAGAAGGTGTTAATAAAATAATAAAGTAAAGTAAATAAAAAACAAAAAGGTGTTACAGGGACACTGGAGGTCTTCCTTGCGTGAACGGAAAGCCCGTGATGCAGGGGGCCCCGGACAGGGGGCTGAGGGTGGAGGGACAGTGCGGCCCAGCCGCACGGACACCAGTGGCCCCCTCCCCTGCCCCAGAGTGAGCACTTACCCTCAGTTCTTCCCACGTGGACACTCTCATCGTCAAGAGGAGGAAGTCCTTTATGTAGCACAGAAAGAGTTCTTCCTGCTGTTCTGCGCTGAGCTGAGCGAGAAACCTGCCCAGAGAGGTCTGCTGAAAGATTTCCACTAACTTCTTCAACAGTCCTGCAGAGCAGAGCAAAGAAGGGCGCAGAGGGAGAGCCTGAGGCGTGTCTCCTGGCCTGCGGTCAGAACCCCAGTGTCCCCCGGGCAAGGATAAGGCTCTGCTGAAGGGCAGCTCTCGGCAAACGGGAGTAAGCCGCATGATTTAATGGCCTTTTCTAGACACTTCGGACGCCTTTCCAGCGGGATAACGGAAACGAATACTCAGTCTCAGTCACCACCAGCCTAGTTGGCCCCAAAGGGAGAAGACGACCGCAGACAGAACAGGTTTTATGTTCTAGCAAATCATGTCATGCTTCGGGAATCCCAGGGTCTGAGTGGGTCACCAATGAGGGGGCTGCTCTTCGGGGGCTGGGGGGGGTCACACGCTGCTCACACCAGGAAGATCTGCCTCTAGGGGACGAGTGCCAGCCCGCAGGCCACACGCTATCACAGGAAAGCAGGGGCAGTACGGGTACAGCCTCGAAAAAGGAAATACTCCTTCCTCAGGACAGAGACGGCTTCAATTTGTTCTGAAAACATTGCAGAATGCTTACCTAGAGAAGTAAGTTCATCTTCAAGTATCTGGACCTAATTTTTTTTTCATGTTTATGTATTTTAGAGAGAGAGAGACAGAGCGCAAGCAGGGGAGGGGCAGAGAAAGAGGGAGACACAGAACCCGAAGCAGGCTCCAGGCTCTGAGCTGTCAGCCCAGAGCCCGACGCGGGGCTCGAACTCACGGACCGCGAGATCGTGACCTGGCTGAAGTCGGACGCTTAACCAACTGCGCCACGCAGGCACCCCTGACCTGGTTTCTTTAAAGGCAATACTATGAGTAAACTTTGAAAAGTCTACTTCATGCATGCAAGATGGAAAGATGACTTTTCCCAAGGGTGCGTGACCCCTGGTTTTCCCGGGATATGCCTATGGCCAGGCCTGCTTGACCTGTGACGGCAGAGCAAGGAGCCACATGCCTCCGAGGACACTGACCGCGCGGTGTGGACAGAACTTCGCTTACGTCGCGGACGCTGTTGGGAAAGGCTCGGCTCGGGCCGTCTGCCGGGTCCTGATGCCCGAACTGCCTAGAAGGTTCCGAATGGGAATGGCCCACTTACGCCGGGGAGCCAGCGCACGGTCCCGTCTCCCGGCATCCTCGGGGGCTCACCTTCAGCTCCAGTGATGTACTGAGCCTGGACCCACAGCTCCTCCAGATATCCTTTGATTCTCCAGCCAAACGGGACGTCGCTGGAGATGTCCTCCGGGAGGGTCATGTAGTTCTGCACCATGACGTAGGGCACCTCGCTCTTGGATCTGCAGCCAGACAAGGGGTTGCTCACGACACAAGCCCCACCTCTGATGCCGCGCTCGACAGCACAGGTGCCGAAAAGGCTGGCCCAGATCACGGCTCAGGGCTTCCGTTATAAACGCACTCAAGCACGTCCATGTGTCATCTGTTTCACGGACAACAACGAAACAAGGCTGGGAAGTCAAGCAGGCTGCCAGGAGGCTGGGGCAGAACCGGGCCGTGCGGTGCCTGGACCTCCCCTCGCCGTCCAGCTTCGACACAGAGCCCGGCGTGTCGGAGGCGACCCTTTCCCTCAGGGTCGACAGTGCCCTGTCGTCTAAATAAGTGTTTCCACTCGAGATCCAGGATCCCACGTATTCAAATATTCTTTGTTCACCCGCGCTCCAAAAGCGAAGCCCCTGATATCCAAAGAGGAAACTTCTGGGAGGCCGGCTGAGGGTGAGCTGTGCAAGGGCAGGCCCCGGGGCAGGGTATGTGGGTCCCGCCACGGAATGAGGGGCAGGGAGAGCTGACCGATCAAAGGGCTTTCCGAAGCACAGCCTCGCCAGTCCGGATGAGGCCCAAGCTGGCCGTTTTACCTGGGGTGGTGCTCTGAAAGCAGGGCCACGAGGAAGGGGAGTGAAACAAGGAATTCTCGGAACTTTCAAGAACCCCCGTTTGTTACAGCGATGCCATCGCCCTTAGGCTGCAAACAGACCCGGCATTTAATTTCTTAATTTTTAATTTTAGAGAGAGTGTGTGCACGTGTGAGTGGGGCAGTGGCGGAAGGAGAGAGAATCTTCAGCAGGCTCCGTGCTCAGCGCTCACAGCCCGACTTGGGGTTCGATCCCACGAACCGCGAGATCATGACCTGAGCCGCAATCAACAGTGGGACACTCAAATGACCGAGCCACCCAGGCGCCCCAGATCCAGCATTTAAAATAACTGATTCCAATGTCGATACATACACTTCATCAACTACTTGGATGAGCATGTTAAGACCGCACCTGCCTTATGGTTTTTTCCCTTCACTCACACACACACACACACACACACACACACACACACACAACTCTCTTATTCACCTCATATCATTTGTCACAAGAGGAATGTTCAGAAGCTTGATGTCACGGAAAATAAACATCCAAAGATCTCTTGTCCAGGATGGAGAGTCTGGCCTGATCAGTAGCTCGAGGTTGCTGTCTATGTCGAGGACGGACACCATGCTCGCCAGGAGGGGGGTCACCACACCCTGGACCCGTTTCCAGAGGGTCTGCCTGCAGTGGGGGAGAGAGGAGACCGCGTGCCAGCTCGGCAAGCAAGGAGCGCGGTGGGGGGGGGTGGGGGAGGGGACTCCATTCTGTTGACATTCGGTTCGTTGGTCACGAGACACCTGGTCTATCGATGCAACACCACAGCTCTGGCAACACGTGGAAACTGGCGTCGTTTTTAAGTATCCAAAGAAAAGTTCACAGGTAGAAACGGATTGGAGATGGGACGAGAATGGACCTTAATTCTACATCGAATCAGTTTCCAAGTAGCATCCGTTGTGTTTTGTTATATAGCTATTTCCCCAAAGCAAGTAGAGGCTCTCTACAGAAAACAGGGACCACATTCATTTGGGGGAAAAAAAGTTACTTTAAGAAAAAACAAACAACAGTTGCAGGGAGAAAATGATAAAGCACAGGCCAAAATAAGTGTGCTGGGGGTCAAGTTAAACAGGAAAGTACACGCTTCTCTAAAACATGGTTTTGTTTTTTGGTTTTTGGTTTTTTTTTTAACGTTTATTTATTTTGAGACACAGAGAGACAGAGCATGAACAGGGGAGGGTCAGAGAGAGGGAGACACAGAATCTGAAACAGGCTCCAGGCTCTGAGCTGTCGGCACAGAGCCCGACGCGGGGCTCGAACTCACAGAACGTGAGATCATGACCTGAGCTGAAGTCGGACGCTCAACCGACTGAGCCACCCAGGCGCCCCTCTAAAACATGGTTTTACTGATGTCTGTGGACATTGGATCCAAAAGGGTTTACGTACGTACACACATTTCCCTGTTTCTGTTAATGCTGTTGTACTTCGCTGTTATAACGATGTTTATGCGTGATCATGAACTCTATAATACCCTGCAAAGAACCTACTGCCAGGTAGCTAATGTTGGGGAGAAAAAGTCAGGTTCCATTGTAAAAAGAGGAGAGAGAAATACTTTCCTTTTAAAAGTACGCAGTGTGCAGGGACCTGTGGAGATTTCACAAGCGTCTAGGGAGGAAACGAAGCACGCTAACAGTCAAGAGAGCACTTGATTTACAGAAAAAAATGCCTGAGTAGAAAAAAGCGTAGGAAACCACAGGATGAAACGTAGAAGCCGGCAGTGGGGGGAGAGGGGAAGGTGTATCTGGACAGGTATGCGGGCTTCGGGCATCGGGGAAAACCAAGACTAAAATGACTTGGATTTATTTTTTAATGTTTATTTATTTGCGGGGCGGGGGGGGGGGGGCGGGGGAAGGGAAAGTGGGGGAGGGGCAGAGAGAGAGGGAGACACAGAATCCGAAGCGGGCTCCAGGCTCCGAGCTGTCAGCACAGAGCCCGACGCGGGGCTCGAACTCACGGACTGCGAGATCATGACCCGAGCCGAAGTCGGATGTTCAACCGACTGAGTCACCCAGGCGCCCCAAAGATTTGGACTTTAATCGCAAGAGGGGAAGTGACTTAGGTCCCCAGTACATGGATGGTAAACAGAGTGGCCCCCAGAGGCTTGTGAGAGTGAACTAGCAGGCTCCAAAGCCCACCTGACACCCGACACAGGTGAGTTACAGCTGTGGTCTGACCACCCCATGCAGGGGTGTTCAGACACCCCCGGCAACTGCTGAGGGGTGGGCCAGTCTCAATACAGCCAACAGCAGAGCAGTGACAAGGAGGGGCCCCACACACCGCTCTGGACACCTGCCGAGTGTGGGGAATCTGGCCGCTGGAGGGGAAACCAAAAATAGAGATTTTAAGGATTACTGACATGAAATTAAATATTTAATAATATCTGTAAGGGGAGTGGGGAGCCTGGGTGCCTCAGTCCGACTTTGGCTCAGGTCACGATCTCACCGTTTGTGAGTTCAAGCCCTGGGTCCACGTCAGGCTCTGTGCTGACAGCTCGGAGCCTGGGGCCTGCTTCCCATTCTGTGTCTCCCTCTCTCTCTGCCTCTCCCTGCTCGCACTCTCTCTCTCTCTCTCTCTCTCTCTCTGTCGAAAATTAAGAAACGTTAAAAAAGTAAAAATATAATATCTGTAAGGTGTAACCAAGGAAAATGATCTAGATTGATATCTGATCTTATGAAATTCCTTACTCAGAAAGCGTAAGTGGGAAAGAAACTAAGGATAACTAAAGAAAAACACAGAAGCAGGAACTGCCCCCCACAGCAACGAAACCAGCAGCAGGAACTCTGGGGGCTCCCACATTTCCCACCAGCCCATCACACAGAGGCAGGGTCCCGAGGCCATGCCGATCACGGCTGGGGAAGACCGGACCCGTATGAGACCAGAAGAGCCGAACGTTCCTTCAGAAGTGAGGAGCCAGGGCACGAGGATGTGTGACCAGCCTAAGAGGACCCTGCCGACTCGGGGCGGCTGGACCTTCCCTGTGGGACCCACCGTGTCCCGCCTCCCTCCAGAACACCAGGTGTCTTGACTTAGTCCTGAGAAAAGGGTCCAGGTTTTACGGAAAAAGGACCACGGGTGATACATGCATACTCCCGGACCCGACGTTTGTATTATCAAATGACTTCGACTAAGCAGCAGGCCTGAGAAAATCATTCCCCTTCCTTCCCTGCCTGTCCCCTTCCCCGTAACCTAAAACAGCAGCCATTTCCACGGACGACCACGCTGGTCGGGGTTAACACCCTGCGGGGACACACATTGTACTTTTAGAAGTTGGGTGCTGTTGTTACGACAAAACGTGCACACGCAGAAAAGGAGACCAGAGTCTAGCAAACCCCATCTGACCTCCACCCAGACCATTCTGCCCCCTTTGGGGAAAACAGGGACCGCTCTGAACCGCACGGAGCTTGCAGACGAGGAGCGTGGGCGAGCCGTCCACGGCCGGGACGCTTGTGTCCCACTGCCACACCGAGCCACCCCCCCCACGGCCCGGTACCTGAATGTGCCTGCCTCCTGGAGGGCGTCCTGATTCGAGGCCTCCCGGGTCACCCACTCCTTCATGTTGAACAGGGACTGGTCTTCCTGCTGCTTTAGGAGGACGTAGAGGCGTGCCTTGGATGCCCGCAAGAACGCGGCTGCAGAAAAGCAGAGGGCATGTGCCTTGGGCATGCCCCACGGGCATCGAGCGGGGGACTCTGATGGACGTCCAGTGACCCCAGGGTCTCGGGCGAGATTTGGGAGCTGCACCGAGGTCCCTGCTGCACCCGTGGCCTCTGCGAGCCCTGGGGCCACAGGGGCAACGGTCGCGCTCCCCCGTGCCGCCCGTGGGGCCCCATACCTTTGACCTCGTCGTCGTCGTCCTCGTCTAGGAGGCCGAGGAGGATCTCCACTCTCCGCATGCTGCGCTGGCGGCCATCCTGGTCGCGGAGCGTGCCCACGGCACTCTGTATGCAGCTCCTCAGCAGGCTGGTGGTGTCCATGATCTGTGCGTGTCACGGGGACAGTCAGGCCTCCCCGCCCCACGCCGCCCCCCCCATCCCTCGAGAGTCGCTGTTGGGGGCTGCGGGCCCCCCCCGGGGATTCAGCCCGGTCAGATCCCGCCCTGGCCCAGGGCCTCGGCTCCGGAAGACAGGAGGGGACCGCCCGTGGGGTAGGCCCACGTCCCGGGAGGCCCCAGAACTAGAAGGAGCCAGAACTCACATGGCTTCCGCCCTGCTCAGCGTCGCCCGTCGCCGTCGAGCCTTCCGTCCCCAGGTCCATCCCTGGAGCCTCCTCTGACCCCACAGCCTCGGTTTCCATCGGTTCCTCTGGGCTGTCACCGGCCCCGTGTCCCGTCTCCACTGCAACAGAAGTGCGATCAAGCCACGGAGAAAGGGAGCTGCACTCGGGCTCTTGCCCACAGGCCTCCCTGGCCCCTCACGCCCGCAGCGGGTCACACGGGCCGGGCTCCGGCAGGCCCGGGTCACGGGCTCCACTAGCACCAACCTTCCCTCCCGTCCTGGGCTCACACGGCCGACACGGGGTGCTGGCGACCAGAGTCTGACACGCACCACAGGCCCCATTTCACAGCCCGATGTGTCCACTAGGACCCGTTTTCCCATGTGGGCACGCTGACCTGTGCCTGGCCTTGGAAGCAGCGGAAGGTGTCCTGGGACTTGCCCCCCGTCAGGGCAGGTGCGGGGACTCAATGGGGACCTCCCTGCTCCTCCGTGCTCCCGGCCACCACTCCTACTGTCCCACCTACGGCCCCAAAGGCTTCCTCCTGACTTACACTCGGAGTCCCCTTCTGGTTTAAACAGCTGGCTGATGGTCACATCCTGCAGTCTAGTCACGTCCGAAACCATAACCGTGGACTGGCACAGGTCGTCAATGTGCACAGACTGCCACAGCCCTGTGAGGAATGAAGCCGCTGAGAACGTCCCCATGCTTTCCCTGGTGTCCTCTTGGCCACAAGCAGGGACACACCACAGGTCCTGATGTTTAAATTCGCAGCTGCTCAGGGGTGTTGGGGGGCCCGGTTGGTTAAGCATCCGACGGCGGCTCGGGTCGTGATCTCACGGCCCGTGAGTTCGAGCCCTGCGTCGGGCTCTGTGCTGACAGCACAGAGCCTGGAGCCTGCTTGGGATTCTGTGTCTCCCTCTCTCTATGCCTCTCTCTTGCTTGTACTCTCTCTCTCTCAAAAATAAATAAAGATTAAAAAAAATTTTTTTTTAAATACACCTATTGCTGAATGGTTTGTACCCTTGAGTCCCCTTAGTCACCCTTTAGTGACTCTGGTTCACACACAGAAGCCACCTGACCCTGCTATCTATTTCAACAACCGTAACATAAACATCAGCCATAAGAATGGAAAGATCTGCCTGTTTGTAAAGGGTATCTGAACGTTTTTAATTCTTTTTTTTTAAGTTTATTGACTTATTTTGAGAGAGACAGAGAGTGCACGAGCAGGGGAGGAGGAGAGAGAGAATCCCAAGCAGGCTCTGTGCTGTCAGAGCAGAGCCCAATGTGGGGCTTGAACTCACAAACCCTGAGATCACGACCTGAGCCGAAACCCAAGAGTTGGATGTTTAACCAACTAAGCCACCGAGGCGCCCTGGTTTTTGACTCTTTTTATATTTTTTAGTAACCTTGCCCCATCACAGCTAGAAAAGGGGTGTGGGAAATTGGCAAGATTTATCCCCCGTTATCTACGACATTCTTTTTTTTTTTTTTTTTTTAATTTTTTTTTTCAACGTTTTTTATTTATTTTTGGGACAGAGAGAGACAGAGCATGAACGGGGGAGGGGCAGAGAGAGAGGGAGACACAGAATCGGAAACAGGCTCCGGGCTCCGAGCCGTCAGCCCAGAGCCTGACGCGGGGCTCGAACTCACGGACCGCGAGATCGTGACCTGGCTGAAGTCAGACGCTTAACCGACTGCGCCACCCAGGCGCCCCTCTACGACATTCTTAAAGCAAACTGTCACTTGCCAGTTTCTAGAATACCAATTTTCTTATGCGTGAAGTAATTGGTGACCCATTCCTCAGAAAAAAAAGAGAGGCTTAAGATAGCATTCCCTGCCCCCCGCCGGAACCAGGCATGAAGTATCAGTGCTTCCAGAACAGTGCCAGTTGGGAGTGCCTTCTCTAGGCTATCCGTGTAATTATTAAAGACACTATTAAAAAACACCGTAAAAGAAAACACTGGTGTTTATCTACCAGTCAGTAAGGGAGTCCTGCACACTGTAGCAGCCAGCCCAGACACACGTGTTTCCTGCAATAACCCGGGGTTAAGAAATTTAATTGCATCCGAAACGAATCTCGTTGAGATTAACACCGGTGCTCGGATCCCAGGCTTGTACGCCACGGGAGCAAATTAGGAGCAACTCTGCACATTATCTAAATAAGCGTATTTGCTGCCATTTTCAGCCTACCCCCGTGGAATCCCACGTAGGACGCTCCACTCTCTATCCGGGACAGTTTCGTGATGAAATAGACCAAGACGCAGCCCTGATTCCCTTGTATCTTGTTGATTTCGTTTATAGCAGAATACCTGTTTTAAAACAAGCAAGCGAGGACGAACAAGTCAAAACAAAACCAACAAACAGACAAAGCCAACGATGTGGAAGCGGCTGACCGCTCCCGTGAGCGGTCAGGTTCAATCTTAAGTCTTCTTATCTTGCTTTCTTTCCCTCTCTCCCCCCCCTCCCTCCTTCCTTCCTTCCTCCCTCTCTCCTTCCTCCCTCCCTTTCCTTCCTTCCTTCCTCCCTCCCTCCCTCTTTCCTTCCTTCCTTCCTCCCTCCCTCCCTTCCTTCCTTTCTAATGTTTATTTTTGAGAGACAGAGACAGAGCGTTAGCAGGGAGCTCCAGAGAGAGGGAGACAGACACAGAATCAGAAGTAGGCTCCAGGCTCTGAGCTGTCAGCACAGAGCCCCACAAGGGGCTCAATCCCACGAACTCTGAGATCATGGCCTGAGCCGAAGTCGGACGCTTAACCAGCTGAGCCACGCAGGGGCCCCTCTAGGATAGTCTTTTATATCCTACTAATATTCTATCATTTACACTTCTTGGCATTTTACCATTTTGCCTGGTTTTAGCCTTCTCTGTAGGCTAAATTTCAGGGGAGAAATTCTTTAGGAACTCCTGAATAAAATTGGGGCTTTCTGGGTAGTTTCTGAGAAAAATAACAAACACATACTTAGCTGAAGCAATGAGCTGAGCGCTGTGGACTCCGTCTTCAAAATTGGTTTGAATAATGAGGATTTTACACCTGGCTGCATCAGTTAAGCAGTTTCTGAAAGAAAAAGGAAATTATCCGTCCTAAGAAACGGGCGATGAAACTCCCCCAGACTGATGGGAAGTAGAAGACGACCGAGAACGAGTGCCTCGGGTGAGGATCTCCTCTGTGTGAGCGGACAAGCCAGGGGAGAGCGTGTAAACCCGGGGAAATGCTTCCCTGATGAGACGAGAGGATGCTTCCCTCCACCCCCCAAGAAGGATGCCTGTGCAGAGGGGGGACTGGAAGAATGCAACAAGCACCCTTTTCGGTCGTGTGGCTTCGGCGGTCACGAGCCAGTGCTGGTGACAGCCCGGTGGTCCCTGCAGCCCTGTGAGCGAAGGACAGAGCAGTCAGGGCTGGGGGCAGAGGGGACAGGGAGGGAAGGTGGGAGCCTCACTGCACTTCTCTGAGGAATGAGCCCTCGGTGTCAAACTGCTGCAGAGACAGGATCATGGGCTTCAGAGCTCCGTCCGCTCCTTCTGACTGCAAAACTTCGCAGTCACGGTTGGTCAGCAGTCTGGAGAAAGTGGTGATCTACAAAGTCAGGAAACGCAAGTTACTGGCTAGAATTCAAGGGAAGGTTTACAGGTCTGCTGCGGTAAGTCCTAGAAACGTGAGGATGTTGAACAAACACCTTCGACGGGCTCCAGCATGCGTCGTGCAGTTGGTACACAGAAAAGAACCCAAACCCAGAGGAGATGTTAAAAACGAGGCAGCGTTGAGGCACGCAGAAGCCATGGGATCAAAACGTTCTAGAGAGAAGACTCATCCTGT
The DNA here is from genome assembly GCF_018350215.1 of Panthera leo. NCBI lineage: Eukaryota > Metazoa > Chordata > Mammalia > Carnivora > Felidae > Panthera > Panthera leo. The sequence goes on along the minus strand of NC_056692.1, from coordinate 59,048,008 downwards.
TCCCTAGGTGCCTTCAAGTCTCCTTGGAGTAGCTCTCCGTGCGTGGCCCCTCACGGAAATTCTGACGACCGCTCAGGGCTCAACGCCCCCGCCATTTCTCCCTCAGTCTTGCTGCTTTCGTCCAGACAGACGTCGCCGCCTGGATGTCACAGGGGACATGTCACAGGTGGTAAGGCGCGCCCGGGATGGAACTTACCACCAATGCTTGTGTCTTGCCCATTCCTGGACTGCGACTCTCCAAACCTCCAGGCATCCAAAGCACGATCTGGGGAACCATCCCTGGACCCGCCTTCCACGGCCCCCCCAAAAGAATCAGCCCCTAGCTCTGCCAGCTGATATCTGGACTATTTCTCCATTCTGTCCCACGTGCCCCTCTCTCGGGCTAAACGGGTCCGGCAGCCTCCTGACTGGCCTATCTTGTCTGCGACACTCTTCTCTCAGGCCTTCTCCCTCCCTGTCCCAGGCAACGGGACCCATCTCGACAAGCATTCCGCCACCTCTCCCGTCTCTACGGCAGACCCGCTCATCGGCGTCGCTGATAAGACCCGCCGTGAAGTCTCTCCCATGGCATCTCAACCCCATCTCTCGGTCCTCGCGTCCTCGAACCTCACGCTGCACAGCGACCGGTCCCCGGAGCAATTTCACACCTTGACAGCTCGGCCCAAGTGGGCTCTGTGCCTGTACCACCGTCCCAGCCACACGTCACGATCGGCTGGCGGGTCCTCTGACCTCATACCCTGATCTGCGTCGCCCCCTCCTGCCTCCACGGATAGCACTGCCTTACGATATCCATGGGACCTGCTCACAAGTCTTGCGCTGTATGCTGACCGAGGCCGAGAAGCGTGCCAACGCACGTCTATGTTCTCAGTGCCCTCAGCCCAGTACTGGAAGGTGTCCCTTCCTTTGCTGAAGCGAACGTCGTCCACAGCGTCACCCTCCGTGCAGAGGACTGCGCGGAAGCAGGCACTCGAGACTCGCCTGGCTTGAACTTTTTTGAGGATCTGGGCCTCTCACACTCCATGGAGAGAAAGCGGAGTCTCAACCTAGCCATCTATGATTCCTAGGCACTGCCTTTTTTTTTTTTTTTTTGTAATTTTTTTTTTTAACATTTACTTAGTTTTGACAGAGAGGGAGGGAGACAGAGCATGAGAAGAGGAGGGGCAGAGAGAGAGGGAGACCCAGAATCCGAAACAGGCTCCAGGCTCCGAGCCGTTGGCACAGAGCCCGACGCGGGGCTCGAACTCACGCACCGCGAGATCGTGACCCGAGCCGAAGTCGGACGCTCAACCGACCGAGCCCCCCCCAGGCGCCCCTCCTACGCACTGCCTTGAAAGGAGTCCTGAGTTCTGGACCCTAGGGATCCAAGGCCTCTGGGGTGAAGGGGGACCAGGGTAAAAGCGCAGCGAGACAATCACCTCCGTGAAGACGATGCGGCGTTCCAGGTGGCGCTCGGGGACCGCCGTGCGCAGCTGGGCCCGGAGGAAGTCCGCGAAGGAGCTGTGCTGCTGCGTGTGGTAGTACTCCCGAGACAGCGCCTGGGCGGTGAACAGGCCCAGGGAGGAAGCGCCCAGGCGGACCACGGCGTCCGGCGTGGCACAGCCCAGCAGTATCGACTTGGCCTCCTCGCACACCCGCTGGTAGAGTTCGTCGGTCAAGGCCCCGCGGCCTAGCCTCTCCGTGACCTGCAGCACCACAGAGGCACAAGCGTCCGAGTGGTAGCCGACGAAGACTTCCGAAGGGCTGTATCTGTGTCCGCCTGCCAAGTGCTGGCCTTTCACATCCACGAACCTCTCCACCCAGGCCTTGAGCTCTTCCACGACCCTCTTCTGCCATTTCTCCAGGACGGTGTTGATGTCCAGGTAGTGCTTCTCCAGCCGGTTGATGAGCGGGATGGGGAACTGCTTGTAGACGACGTCTTTCTCCTCGATGACGATCAACCGGAAGTCGGGGTGGACCCGGCACTTGACCCGATGGGTCCCCAGCCCGAGGTCCACGTACTTCTGGCCTCCCAGGTAGACGTAGTACTGGTTGAGCGCGTCGTACAGGCTCTCGTAGAGGCTCTGGAGGTTGAGCAGCACCACCGTCTTGCCGGTCTCCATGCAGATCTTCACCCGGTTGATGTTCCTGCAGATCTGGGTGTACTCCTGGTCCCGGGGAAAGCTGGAGCCAAAGATGATCTCCGGCTGCTGGTCGTCCCTGAAGAACATCTGCTGCAGGACCTGGAGGGCCGCGTAGTTTCTGGTCAGCACGAGCAGGTAGCGGGACTCGGACTCGTCCGGCTCCCTGCCCGCCGCCTTCTGGAGGTGGCCGCGCATGTTCTGCTCGATCAGCTGTATGGTGCCGACCGCCTCTGAGCACTTCGCCTCGGGCAAGGCGGCCATAAAAATGTCCAGCGCGTCGATGTCGTCTTTGCCGCTGAAGTTGCGGAGGACGGCCTGCGCGACGTCTTGCGGGGAAGGCTCTTTGTCAGAAGCCTTCGCCCTGGCGAAGACCATCTTGATGAGGCTGTAGTAGTCACGGAGCCCGAAGAACTCCTTGTCTTGCTTCCTGCACACCGTTTCGTAGGCTCTGGCAAAGGGCGCAAAGAAGCCCTGCACTCTCTGCTGAACCAGGGGCTCCGAGGAGCAGATTCCCTTGGCGCTCTCCATGAGCTCCTTCTTGCTGGGACTGCCGCGCGACACAAAAATGCCCCGGTTCATCTTGGCGGGGTCCAGGGCCCAGTTGGAAATGCCTATGAAGCCAACCTTTTGGTGGGGGGCAGGATCGTCTTCGATGCAGCCGTACTCCAAGAGCGGGTGCAGCGCCTTCAGGGGCATCTTGGGCGAGTCCTCGGCCAGCCCCACCTCGTCCAGCACCACCACGGACACGTACTCCTGCAGGTCCTTGCCCTGCTGGAAGCGGGCACACTGCTTGAAGGTGCTTATGATGCCCTGCGGGGTGGAGTGGGGGCTGCACTGGAACGACACCAGGTGCACCTGCTTCAGGTTGCGGAAGAGGTCCGAGTGGGCCGCCGGGCCTTGCATGGCATCCGCCACGATGGTCTTGGCAAGAGATTTAGAGCTGCCGGGCTTCCCCACCAGGAAGAGAGGAATCTTCAGCTCGATGCAGATGACCATCATGAAGACGTTCTCCTTCAAAGCCGAGTTCCTGGCGATGGTTTTCCGCAAAGACACGCCATCCAGGAAGAGATCCTGCGTTCGAGTTATCTCCTCCAGGACGACCTTGCTGTCGTCGTAGGGTTCCGGAAAGAGCCTGCAGACGGTCTTCCAGTAGGACTCCTTCTGTTCTAAGGAGGCGTGATAGCACACCCCGAGGGCCAGCACCAGGGACCAGAGGACGGGATCTCTCTCGGAGCCGCTTTGGTCCACGTCGGCCCTGCAGAGGAAGGCGTCCAGCTTGGACAGGAGCATCACGCTGTGGTCGTAAAACCACATGAAGACGCGGACACAGCGCTCCACGTCCCTGAGGCTGACAAAGCCACACTCGTTTCCTCTCTTCCTCATGAAGCTCTGCGAGGCGGAAAGCACCTCCGTGATGGCACGGATCTGGGCTTCGTCCACCCCGACGGAGTGCACCGTCCTCTGCACGATCTGCTGGATATAGAGCTTCTCGGCGGTGTTATTCAGCTGGCCGAAGTCCCACACCAGGGGGATGAGGCTCGGCGGCAGAGCGTGGACTCGGTACACCAGCTGCCGGAGAGGGGTGGAGCCAAGCTTCTCCGCCGTGTCCTCCGAGCTGACCCTGTACCCCAAACCGGCCGCCTCCAGACGGCTGATCATCTCCTGCGAGTGCTTCCGGTAAGGGTTGCAGGCGGCTATGATGTGCAGGCCCGAGTCCTTGGCCAGGGGCTGGCCGTTCACGGTACGATCGCACAGGACTTCCTTGATGCAGCTTATGGCTTCTGTTGTGTTGGCTTCATCGAAAAACAAGATGGTGCCCAGCTGATGCTGCTCCTTGTTGAAGACCGCGAGTTCCTCGGCCTCCCGGACTTTGGAGTAGATCATCTCTGCCGTCGTTCCTCCGTGGACCTTGACCAGCTTCATGGTTTCAGCTTGGGTGCTCCCACGCCGCAGGTCGCTGAGGAACTTAATGAGTCTGGTTTTCCCGCAGCCGGTCTCCCCCATGATGATAACGGGGATCCCACACCGGAACCGCATCTCGATGGCAAGGATCTTAAGCATGTTGTCCATTGTGAGCTCATAGGTTTCGTCGGGGTCCACGGGCCACTGGATCCCTAACGCCAGGCACAGCCTTTCCAGTTTCTCATGCCTGGGCAGCTGGTCAAAGTCAACGTTGAAGGGCACCCTCTGGAGTGACAGCCCCCGGTACAGTTCCATCGCCATGACGTCTTTCTTGATGACCGTCCTGCTGGAGAGATCCACCGCGTCAAGGCTGCCGTTCTCGTTGGGCTGGATGTGGAAGCCTATGAATGTCATGGACGTGTGGTCGCCGTTGAAGAACACGTACGGGTGAGGCTCGGACTCCCACCTCCTCCGGAGAGTGAAAGGGGCGAGGTCTTCCTCCCTGACCCCATCCATGGGGACCGCGTACCTCCCCGGGCTTTGGTCGGACGTGTGAAGGGTGGGTGTGGCGAAATCTCTTGCCATGAAGATCATGAAGGTGACCACAAAGTTCTTGAAGCCCCCCAGTGTGTCTCCAGTTACGTCTGGGTTGCAGAAGAGGGAACCCTCGCAATCTCGGAGCTGGTAATTGAGGAACCCGGCAAAGTTCCGGAGCTCTGACCAGGATGGATCTATCACCCCGCAGTAAATCAGGAAATACTGGAGGCATTCCGTAGGGGTGCCTTCCACACAGCCTTCTTGGTACAGGAACGAGTCCAGGTTTTCTTTCTGGTGGAACCGTCTCAGATACTGGTAAGGCCTCTGGAAAGTCTCGCTTTGGAACACTCCCTGGTCCATCCCTGGATCTCTGCAGTCCTCCTCGGGATTCAGCTCCATATCGATCACTTCTTTGGGAGGCCGGCAGGTGACTCTTGGGAAGATGTCGAGAAAACTGAACTGGGGGCCGTGTGTACTCTGGAAAGGGGAGACACAAAGAAAACACGTATGGCTCCATTTTCCCGAACCATCGTTCTGCACCTTAGCCCTTCACGCGGTCTGCACTGGACGGGCCTTTACGAGCAACGACTTTGCGTCAACTGATTTCCGCAGCCTCCTTTGTACACGAGACTGCTTTCTTTGGTATGCTGAGGCATCGTGGGAACTTACCTTCTCAGCTGGTGAGTCTTTTCTACCCGACTTCCTGAAACAAAATCTCTCAATTTTTTTTTAATCTTTATTTATTTTTGAGAGAGAGAGAGAGAGAGAGAGAGAGAGAGAGAGAGGCAGAGAGAGAGGGGGACACAGAATCCAAAATGGGCTCCAAGCTCCGAGCTGTCAGCACAGAGCCCGACGCGGGGCTCGAACCCACCAACGGTGAGATCATGACCTGAGCTGAAGTTGGGCACTCAACCGACTGAGCCACCCAGGCGCCCCCTGAAACAAAATCTCTATTAAGCACGTGAGTGTGCGTGTGCACACGCGTGTGCAAGATGCCCGCCCTTTCGTTTAGAAGTGTGCAAGACAGGGGGCGCCTGGATGGTTCAGTCAGCTGAACATCCAGCTCAGGTCACGATCCCAGGGTTGTGGGATCGAGCCCCATGTCGGGCTCTGCACTGAGCACAGGGCCTGCTTGAGATTCTCTCTCTCCCTCTCTCCCTCTCTCCCTGCCCTTCCCCGGTTTGCACATGCTGTCACTGTGTCTCTCTCTCTCTCTCTCTCTCTCTCAAAAAAAAGAAATGTACATGACAAAAGCCTCCTTCCCATCTTGGCTGGCATTAAGAAAGATGGACCGTGTCCAGCAGACGAACTCACTGCATTGCGAGCACTGCTGGCATTTAACGCAAACAGCATGAATCCCGAAGTGAACAAAACAAACGTAAGATACTGCTAACAGATGACGGTATTTTCATTCCAGACATTAGAAAAATAATTTTAAAGACTGAATTGTCTTTACTAACACCGTGCTCAGCTGCTTCGCTGAGGGAGCAGTGGGCGTACCGGTGCAGAGACGTGAAAATGCCCTGTGGTACACACCCGTTTGGAAGGCATCTTGAGCATTGCTGGGGTCCTTTCCAGGATTTCAATGATGTATAAATGGCACGGGTTCCGGAGCCACATTTTCCCATTTATATCCATTAAGTACTGCAGGATGAGGAGTTTGAAAATGAACACCCAAAGTCCGGTCTGCACCTAAAGACAGAATCACGCAGGTGTAGGAGCGCTTAGACAGAAGACGGCCCGTCCTCCCAGCCCCGAGGACTGTCGTGCTCTGTCCTTGGACGCGGTGATACTGAGTATCAATACGCGTGGGAAGAGGATGCTGACCTTCCCGAAGCGGCCGCGTGACCAAGACCCCGGGGCACTTACCGAAGAGGTCACGTCAAAGTGGAATATCATGGGTCTGGTCTGATAGTGGGCCTTCAGGAAAGGCAGGAGGGAGCTCAGCACTTGGTTCTCATCCACCTGAGGGTCGATCAGTCGGATGACTTTAAGGGGCACGTTTTCTCCTCTCAGCTTCATCGTCAGTTTGCTGTGCAATCTCTCCACATAGAGAGACTTCCCTGAAACGTTAGAGTATGGAAATCAGGCGGCAGGACCGTGGACCAGGAAGATTTGTTGCAAGTCGCTTCTCCGTGCAAAATTTGGAACGGATGAAATAAACCATCGCCCTGATTCACACCCTCAGGGAGCCAAAACCTCCCTGAGACTCCGTGTCCCCGCCTGTGGAGGGCTCCATCCGAGCCGCCCCCGCTGCAGGGGGAAGGGCCGTCGGATGGCCCCTGCGACCCGAGGGGCCCGCCCACCCCGGCAGCGGTCATTACCGACGCCCGCGCGCTTGGACGCCACGATGCCCACGCACGTCCGGTCCCGGAACACGTCGGCGGCCGACGGCGTGTGCGCGGGGACCTGGAAATGCCGCGCCAGGTAGGCCTGGATGTCCCGCAGGGGCGCCTGGGGGGTGACCGGGACCTTGTGCTGGCTGAAGGCGGAGGGCAGGTGACAGTGCTCCCGCTCGCTGTCGCACACCATCACCAGCTGGAAGTCCTCGTGGTGCGGCCGTGAGCACAGGCTCAGGAAGAGCGCCTCCGCCTGGCTGGCCACCTCGTAGCTCAGCAGGTCCGCGTACAGCAGGCTGTAGACGCCCTGCCCCCGGGAGCCCGGGGTCAAGCAGCGGCGCAGGAGCAGAGCCACCTCCTCCAAGGTGGTCGCCGGGGTGCAGAGCAGCACCTCGTCGAAGGTGGGCAGGGGCTGCTGCGGGGTGTGCATGTAGACGGCCAGCGCGGCCAGCAAGACCTCGGAGTGGCCGCAGACGATGAGGTTGGGCCGGCCGACGTGCAGGCCCTTGGGCAGCTGGCGCTCCACGGGGCACCCGCGCATCCACCCCAGGAGGGCCAGGCATCGGCCGAGGGCCTCCAGGTCCAGGCAGCGGGGCAGGAAGGCGCTCATGCACGCCAGCGACTGCTCCAGGACGGCCCTCAGCTTGCCCGCCAGGCTCGGCTCCCGCAGGAGCGTCACCTGCAGCCCCCGGACCGCCGTCTTCTCGTCGTGCCTGGCAGCCTCCCCGCGGGGCTCCTTGAGGGCCTTCGCGACGTCCTTCGGGGTGCAGTTGCCTTTGATGAAGGACAGCATGGTGAGGGCAGCGTCGCTGGGCGTCGCCTTCTTGAGCTCCGTGCTCAGGTACACCAGCTGCTCGGCGGTGTAGTAGTTGAGGTAGAAGTGCTTGGCCCGCTTCTCCGCCACGAAGGCCTCCCAGCGGTCCAGGAACTGCTCCAGCTGCCTGCTGACGGCCTCCAAGAGCTCTGCTACCGAGCCGCTGCCCTTGAGCTGGACCACAGGCTCCAAGCAGAAGTCCATCTGGATGGAGACGCCGTGTCGAGGGGAGCAGTGCACCTGGGCCGTCCAGTTTCGGAACAGCATGTTCCCGGCAGTGTACAGGTTTATGAAGGACTCCACGAGCCTCTGCACGTTGCAGAACACCTGTGGCGAACGGAAGCGGGAGCCGTGTCAGAGGCGACGCGACGCGGGAGTCGAGGGGGAAGCGCCCCTCGGGTTCGGGTCTTTGCACGCTTCCCGGCGCGGCCTCGGACACGCGGGGCTCGCCGCGGAGGCCTTATCTCCTCTTTACATAATCAGCCTCCCGAGGGGACTCTCTTGAGGATAAAGGCTATTGGCATAAGGTACAGATAGCCTTGAAAGAAAAAACCCTTGACAGAGGCCAGGGGCTGTTCCGTAAACGGATACTCCTTTAACGGTATGTTCGCTTTTAATTTTGACCAAGAGCTACTATCTAAATCTTCTGGTATTTGGGGGTTCTTGCTGATTCACAGCGATTGAAGCGACAGAAGTCTCCTTCTGGGACCCCTCCGCCGGCCGTCTCCCCTGCGACGCAGAGAACTAACAGACAATTCAGCCTGCGCACCCTAAGACGGGACCACCGACCGAACGGGCCCGTCGTGGCTTAGACATCTCTTGGCGTCTTGAACTCGGGTTCCTGCATTCTGCAGGCCCGCTGCCCCCCCCCCCCCCCCCGATTTAAAGCGGAGTGCCTCCTATCAATTAATGCCAACTCAGACCCTCCTGAGTTGTCCGGCCCGCGGGCAGTGAGAGTCCTCACCTTGGAAAATATCTCTACTTGAACATTGCTGTGATCTTTCTTGCCAGACATCAGCATCAGCTTGTTCAAAAGCTCCTTGAGCTCTTCCAAAGAGAAGTCTCGCGTCTCCTCGTGGCCTCCGTGGCTCTCGGGAAGGGATAACTGTAGAACCGTGTCTGGGGAGATCTGCAGGCAAGTGCCAGTGTAGAAGCTGGTTTTCTGGAGGCAGAACCCCCCACACCCCCCCCCCCCCAAGTGACAGCAGCCCGTACAGGTCACAGCAGTGCCGGGACGTGGGGTGGCTCACCTTTTGGCCATCTGCGGGGGCCCTGATGATATAGCAGCCTTTGTCGTTGATGGCCGTTGCCAGAGACAGGGAAGTGAGCTCTACTGAACCGTGACTTTCCTTCACCGTTTTCAGCCACTCTAAGTTCCTGGCAGAGTCGCACTGTTGGGACAGGAGGGACACCTTCTTTCTCTTCTTCCCGTGGTTCCCCTCCTCTGCTCCCGCGGTATAAGCCCCTCTTCCCCGTGTCCCGCTGGGAGTGCAGTCGCCCCGGGTGAGGCTTTCCTCACCCGCTGTCCTCTCACCTGTCCCGCTCGGGTCGCTGCCCACAGTGTTGCCCTTTTTCTAACGGGCTGATTGTCCGTGTCCCCACCCGTGGCCAGTGCCCTGGCTAGCACGCGGGGGCACGTGGACGGGTCGGGGGAAGGTTTGGTTCTCCCGGGCCCCCAGGCAGGGGTGAGGCCGGATGGAGCAAGGGCACTGTGGCCTTACGTTCTCCGTGTGCTTCTGGGGACCCCAAGTCCAACCGGAAGCTCTAAGGAGAAACTATGGCGGAGATGTTTTGTGGGCAAGTAAGCTTCCAGCGGCAGAAACGGAGATGCCTCGACCTGTCCTTCTGTTTCCCCTTTCCTCCCTCACCCTCCGTGGTTGCGGCTGGCCAGACATGGCCTCTGCAGACTAGCCACGTGATGCGGTGTGGGTCTGCTCGAACCCTGGTGCACGTGGTTTACTTAAACTACCACGTTTGTTTTAAAGATTTTTTTTTCAAAGTTTTATTATTTATTTTTGAGACAGAGAGAGACACAACATGGGGTGGGGGCAGAGAGGGAGACACAGAATCCGAAGCAGGCTCCAGGCTCCAAGCTGTCAGCGCAGAGCCCAACGTGGGGCTCGAACCCACAAACAGAGACCACGACTTGAGCTGAAGTCGGACGCTTCACTGACTGAGCCACCCAGGGGCCCCCACGTTCATTTTCTTTCTGATAAAAAATGGATTTCTAGGGGCACCTGGCTGGCTCAGCCGGTAGAGCATGTGACCCTTGATCTCAGGGTCCTGAGTTCAAGCCCTGTGTTGGGTGTAGAGCTTACTTATGAATTAAGTGGATATAAATTAATATATATTTTACAAACATATAAATTTAAAATGTTAATTTACACCATTTACGGAAAATATGGAAAATACCAAGCGATATACAGAATTAAGGAACAGTTACTACCATTCAAAAAAAAAACACTGGTCACATGTCAGTCTTCTGTACGTGAGTGTTTTGCATGATGGGAATTGTACTTAATTTACATGCAATTTTGAATTACACTTTCTAACATAATAAGGGAGAGAAAGCATTTCCATGTATGAAGGAAAACTGGTTTTAAACATCATTTTAGGGGCTCCCAGGGGGCTCAGTCGGTTGAGCGTCCGACTCTTGACTTCGTCTCAGGTCATGATCTCAGGGTTCGTGAGTTCAAGCCCTACGTCAGGCTCTGTGCTGACAGTACAGAGCCTGCTTGGGATTCTCTCCCTCTCTCACTGCCCCTCCCGCACTCTTGCGTGGACTCTCTCTCTCTCAAAATAATTAAACTATAAAGAAAAATCATTAAAACAATTTTTTTAATGTTTTATTTTTGAGAGAGAGAGACAGACAGACAGACGGAGACAGAGCACGAGCAGGGGAGGGGCAGGGAGAGAGGGAGAGACAGAATGGGAAGCAGGCTCCAGGCTCCGAGCTGTGAGCACAGAGCCCGACGCGGGGCTCGAACCCACGGACTGTGAACTCGTGACCCGAGCCGAAGTCGGACGCTTAAGCGACTGAGCCACCCAGGCGTCTGCCCGAGAGAAACATCATTTTAAAATGCCGCATCCACCCCATCATTCCGGTGGCATAGTTCGCAGTCACGCCCCTGGCGGTGCCGCAATCGCCCACGCGGCTTTGTCTGCCCGCATGAAGCCAGAAGTAAGACTTACCAGCTTATGGGGCAGGTATGCGTCGTTGTTCAGGGCCCTCCACAGTTCCCCGAGATGGGTCATGAACTCGTCGAACCCCGCGCTCGTGTCCAGCTTGTACAGCAGCGGGGAGTAGCCCTGCACGGCATCGTGGAAGCAGGCCACCCGGTCCACGTCGATGTCGTTCTCCCCCGCGGAGATGGAGGCCAGGTCCACAAACACCTTCAGCTCGTGGACGCCTTGGGGCGGAGGGGGACAGGTGAGGGGGTGAGTGCGGGGCGGCTCTAGGACGGCCCGGCATTCTGACCTCGAGCAAGGATCCTCGGTGAGGTATAAACGGATACTGCTGAAATTTTAGGGTCTTGCTTATCGACTTTCTGCTCTCAGCACAGATCCGGGGCCATCTTTCTTTTGCAGCTGACGTCGACACTACTGGTCAGCACCTGGCCTCACGGAACCACAGCGACATCCAGGCACCCCACGGGGCTTCCGTGAACCTCGCTTTATTTAATCTGCACGACGCCCCCGTCTTACACGAAAAAGACGCGGGCTCAGCTGGTAAATACTGTGTCGACAGTTAACCATCAAGGGACGGAAGTACCTCTCTTCGGGCAACTTACGAATCAAAGGATGTGCGTCAAAGCGGGCCGGGGAGCCCACGGTGGCAAGCATGGGGGCTCTGGAGGAGAGACAGCCTCCCCCCTGCACACCAGAGCCGCCTCCCCTCTCCCCTGCTTCCTCCACCTCTCTTCCGTACCTCCCCTCCTCCCCTCTGTGCACCCCCTCTGCCAAAGGCGCCCAAGCCACAAGACGAAAAAGGCTGCCAAGGCCCTGGCCCAAAAAGGAACACACAGAACACCAACGAGTGTGACGTAATCCAAACTCTCTGCGGACAAGGGCTCACCTTGTTTTGTAGCTAAAATCAAGCCCAGGAAAAAGCAAAAGGGAGCAAGATTTGTAAGAAAACGACCCTCCACTGTTCACAGCAAGCATCCAGAGTGGGGGGAAAACAGTAGCCAAGGAAATGTTTTCTATACCAGAACGTAAGAAACACCGCCCTGAAATAAACTGTGCTGGCAATCACTGCGGTAAATGCTGTGCATCGACCTGACTCAGACAGCATCTCTGTTCTTCAGGCAGCACGTGGAGGGCTTGCCCCCCGCCCCACGAGCCATCTGAACACTCCCTCCAGACGCCGACAGCCGTACCTCCGAGAGCCTCCCGGACCCAGCTAATGAACTCCTTCCTCAGGGACAGCTCGTTCAGACACTGGCACCGGGGCTCAGTGATGTCCTGCAGCAGCTTTTTGGCCTGGATGAGCTGCTTGCTGATCCGGTCCAGCTTCTCGTGGCGAAACTGGTTGAAGTTGTCCGTCTGCAAGACAAGGTTCTACTGTGCGCGGGACGGGGTTACCTGGAGCCCTGGAGTTGGAGCCGTAGCGACGACGACCATCCCGGAGGCCCCATCCCCGCCCTTCCTGGACCGGCGGGAGCCGGAGGCAGGCGCATGGAGCCCGTCCCCGAGACGCCAGAACCCCCCTGCTGTCCCCGGGATCGGTACAGGAACCACCCTGCTCCGTGCCTGGCGTTCTGCCAAGCAACGTGTGCCAGAACGCAGCCAGGTAAAAATTGCTACTTTTCCTACTTCATGGGTAAGCACACGGACCCCCGGAGCAGTAACTTACTCGACAGCACGCTGCTGGGATTCAAGGTTACGTGTGCTTTAATTCCAAATTTTGTGCTAAACTTTAACCATCATCGCAAGCGTCTATACCATACCGCAGGTCACGGGATACCGTGTCAATGCTCGCCTGAAGGAACACACCGCGTGGGACCCGGTTCTGGCCCGTAGCAGAGACAGCCTGCCGCGGACCGCTCCTTGCTGGCACCAGGGGACGCACAGAGCCGGGCGAACCAAACCCCTCTTTCGCCCCTCCAGCCCCTCTCTAGCCCCATGAGACCAGATCACTCCCTCCAAATCCCTGGCTACTGAAAGAGGGTCATCGCCCGTTCCCCAGTTCTCGAACCTCACGCCGACCCGGGAAAACAGTGAGTGTCAACGGCACTCACACTGTTTATAAACAAAGGTGGAAACAAGGCCCTGGGCACGATCTGGCATCGAATGAGGTGCAATCAAGAACTGCTGGGGGCAGGCTGTGGAATCATCCTGTCCAGCCTCGAGAACCCAGAGAGCCCGTGAGACACCCCCGCCAACTTCCCAGCCCCCCACCCCAGGGGTCCCTGGCAAATAACTTACGAAGTTTAACAGAGTGTGCAGAACACGGAAGTCACCGGTCAGGCCCAAACTGTCCTTGACCTTCAGGATGACCTTGGCTGAGCTGACGGCCTGATGCAGGTGATGGTACTCCCTGATCTGCCCAACACGGTCACCGATCCAGTCTCTTTGGTCGCTGCTGTCCAGGGCACACATAAGCTGGAGCTCGAAAGTGAGGTTGCTGTATTTATTCACAAAGTCGTTGAACACGACATTGACCTCCTGAAAGGTGATCTCTCCTGACTTCAGATCCTCATACAGATCCTGATACTTCTCGAAACAAGGGCAGTACAGATACTTATACGCTTCTTCGGGCTGGAGAATCTGCCCTTCCAGCTTCTCCCCGGGCTCGCTCAGCGCCCTCGCGGCTTCCGCCCAGAACACCTGGAAGAGGTGGCTGTCCTTCAACCAGTCCATCTTCCTGGCCATCTCCTGGACCTGGGGGCTCAGGCTGTAATGTGTCGTCCTCTTTACATCCGGGGAGGCGGGCGACAACCTCACGGTCACGGCGTCGCTCAGACGTTTACCGTTGAGGTCCTCCGCGTGTTTCCTGATCACCTCTTCCAGATCCACTTGGAAACCACAAAGGAACGTCAGAGGTCAAACCTCTACTCGCGGTACCGTTCTACCTTATTTTCCCCATAGTTACCGTCCTCACTGCCCGAAACGCAACCTGCGTGAACGCACTTGCCGTCATTCTTCCTCAGTAAGGACCCACTGGTCTCCCCACAACCCCCCCCACCCCCCGCCCCAGCTTGTTCATGACTTTCCACAACAAAGCAAGCACGGTCCCTTCTAGGCACCTGCGGGCGCATGTGACCGTGTGGACATCGCCCGCCTCACTCCCTCCCCAAACCCGCTCCAGGGCCACAACACACAAGGTCTTGGAAAAGTCACGAACCACGATGGGCTGGGAGGAGTGGAAAAGATCACAGCCAGAGCAAGGGGGTGGGGAGGGGTGTGGAATTGAAAAGCAGACCCGCAGCCACGGCCAAGGCCGAGTTGGGCCCCAAGGCGAGGGCCGCCAGCCCGCAGTGGGCGGGCTGGGATTCCCTGGTGGCATACACACAGGTCACACAGGTCGTTGGAGAGGAGGGAGAGAGTAAGGAGGCCTGGATCGAAAGGCTGGAGAAGAGGTCCGATTTTCACGCACACCCCATTCTAGACAGCAGGCCGCCCGCCCGTCTCCACCCCGGCCAGCGACAGCTCTGACGCGGAGCGAGTTTGGCAACGGGAGAATCAGGCGTGCCTGGACGCATGTCCTCCCTCAGAAGACGACGGAGGGGTTGTAACAGAGAGGGACACACGCCGCGGGCAGCGGAGGAGGGGAGGCAGGAGCAGGACCCTGAGAGAGGACCAGAACATGCACACCAGAGGCAGACGGTCCTCCAGCCCCTCCCGTCTCTCCACCCCCAGGACCCCGGCCGCCGGGCCTGTGCCCCCCACGCTGGTCTGACCACCCCTGGGACAGGACCTAACGTGCCCTTGAGGCCCAGTTACACCACCCTCAGGGGCTACAGCCGGTTCGCTAGGCCCCCCCTCTTCGTACAGACGGAAGAATTCCCAGACACACGGGGGAAGTCTTTAACGTGAAAGGCAGAAAAACATCCACATAAGGACTTAGAGGAAACAAGAAACTCTGGGGACAAAAGGCAAGGGAAACCTAAGCCGAAAATGACAATAATCTCAGAAAGACGAGACACCGCGATTGTGAACAGGAGCAAGATTAGCACGAAACAGGGCCGTTTAGAGAAAAACCAAAGTTCTTGTAAATCAGTGTGACAACTAAGACGAAAAATGCTAAGGGAAAGGCTGGATGCCAAGGGGCTGAAATTTCTCAGAAAGCAGAGCAAACACCAAAGGGACAAAAGTTGAAGAAGAGATCCACGGAAGTGGCGCGGCTGCTGCGGGAGGTCTGGGACCCAACGGGGCGTGTTCCCGCCAGAGGAAAAGTACCAGTGAGACAGCTCACGCGAATTTCCCAGGAGTCAAGGACGTGGATTTCCAGATCAGGAAGACCTACGTAAGCCCAACACGATGGATGGAAAAGCAACCCCGTCCTCGGCTCGTCACTATGAACTCTCCGAAGAGTGGGGCCGAAAAGATCGCCAGAGCTTCCAGACAGAGAATGACCAGTGGTCAGAGTCACATCTGCCTTGTGCTTGTCCACAGCGACAGGGACAGTGGACCAACGCATCCAAGATCGGGCAGGATCTCCCCTCTGTAATTCTGCAGCAGCTAACGCTCGGGCCTGGGAGACCAGGGCAGCGGGTGGGTATTCAGGCAGGTCACGCGGAGGCACAGTGATAAACAGCGAAACGACCAAGGTGGCCCGTGCGATGCGGTTAAAAACGGACACGTCACGAGATGCCTCCCCTCCAAGGCAGACACTGCTGTGTGACGTGTGTGGATGGTCCCCTCGGACCCTGCCCCCCTCCCCTGCCCCGGGGACCCTCCACTTGGTCCACGTGGGCTCCCCGGAGTGTCACCTTTTACCAGGTGCTTCACCTCCCCGCACAGCTTCAGAAGACTGTGGACGCATTTCTTCTCTTTCTTCAGAAACCTGAGTTCCTCCTTCCTCCACTCCAACACTTCCTTTACATCCTGCTTCTTCTCTTGGGGTGAAAGGCACTTTCTCTCTGGAAAACGAGAGGAGCCCAGTAGGAGGAGCAAGGGTATCCTTTTCCGCGGAAACCCATCTCTGTCAGCTCCCTTTCTCTTTTAGATTTGTTTTTAACGTTTATTTTTGAGACAAGAGAGAGAAGAGCATGAACGGGGGAGGGGCAGAGAGACGGAGACACAGAATCCGAAGCAGGTTCCAGGCTCCGAGCTGTCGGCCCAGAGCCCCACGCGGGGCTCGAACCCACGAGCAGTGAGATCATGACCCGAGCCGAAGTCGGACGCCCCACCGACTGAGCCACCCGGGCGCCCCTCTGCCAGCTCCCTTTGAGGATGCTCTGAGGTCACGGCCGCGGGGAGGGACGAGGCGGCTGCCACGTGCACCGCCACGCTGCCCACACGCCCACGAGCCCAGCCTCGTGGAGAGAAACGGGGCGATCTTACTGGCCCATTCTTTCATCACTTCCCCACCATTTTCCTGAGAATTAGAAACCGTCCCCTCTCAACTGGCCGACAGGAAGAGCCCCTCATCGTAGGAGGATGTGGGTCGCCCCTCTACAAAATACGCGGACACCCGCGGTCCCTGTCCAGGAACCTCAAGTCCGGTCCCGCTGACACTCACTTAACTGCCAGATGTCGAGAAACTGATTGGTGTGCTTCATGATGAGTTCCAAGTGTCCAACCAGGACAGTGCCATCCAGGAGGTCCTCGGTAACTTTCGCGAACACGGAGTCGGCCGTGGCCAACAGCTTCTTGCCATCTTCTGTCATGTTGGCTAGCACCTTCTCATCGGTTTCTGAGCAGGTTGAGAACAGAGTTAAAGGAGCGGGCGCCTGCTCCCGCCCCCCGCCCCCTGCCCCCGCACGACACAGGGCTGCCCCGCGGCCTCCTTGCTATTCTGCCCCCACCTGCACGCGAGACCAGCAAAGGTCACCCTGTGTCTCCAGAAGCGTTTCTCTCCCTTAGCCCGATTCTGCTTTCCGGAAGGCTTCCCAAACGACCTTGCTCATAAAGGTGACTCCCGCCATGGCAGGAGAGGAGAGCCGCACTTCTCTGGCTTTTATTTTTTTTTTTTAATTTTTTTTTTTTCAACGTTTTTTTATTTACTTTTGGGACAGAGAGAGACAGAGCATGAACGGGGGAGGGGCAGAGAGAGAGGGAGACACAGAATCAGAAACAGGCTCCAGGCTCCGAGCCGTCAGCCCAGAGCCTGACGCGGGGCTCGAACTCACGGACCGCGAGATCGTGACCTGGCTGAAGTCGGACGCTTAACCGACTGCGCCACCCAGGCGCCCCTTCTCTGGCTTTTAAAACCTGAGCCCCCTTCAGCATGCTGAGGGTTGTTCTGGAACTACCGTCTCCTTTAAGCCCCGCGTCTTGAGAATCCGTGCAGCGGAACAGTGGCCTGCACCAGGGACGCGCGGGTGCCCAGCGAGGGTGACCCGGAGGGTTTGCAGGGGGTGTTTTTGCGGAGGCACGTCAATGTGTGGGTTTGCTATTCTGCACAGGTTGGCTCTCTTGCAAAAATGGGAATTTGAATTTTAAGATCAAGCGAGAGGACAGAATTTTTATTTATTTTATGTTTAGTTTTAGTTTTTTAAATTATTATTATTTTTTTAATCTTTATTTTTGGGGCTCCTGGGTGGCGCAGTTGGTTAAGCGTCCGACTTCAGCCAGGTCACGATCTCGCGGTCTGTGAGTTCGAGCCCCGCGTCTGGCTCTGGGCTGATGGCTCGGAGCCTGGAGCCTGTTTCCAATTCTGTGTCTCCCTCTCTCTCTGCCCCTCCCCCGTTCATGCGCTGTCTCTCTCTGTCCGAAAAATAAATAAAAAACGTTGAAAAAAAAAATAAAAAAAAATAATCTTTATTTTTGAGAGAGAGAGAGAGAGAGACACAGCACAAGCAGGGGAGGGGCAGAGAGAGAGGGAGACACAGAAACCAAAGCAACTCCAGGCTCCGAGCTGTCAGCACAGAGCCCGACGCGGGGCTCGAATTCATAAACCGTGAGATCGTGACCTGAACCAAGGTCAGATGCTTAACCGACTGAGCCACCCAGGCGCCCCTAAAAGCGCCCGTTAATTTTAAAATGTAATTTTAAAGTTACAAATGTAATCTTTCCAAGTGAGTAGCTTTCAACAAGGCTCATGACAAGGCTCATGAACCGCGCCCCCCCCCCCCCCCCCCCCCCCCCATCAACGACCTTGTTTCATGCACACAACAGCACTGACAGGCAAGACTCTGATGTAACAGAGACGCCAAATCCTCCAACTGGGATTTTTTTGTCCCAAATCCAGTGCCCTTGCCCTACATCTGAATCTAATGACTTACACATAAACTTGAATACGACATTTTTTGGGCAATACGTATCTCCCCCTCTCTGACCACAGAACACTCGGGGCGTGGGGGGGGGTGGGGGCAAAGAAACAGACGGTATTTATTTTGTTGTGAAAAGTCGTCAGCATCGGCTTCGATGTGGACGCTGATCTCAGAACAACAGAGAGTGGTTTTTAGAGCCAGACACGCTTGGGTTTGGACTTTAGTTCTTGGTATTTATGTTGGAGACCTCGGGTGAGTCACACTACAAGCCCCCCGCCTCGGCTTCCTCGCCTGAAGAACGGGGATCTTTCGGGACTGTTGCAAGGACCCTACGCTGGCAGTGAAGCTGGGGCACGGCGGGCACCCAGGGAACGGGGGCCACAGAGCAGGATACCCTGGATCCTCCTGGGTTCCTCCCTCCCGTCCCTCCCGTCTGCTTCCCTGGTCGAACATCAACCCGCCCGAGTATCAGGTCTAATACTCTGTCCCCCACCCCGGGGCTCAGGAAGACACAAGCACACGGGACAGACACACCTGCACCCCCCACGGACATACCGTATAACTTGAAGAGATGCTTGATGTCCGGCCACGTGAGCAGGTGCATTAACACCCCATCCACATCATCCACGGCTTGCCTGTTGCTCCTTGGCCAGGACTTGGTGATCACAGCCGACACGAGACTGCCAAATTTCCGCAGGTCGTGATGGGAGATTCTTTCAAGAATGCTGGTCTGAGACTGAACAAAGAGAGGGAAATGTGGGAGGTTTTTCGGGAGGGTTTGCCTTCGAAGGATGTAAATAAACCGCTCGTTCAATAGCATTCCAGAAATCCTCTGTGGTTTACAAAGCCTCAAAAAAAGCAAGAGAAGAAAATACTTCCCTTTTCTTAGGGCATTTCTGTTTCCCTGCATGCCGTGTCCTCACCTGACAAACATCAGAGACGCAGAAACAGAGGCAAAAAATACACACAGACGTACCTGCACGTCACAACCCGTTTCCTCGGGCTCACGGCGGCCTGCTGCGGGTTTCCTGGACTTACCAGGAAGGAGGCCAAACGTAGTATGAGAAAGCCGTTAATACGCATACCCTGTCCTAAACCATGATTCTCAACTGTAATGCGTTCAGCATATACTTTTTAATCCTCCTTCCGATTCCCCACGGAGAGATGGAACATCCTCCTTCTTCAGGTTCAAAGTTTTTATAAAAAGTTTCGGTAATTGGGAAAAAAGCAGGGATTCATTTACAATAGCTACTTTTTGATATTTAAAAGGATGAAGCAAAGCCGTATCCAACAACATATAAAAAGAATTATACACCATGACCAAGTGGGATTTATCCCGGGGGTGAAAGGTTGGTTTAACACAGAACATTTATGGGTTTTTTTTTAATGTTTATTTATTTTTGAGAGACAGAGAGAGAGCATGAGCGAGGGAGGGGCAGAGAGAGACAGGGTGACACAGAATCCAAAGCAGGCTCCAGGCTCCGAGCTGTCAGCACAGAGCCTGACATGGGGCTAGAACTCACAAACCGCGAGTTCATGACCTGAGCTGAAGTCGGATGCTCAAATAACTAAGCCACCCAGGCGCCCCTGTTTTCGTGTTTTTTTTTTTTTTTAAGTTTTATTTACTTTTGAGAGCGAGAGAGCGAGAGCAAGCAGGGGAGGGGCAGAAAGGGAGAGAGAGAGAATCCCAAGCAGGTTCTGGGATATCAGCACAGAGCCAGATGTGGGGCTCGAACTCCCCAACCATGAGATTATAACCCGAGGCTGAAATCAAGATTCAGAGGCTTAATCGACTGAGCCACACAGGTGCCCCAAAGATCTGTGCTTTTTTGTAAGTTTATTTATTTATTTTGAATGAGAGAGAGAGAGAGAGAGAGAGAGAGAGAGGGGCAGAGAGAGAGAATCCCAAGCAGGCTCTGAGCTGTCAGTGCAAAGCCCCATATGGGGCTCAAACTCACGAATGGGGAGACCATGACCTGAACTTAAGTTGGACACTCAACCAACTGAGCCACCCAGATGCCCCATAACACGGAACATTTGTTAATGTGATACATCGTATCCAGAGAAAACAAATCACACAGTCGTCTCAGCAGACACAGAAAGCGTTCAGACATCTAATGCCTTTCCACGATAAAAACTCTTGACTAGAAGGAATGTCCTCAAGCTGACGAAAGGCGTCTCTGAAAAGTCCACAGCCGACAACACGCTCAGGGGCACAAGACTGAGGGCGTCCCCGCTGAGATGAGAAGTAAGGCACATCTGCACTGGGGGCTCTAATCACACCAATGAAGGGAGAACAAGATCTAAGGCATCCAGATTGCAAAGGAAAAAGTAAAAAGATTTCTCTCTGCATACGATGTGATTTTATGTACAGAAAGCCCTAAGCTCAACCACACACAGAGTGGGAGAGGCTGTTCCGAAGGGGCGAGGCGGGGCAGAATCTCTTCCCACTTTGCAGAAAAAACCCTACGTGAGTTGACAGAATCTTTCCAAACTCATCGTCTTCTTCCGTAAATGTTCTGCCAGCCTTTGGGGTCTCTTACTGCACACGAGCTAAGCAAGTGTGAGCAGGTGGTAAAACCAGCCAGCAGCATCCGGGGCGCCTGGCTGGCTCAGTCGGTTAAGCGTCCGGCTCTTGGTTTCAGCTCAGGTCATGATCTCATGGTTTGTGGGTTCGAGCCCCACATCAAGATTTGTGCCAACAGCATGGAGCCTGCTTGGGATTCTCTCGCTCTTCTCTCTACCCCTCCCCTGCTCATGCGCGCGCGCTCTCTCTCTCTCAAAATAAACTTACCAAAAAAAAAATTAAAAACAAAAAAACAAAACAAACAGAAGACAATCCAGCAGCAATGAGAAGGACGTACAGGCACAGCACTGGATTGCTTGATTCAGGGTCACCCGTGAGGGGTGCGTTAGCTGTGGCAGCAGGAGGCTGAGCGGCCTCTTGGGGTCAAGGGTACTGAATTTCAGGACCCTCCCTCTAGGCTACAAGGGGGATGCCTGGTGCCCATGTCTGCACTGGCAGCCGGGGCTCAGAACCAGCGGGCACTGAACGGCCCCGAGCTGATGATGTCAGAGGACCGCCGTGAACCCAAACGCGTTTCCCACGTGGTGAGAGGCTGTTCACCTGGCAGGCCGTGCTCACTGCTTCAATGACACACTTCTCGAAGCATCGCGACACGCTGTCTTCTAACCCCATGGCATCCCAGTGGGTGCTGCAGAAGGCAGAGATCTGGACGAGAGGCCTCTCCTGCAACACAGGGCGATGGTGTGAGAGCTTTGGGGCTGCGCTCTAATACTCTGTGCAATAAAAGCACCCCGATTGTCCTACTTTCCCCATACTGCATGGGGTCCCCAGAGTTTAATTCACACCCCACCCCGACCGTGTCCCCTGGTCCCGCCAACTGGAGCCATTAGACACATGAGGCTGAGATGCAGCGTCTCTCTTCCCGCTTTGCAGAAAAAGCCCCTGGCCCAGCAGCTTGCAGAAGCAGGGAGACTCTGAAAAATAAGCGATTCCCCCTTGCTTCCAACTTCCTAAAAAGACCCCTGAGACCGTGGCGTATAAAACCCTATCATGTAAAGGGGCGCCTGGGTGGCTCAGTCGGTTAAGCGGTTAAGCCCCATGTCAGGCTCGGTGCTGACAGCTCAGAGCCTGGAGCCTATTTCCGATTCTGTGTCTCCCTCTCTCTCTGCCCCTCCCCTGTTCATGCTCTGTCTCTCTCTGTCTCAAAAATAAATAAACGTTAAACTCTATCATGTAAAAACGAGTCCTGATTTTCCTAGGGTCAGAGGCTTTAATTAAAAATAAAGACATGGGGGCGCCTGGGTGGCTCAGTTCGTTGAGCGTCCAACTCTTGATTTCGGCTCAGGTCATGATCCCAGGGTCGTGGGATCGAGCTCCACGCAGGGCGCAGAGCTAAGCATGAAGCTTGCTTGAGATTCTCCCTCCCTCTCCCTCCTTCCCTCTCCCCTGCTTGCATTCTGTCTCTAAAATAAAAAAGGAAAAGAAATGAAAACATTTTTGTTTCCCCATTTTTGTCACTGGGGTTAGTAAGCAATCTGTCCCATTAGTAAGCAATCTGCACATGGGAGGGCTTTGCTCCATAAACCCAGGGTTTCCCTGGAGGCAAGACCCTTTCCCTCATTCTTCTCTGGAATATCACCTTTGGTCAAACTATTAAGGCTGGATCAAAAATGCAAGGTCACGGGTGCCTGGGTGGCTCAGTCGGTTAAGCGTCCGGCTTCAGCTCAGGTCATGATCTCGTGGTTCATGGGTTCAATCCCCTCATCGGGCTCTGTGCTGACAGCTCGGAACCTGGAGCCCGTTTCAGATTCTGTGCCTCCCTCTCTCTCTGCCCCTCCCCTGCCCTCTTTCTCTCTCCCTCTCTCTCTGCCCCTCCCCTGCCCTCTTTCTCTCTCTCTCTCTCTCTCTAAAATAAATAAACATTTAACAAAATTTTTTAAATGCAAGGTCATGTCTACCCCACGCCCCTTGCACACCAGGACTACCCATGAAATGCACCGTTCCCTATCTACAGGATGTTACGAATGGTCTGGCTTCATCAACGTGCTCCTGAAAAGAACACCCCGACTTCTGCTACCTGTTTGATTCTTCCTTCCAGGTCCCCCATCAACGACTCCTTCCAGCCATACTCCACGGGGAAGTTTATTTCCACCAGCCGCCTCCAGACCTGCAAAAGCCCTCATGTCAGTGACAGCCGCAGGACAACTAAGGGCCACGATGAATTCTGCGAGAAAGGAAAGACTGTTATGGCAGCTCCAGGGGCACGGGACACCTGGGTTGTGACCGCGTCTCTGTCACCGTGTCAGTGGCAAGGCAGGGCAGCCATCCTCGTCCCGGTCTTTGGAAAGGAAGGGCTTCGACAGGACCAGGCAGCCGGGATGCTCCTCCTACCGTGTAGCTGGTCTCTATGCTGAACGTATCTGTCTCCTATTCTAGCTCGAGAAACTCCGAACATAAAACAAAAGTTGCAGGAACGGCCCGGTGAGACCCCTGTTGCTTCAACTGGATTCCCCAGTTGTTGGTATTTAACAGCTGCTTTCTCGGTCTCCTTCGTGAAGCGTTTTCTCTGCAGAACCACGGGGAGAGAAGGTGCAGGCTCCACGCCACGTGGTCCTCTAAACACGTGGGAAGGAATCTCCTGGCATCGTGGCCCTTCTGCCGCACGATCACGGTGCACGCGTCACGCTCAGGGCGGTTGGTGTTGGCGGGACCCTGTCCCCTGACGGGGGTGATGGGGAGGCCGTCCATTCTTCTGTCTGTAGACTGTCTCTCGATCTGACTTGACTCCTAATTCTCCCATGAGGACAAGCAGATCCCCGACACCCCGCTTCCTAACGCTCACACCCACTGAGTTCAGCACTCGTGGATGAATCCTGACGGAGTCCACGATCACCGCCGTGTTACAGATGAAGGTTGTGACCACGGCGGTTTTCTCCACCTTCGTTGGCTGCATTCTCCAATAAAACGAGGAACTTCTCTTTCTCTCCCCACCCCCTTTCTGTTTCTGTAAACACGTTTCAAGGATTAATGAGCTGTCTGTTGTCCAGTCCCGGCATTACTCGTCCGGATGACCAAATTGTCCCAGATTCGGCTAGTAGTCCCTTCGGACGACCTTCTGTTTCCTTTTTTCTAGAAACGTGGAATGACTCTAGATTTACAGAAATATCGCAAAGATGCGACGGAGTGCCCACATACGGCCAACTCGTGTTCCCCTTGAGTTCGTGCCTTACTCGGGCACAGTACGGCTGCCAAAGCTCGGAAACGGTGTCACCGGGTGCCAGGAGCTAAACGAGCGACTGTCCCGGGAGCTGGTCTGGGACGCTGGCCTGCCACGAGCCCCGCCACGAGCCCTGTGTCTACCACAGGGGTGTCAGGCCGTGGGGCCAGCTGTCCTGCCTGAAGCCCAGGTTTCTTTTAGTGGGGATGGTAAAGCCAGGCCTGGGGGTGCTCACGACGCTCAGGGGCCTGGCCGGCACGACTTCCAGGCCTTTCAGTGGAGAGAGCTGGGAGCCCCTCCAGCCCTCCAGGTCACGAGCTCACAGCAATGCCACGGGCCCCTGGCCCTCTGCCACGTCTGCTTCTCCACAGTGAGAAAGACGCCTGCCTTCCGAATCCCTGTGCCTGGTGCTCGAACAGACAGCTCCAGAAGCGCTCCGCCCGTCCCACTACCAACAACGAAATTTCTAAATAAAGCTCAAGATTGACATGCGTTTTCTTCATTTTGACCTCAGACTCTTTCCCTCCGAGGGTGAGTGATAGGACTTCTGTGCTCCAGGCATTTGGATTGATGCCCCCTTCCGTGTGGAGAAGGGGTTAAGTCTGAGACGTACGAGCATCACCAGCCCTGTTCACGCACAGGGTCAGCTGTGTGATTTTACCACTATCCCGTTCAAGTGTCCTGGGAGGCAAGCACCTGCTGAAATCTGGGTCGAGGGGGTTAAGGGGGCCATCCGGTTGGGTGGCTCATCCCTTCTCTACAGCTGCGTCCTGGCAGCTGGCTAGTCTTCAAGAACACAGCCCGGTTCGCCCGCTGTGGGGCTCTGATGGGGAGTTCTTGGGGCTGGGCTGCCCGCATTTCGGTCCACTCTCTCGTCATGTCCCCCAACCCCGTCACCTCTTCTGTGAGACGGGGCTAACAGCCACACCTGCCTCAGAGTAGATGTTCGGCTACATTTTAATCAGTGTTATCTTACCATTATTAATCACTGCATTTAACTGAGAATCCTCTCATGTCGATGGACCACAAGCCACGCTTCACTCATTCTTAACGCTTGGGGGATTATTCTGCCCACTTTCCCCTTCAAGTAACTCTTGCCTTTTCCTGCCTTTTCCAGCCAAACCGCCTGCCAGCGTCCTTGCTGAAAGGGAGCCCTCTCCCCGCAGGCCCCGCGTCTCAGCACCTTCCCCTGGGGCCTGAGGCGGGGGGGGGGGGGCCATGGCGGACCCCACCAGGTGGACCGTGGGCAGCACGACCAGCCCTGGCTGTGCATCCTGGGGACAGAGCACGGGGCAGCGTGCCGCGTCAGTGCCTTGGCCCCACACAGCTCACCTTGATTTCCTCCCGGTATCTGAACGTGACCTGCGACCAGTAGCTGAAGAACATGCTCTCCTGAAAAATGCTCTGAAGCCAAGCTCTGGTCTTGGCGACCGTCCCCTGGAAGACCGTTTTCACGGAGTTCTTCTTCCCGGTCTCCTTTCCTGGGCCTTCAGCTGAATCCGGCTGCTGAGGGAGAGAGAGGGAGCGTAAGGGTCCCCGCACCACGACTCGGGACATTCTGGAGACGCCACTCCCCCTTCCCGACCCGCGGCAGGTGCTCGAGAACCAGCCACATCGGAGTCACATGAGCGCGTTCGAGACCTCAGCCTCGCCTACGTTTCAAGGCGCTTCGATTTTGCGGGACTCTGCGGCTTTGCTCCGCGAGTGGGCGGCTCGGGCAAAGCAGAGGGCTTGGGAAGGATAAGCCTTCTGTCCCTGTGAGCCCCCCCCCCCAGTGCAGAGACAGCACGGGGGGACTCCGCCTTACCAGTGAGCAGGCCACACCAGGCCGCCTTCTCCAGACTGGCTGGGAGAGGACGTGCCCCAGTGGCAGAGCCTCCAGCAGCCCAGAGATGCCCCCACTGGTGCACCATGCAGACCCCTGCTCCTTGGACAGAGGTAAACCCGAGGCCGCTTCCGTCCACACTTTTTTCCCACGAGGTTTCCCCTACTCCGAAAAATCCTTTCTCCCTGGGGCCGGGCTCTGGCCCTGGGGTCACGGGCCCTGGCCCTGGGGTCACGGGCTCTGGCCCTGGGGTCACGGGCTCTGACGCTGGGGTCCGGGCTCTGGTGCTGCCTCCCCCAGACCTGGACATCTACCATGAAGCAGATGGGCAAAGAGCCTCACCTCAGCAGGGGCCATGCCCCGAAGCCCCAGGAAGGCCCTCCCAGCTCAGCACTAGCCTCTGTGCTTCGGCAGTGCCCCGCAAGGTCAGTATAAGTGTCAGGACCCACACCTGGATCAGCTGTCACTCCGCCCTCCAGGGGGCTCCCTGAGAGCCACCACATGCCCCCCCCCCCCCGCCCGGTGGCCAAGCAGATTGGGTTCCTGCCCTGCAAGCTGATGCTGTGGAGGAGCTGGCAACGGCTCACAGACAGACAGACAGACAGGCAAGCATCTGCTCGCTAAGCACGTAGGTGCCTAGTGGGGAAAATGCCAGGTGTTCTCTGGGCACATGAAGGGGACTGTACCCAGCCTAGGGCAGGAGGGGGCTCTGTCCGTAAAGACAAGGGGGGGGGAGGAGGCCCACCCGGCCAGCGCCGGATCAGTGGATGCCAAGTGGGCGCCATGGTTCTCAGCTGAAAATTGGGACACGCCCGCCCTTGCCTGAAATCCCCGAATGGCACAGCACCTTCTAGAACAATCCAGAAGCTCAAGCACGGTGTGCCTGCCCTGTGATCTGGCCTTCTCTACACCTTGGCTGCATCTCCAGCCACACTCCACTCCCCGCGGGCCCTTGAGAACAGCGAGGTTCCTCCTCCCCGACCCTGTGGGGGCTCTTCACTCCTCGTAGGAACCCCGGCCCTGCCCTCGGTTCCCACGGCACCTTATGGACACTCCAGCCTACCGCCTGTCACCTGTGCCACACTTACACGTTCCCTGGGGGGCCCCCACGAGGCCCCCTTCTCTTTTCCATCACCTACACCGGGCACAGGGCCGGGCAGAGACGGGCAGGACGTGGACAGCCCAAGGCCGAGCACCAGTCTGAAGCATTCCCACACTCCTGGCCTTTCTGCATCTGGTGTCCCATCAATGCACTTAACCCCCTGTGTCAGGACCCACCCAAAAGCTTGTTAAAAACTGATCATACACTTTTCAGTTCAGTTTTGCTAGGCTTTTTGTTTCTATGGCTGAGGTAGAATATTTTCACCATATTGTAGATTACACTGGTCTTAGAGTCCAACCACCATGTAAGAGCTTTTTCTGCGGGAAAACGTATGTACGTATTTTCACGTACATTTATGGAAGTGGACACCTGCCCGCGATTAAAGTTTAAACAACAGCAGAATCATCTTACCAACGTTTATTTTAAAATGTGTCTCAGGGGGCGCCTGGGTGGCTCAGTCGGTTGAGCGGCCGACTTCGGCTCAGGTCACGATCTCACAGTCCGTGAGTTCGAGCCCCGCGTCGGGCTCTGTGCTGACCGCTCAGAGCCTGGAGCCTGTTTCAGATTCTGTGTCTCCCTCTCTCTCTCTGACCCTCCCCCGTTCATGCTCTGTCTCTCTCTGTCTCAAAAATAAATAAACGTTAAAAAAAAAAAATTAAAAAAAATAAAATAAAAAAAAAATAAAATGTGTCTCAGGTATTTGAAAGAAGAAAAATTAAAAGAATAAAGTCAAAACACACGCGGAATTCTTTCACGTCGCTAACGTCCCAGCTCTGGCTCCTACTCCGGTTAGCAAGCAAACGGTCAGTCTAAACATGAAGTCTCATATCACCTGCAGGGTGATGCCCAGGATCTCAAGTGTACTAAGAGTACAACGCGGAGAAAGGAAGAAAGGTCTGCCACGAGCAAGGAGGGGTGTGAGTCCCAGACATGCAGGGGTGAGTGAAGCAAGCAGGCACATGAAGCAGAGTGTGCGAAGATGGGCAAAGCTCATCTTGGGCGGCAGGAAACAGAAGAGGGTTCCCTTTGGGAGGCGTGCAGCGGGAGAGGGGACAGGGCGCCGGGGTCTCCCTACAGCTCGATCCTGGAGGGGGCGCAAGGGCGCGCACCTGTGTGCAGAGGCGTGGAGGTGTGCATGTTGGGTGCGTGCACTTGGCCGCTGTAGTTAGGTACTAGTGTGCAGGAAACGAGGTCAAGTGGGAAAGACCACGCCCGGACGTGCGTTCTGGGCACACATCCGCACCGCTCTGGAGTTAACCCCTGCACTGCCTGCCTCCTTCCCTCCCTCCAGTGGAAGCCCGCGGAGGGTAAGGGTGCAGACGCCGGCTCACCAAAACATCCTCAGTGCACAGAACAGAACCCGGCACAGGGCAGGTGCCCAACATACATTCTGAGGACGCTGTCACCCATTCTGTGGCCCTCTAGCAATCCTAGAGCCAGCCGATCTCCCTCCTGGAATTGAGGCCGCTCGAAATTCCAGTTATCGTGGGTGCGACACTGTGTGTGTGGGGTCCACTTACCACTAGAGATTTAAGTACAATAATTCTGCGAACAATCTCGGCAGATAAGGCAGGCAGCTCATAAAACTTTGGGTCTTTTGTGATTCTGCAGATAGTTTCGTGAAGTTTCAGGCACACAGTCAAGTAGGACTGTACCAAGGGCTCCTCAAGAATCCTACCCCGCAAAGAGTTAAGAGAAATCATTGAAGTAATTTAGGAGAAATGAGACAACAGTACCCGTTAACCATGATGCGTTCCTTCCCTTCCAAATCCCTACGAGTAAGGCAAAAAAAAAGCTAGGGACGTGTGTCACCGCAGATTAAGGTACTACGTAAATTTGAAACAAAAATCAGAAAGGTACAGGGAGAGAGGGAGTGAAGACAGTGGAAAAACAGGTGCGGTGCATGGGGTCTCTTCCAGCTCTGTGGGGACCGGGCCCCGTCGTCCCTGGCTGGCACATGGCCAGAGCCAACGGGGGCGAGGCGCAGCAGGGGGCATGAGAGAGGCACCGTGAGGGTGCTTCTGTGGCTGGCTCGGGGGCGGTCCTGGGGCCACTGGGGCTTGACATTAATGGCGATCCGACGCCCCCACCCTGAACACCCTAAGAATCCAGGGGAGGCGGTAGCGCAAGTGTCCCGAGAATTCAGGAAACACCTGACCCCCCACCGTGTGTGTTTCCGTGTGGCGCCCCCTCGCGGTGTCAGAGGTCGTACACATTTGTAGGAGCACGTGGTCACTATGCGAGGCCGTCCTCGATTTTTGTTTTCAGCTGGCCTGACTTGCAAGAAACGATGCAGAGACCAGACGTCAAAGGAATGCGGAACACGAGCATGGATATGCAATGCGGTGATCGTTTGGATACGGATGGAAGACAATGTGTGGGAGAAAAGAGCACCGACAGCTCAAAAAGGCGGTGGGTGAGGACCTTCTGATCCCGCGGTCAGTGGGGGGGGTGACGTCGTGCAGGAGAAAGTCCGCATTTCGCTTTTTTTACTTACCTGTCCTGATAAATGTCCAGGAGGTGAAGCAACATTTGAAACGTATTCTCGGTGTTCTGGGGTGGCCAAGAAAAAGAAAAAAAAAACAAAACAAAACAGGAGAGTCAAAGTGACGCCGCCACGTTCGCGAAAACAGAACCCAGAAAACCCGCCGTGAACAGAGCAGAACGATGGATTCCTTTCTTTCTTTCTACCAACGAGTTTTAAGGTACTCGAGAACCAATTTTCCATCGTCTCACGAGGGAAATTCGGGATTTAAAATTGGACCATTTCCCGCGCCCCCCAAAACGGGACAGGAGGGAGCAGCCGTGACGGAGCGGCACGCGGGGGAGCCCCGACCCCGTCCGCCCGCCCATACCGCACAGCCTGAACGCCTCCCGGCCGTGGCCTTCGGGAACTCTCCGGAAGCAGAGGAACTGCCATCAGAGCGGCCCCATAGCCCTGGCAAAGAGCCACCCCACCCAGGCCTCTGGCTTCTAAGTGTTTCGTCCTGCCAGGACCGCAGAAAAGAAGGATCCCAGGCTCTGAACGTCTCGCTTCTGATCTGCCTTTGCTAAGCGTCTCAAGAGCCTGCTCTGGACAACAGACCTCGAAGTCGCTGAAGGAGACTTTTGTAAGCCTTTGAAGCCGGTACCACGTCCCCAGGAGGCAGTCCAGGACGCAAGTGGGGAAGACGCTCAGATGGTCCATGAAGTTCTCCATATAGTGAACCAGGTTGCGCAGGGGCAGCAGACTGAACCAGGACCGGAAGAGATACTCATCTACGTTCAGCAAATGCCTTTCCTCTCCCATGAGCTGAACTAAGTGACTCCTGTAGGGACAGAGAAGGAGCAGCAGTGAGATCAGCAAACACAGACGGAGTTAAGTAATGTCAGAAGAGACTTATAAAGTCCAAACTTCAAAAATAATTTAAACGTCGGGGCGCCTGGGTGGCTCAGTCAGTGAAGCGTCCGACTTTGGCTCAGGTCATGATCACGCGGTTCGCGAGTTGGAGCCCCGCGTCGGGCTCTGTGCTGACAGCTCAGAGCCTGGAGCCTGCTTCGGATTGTGTGTCTCCTTCTCTCTCTGCCCCTCCCTCGCTCAAGCTCGCTCTCTCTCTCTCTCAAAAATAAACACTAAAAAAAAGAAAAGAATTCACCAAAGCGGATGAAAGTTGAAGATACGACGCTGAGTGAAACCAGCCCGTCTCCAAAGGACAAACATGCTGATTCCACTGACGAGAGGTCCCTGGCGTGTGCAAATGGCACGGAGACAGACAGCACGACGGGCCTTACCAGGTGCGGGCAGGGGAAACAGAGTCGTTGCCTAACAGGGACAGAGTTTCAACGTGGGAACAAGGAGAAAGCTCTGGCCGGGGCGGCACACCCGTGTGAGTTTGGGGGATGCCGCTGACCTACGCTGAAAATGATTAAAAAGCCAAATTATAGGACGTGTCTCTTCTTACCACGGCAAGAAACTGCACTAAGAATTAAGCACTGTTTCCAGCTTTATGGAGCTGTAAGTGGCTTAGAGCCCTTGCGTGCCAGGTGTGTTGATTTGACACGTTTATACACTGACCGCCTTCGCTCTACCCAGCACCTGCATCAAGTCCCATAGTTACGATTTCTTTGTTGTGCTGAGAACAGTGAAGATCTACTCTCTTAGCGACACGGAAGCCTGTCTAATATACCCCTCCCAACTACACTCACCAGGCCGTAGAGCGGGCTCCCAAAACTTCTTCATCTTCTACCCGGAAATTTGTGTGTGTGTGTGTGTGACTGGGCATATCTCCCAACTTTTTTATCCGCTCATCGGTGGGCACTAGGCTGTCCCCACGCCGTGGCTATTGTGAATATTGCTGGAGTGGTCATGGGGGCACACGTGCGTCTCTGAGATCCTGATGTCGTCTCCGTGGGGCAGACGCCCACAAGTGAGACTGTGGGATCATATCGTGGTTCCACTGTCAACTTTTTTTTTTTTAATTTCTTTTTTTAATGTTTATTTTTGAGAGACAGAGAGAGAGACAGAGCATGAGTGGGGGAGGGCCAAGGGAGAGGGAGACACAGAATCCGAAGCAGGCTCCAGGCTCTGAGCCGTCAGCACAGAGCCCGACGCGGGGCTCGAACTCACAAACCGCGACATCGTGACCTGAGCCGAAGTCGGACGCCCAGCCGACTACTGAGCCCCCCAGGCGCCCCCTCCACCGTCAACTTTTTAAGGAACCTCCATACTGTCTTCTACAGGGGCTGCAGCGACTTACGGATGAAGCATCTTGATGAGCGAGTAAGTAAACGCTCCACATCAAACAGTCCAAGTGGACCCAGTGAAGGTCCTTAAATCATGACATTATACGGTGACACTGTACTGGAGACACCCCAGAAGGGGACAGCTGGAAGGCACATAAAGCCAGGTGCCACAGAAGTCACAGAAGGGTTACAAAGAACATCTGATAAAGGTTCGTGACCCACTAAAGGCCGTGTCTGCCTGAAAGACAAGATCTTTAAGACCAAGGCTGGTGTTTGTCATTTTCCATTGTTAACAACTGAATTTCTTCTAGACAGTTTATATACCACTGAAGGGTGTTTAAAATACATACAATTAATCTTTTTTTTAAAAGCTTTTTCATGTTTATTTTAAGAGAGCACACCAGCAAGCATGCTCCAGGGGGAGAGAGACAGAGAGAGAGAATCCTAAGCAGGCTCTGAGCTGTCAGCAGGGAGCCCGACGTGGGTCTCGATCCCATGCACCATGAGGTCACGACCTAAGCAGGAGCCAAGAGTTGGACGCTTACCCGACTGAACCACGCAGGCGCCCCCGAAGAAGTCATTTTAAAAGAAGTGTTGCCCGAAGCAGGAATGTGTGCACGGGGGAGCCTATCGAAGGTTCTAGAAGCACAGCTGTCATCCCAAGACTTACAGACACAAGTGGGGCTCTCCAACTTACCGATCTGCCTTTTTTTCCCGGAACTCTGAGAAGGGGATTCCTTCCAGGGCCGCCCAGGTGTCTTCAGGCTGTATCCTGGAGTCCTTTCCTTGAGGGGTTGGTGCCACGCAGTGGTGCAGGACAGGCAGGGTGAGCACCCAGAGGTCGACCGTCTTCTCTATGCACTGTCGGCAAAGGTTGACCAGGAATACCCGCCACCTGGGAAGGGAACAGAGAGCCCACAGCGAGCTGAGGATGGCCAGTGGCTTGCCCTGGGGGGGTCTGATGACCCCTCGCACGAGAAGCAGGAGAACACAGGGGTGGCCGAGAAGAGCGACCAGCCCCGGGAGAAATATGGTTGCCAGGGACGTAGGGGCTCACCCTTGGCACCCACCCATCCCGGCATCAGGCTCTCACTGAAGCCCCGTAGCGACCGACCATCCTCCCTGACAGTGGAGGGAACAGAGGTTTGGGAAAGCTGTGTGATCTGTGAGCCCAGACCCTCCGGCTACAATAAATCCAGATACAAAGCCATATAAAGCCGCTCTGTAAGCGCAAGGAGAAACGTGCAAACGATACAGGGCACACTCCCTACGGTCGCAAGATACTGATGCTGGCCGGCTCTTTGAGCTTTGCCCTTGCACAAACTTTGTACGTGTGTCACCAACGCCCGGCTCTTAAAACACGCAGAGCTGCGCTGGGCAGCTCAAGTTTGTAAAACCGAGAAGCAGATGTCCTGATAAGACGCATCGTTCAAGGAAGCCCACCTTCCGTTCCCCGCAAGCTCCGTGCGCAGAGCCGCGGAGAAGACCTTGCAGGAGCGCTCTGTAATCGAGGGCACCGAGGTGGCCCCCGCCACCCAGGGAGAAGCAAGCTCCTTCGGGCCAGGCCGGAGCCTCCACACCGAGAGCACCCTTGGCCCAGCACAGCGGACCCTTGTGTGTCTGAAACTGAACATGTGGCCACAGAGGCTGCAGGGGGAACACCCCGTCGCTTCCGCAGACGCCCTTGAGGCGAGCCCTGCAGTCAGTCTTCGAACCCCAACCTCTCAAACACATGCCTGCAGGGCTGATAAAGGAAATTCTCAAGTTTCCGTGCTCGTGGACACAGCTCCTGGGCTCCCTGGGAAGCTACACGGTGGCATTTACCACGTTCAACATGACTCGGCAAAACACAAAGGCTGGCCCTGTTTCTGCCCCCAGCACACAATGTTCGTTGGCTTTTAAAGTAAGTAAATAAATAACCAGGGGCGCCTGGAAGGCTCAGTCAGTTAGGCGTCCGACTTCGGTTCAGGTCATGATCTCACAGTTTGTGGGTTCGAGCCCCGCCTCGGGCTCAGTGCTGACAGCTCGGAGCCTGGAGCCTGCTTCGGGTTCTGTGTCTCCCTCTCTCTCTGCCCCTCCCCCGCTAGCACTCTGTCTCTCAAAAATAAACATTAAAAAAAATTTTGCTTTTAAGTAACCAGAAAAGAGCATTCCGAACATAAAAATAAGAAAAAAGAGGGGCGCCTGGGTGGCTCAGTCGGTTAAGCGGCCGACTTCGGCTCAGGTCATGATCTCGCGGTCCGGGAGTTCGAGCCCCGTGTCGGGCTCTGTGCTGACAGCTCAGAGCCTGGAGCCTGTGTCAGATTCTGTGTCTCCCTCTCTCTGACCCTCCCCCGTTCATGCTTTGTCTCTCTCTTTCTCAAAAATAAATAAACGTTAAAAAAAAAAAAAAAAAAAAAAAAAAAAAAAGAAAAAAGAAAAAAGAACACCTCCCGGTTCCCATAAGTCTTGCACATACTAAACACATAAAGTCCGTAACTTTCTGGACTGTCTTGATGATCTGTAACTCTTCATGTAAAAAAACACACATACCCCTATACCACATTCCTTCCTGGGGGCACACGTGCTCTCGTGGCGGAATGTGGGCTCGAATAAAATGCTTTCCCTCTTTTGTTTTTTTAAGATTTTATTTTTAAGGAAACCCTGCACCCAACGTGGGGCTCGAACTCACAAACCCGAGATCAAAGCTCCACAGACTGAACCAGGCAGGCGCCCCGTTTCCTTTTAATTTGAAAAAAAGTCTCATTTGGGTCGACAGTAAGGTGTGATACACCAGAAAGCTTGTCAAAAGCAAGATATTCCAGGGGCGCCTGGGTGGCTCGGTCGGTTGAGCGTCCGACTTCGGCTCAGGTCGTGATCTTGCCACTTGTGAGTTCGAGCCCCGCGCCGGGCTCTGTGCTGACGGCTCAGGGCCTGGAGCCTCTTCAGGTTCTCTGTCTTTCTCT
This sequence comes from Panthera leo, assembly GCF_018350215.1. Taxonomy (NCBI): domain Eukaryota; kingdom Metazoa; phylum Chordata; class Mammalia; order Carnivora; family Felidae; genus Panthera; species Panthera leo. The sequence continues at coordinate 59,013,579 of NC_056692.1, read as the reverse complement.
CTCTCTGCCCCTCCCTCGCTCACACTCTGTCTCTCTCTGTCTCTCAAAAATAAACAAACATTAAAAAAAAAAAATAAAAAAAAAAAAAAAGCAAGATATTCCAGTAGAAAAGTAATAAAAGTGAAGACAATACATAGGAGGAAAAAGTCTAGACAAATAAACACTGAAGTGACGGATGTGTAAAATCACGGGCAGTCTTTCTTTCCTGGACACACACCTACACACCCACGCACACCCACACACCCGCACGCACACACACAATACCTCAGACGTGTTTCAAAAATGTGGCTGAGGTCACGGTGAAGGTCGCCAGGCGAACAGGCGGGCAAAGAAAGGAGGTTACATAGCCAGGCCAGGTCACCCTCCAGCATGGGTAAGTCAAATGTTTCCACCGAAAACAGGAGGATCAGTCCCATTCTCAGTCTGCTTCTCACTGGGTGGTCTTCAGGCCGAAGGTCCCCGCTTCTTTCCAGAAATGGCTCGGACCGCTTTTTCAAATACCACCACAGGTTTTTCTTCACCTGACCCCAGGAGGGAAGGAAGACATAACTGTGGGGCTGTGGGTGTCAGGGGTGTGAAAGCCGCCCCATCATCGCCCTCTGTTCCATGCCACCTGGGCGGGGGGCCAAGGCCTGTGAAGGGCGTACACAGCCCCATGGAGGGGTGACCCCACTGCCCTGCCTCCTCACCAGACCCTGGGCACCCCCACTTCCCCGGGCCTTTGATGGGAGCCACCACCAAGGGTGCAGTCCCGAACCCTGCATGGGGGAGGGGCCCCCCACGCTTACAAGGTCCCAACTGTCATCTCAGGCATGGCCGCAGGTCTGTCTCAAAACTGCCAGGGCCCTCCCACAACGCGGGGGGTGGGGGGACGGGTGATGGAGAAGGGTTCCCACTCCTTCTTTCCACTCTGCCAGAGGCCAGGTGAGGAGGGGGTGCTAGGCCTGGAGGAGGGGTGGGGCCAGAGGCGGGGGAGGGGTAGGGCCAGCACAGGAGGTGGGGCCGGGTGTGGTGAAGGGGTGGGGCCAGGTGAGGAGGAGGGGTGGGGCCAGAGGGGGAGGAGGGGTGGGGCCAGGTGAGGAGGGGCGGGGCCAGTGCAGGAGGTGGGGCCAGGTGGGGAGGAGGGGTGGGGCCAGGAGGGACAGAGCCAGGTGTGGAGGAAGGGTGGGGCCAGGCGTGGAGTAGGGGTGGGGCCAGGCCGGGAAGTGGAGGGGGTGAAGGAGGAAGAAAATCCCCAGGCAGGGGTGCTTGGAGAGTAGGGAAGTTGAGGTCCTTCTGCCTGCACCTGCTCCTCAGGGCAGCTCGTGGCCAGTAAGAAGTGGGGGAGGGGGAGAGCTGACCGCCCAGAAGGGGAAGACAGCCACTGGGGACACCCCGGACACCTGGTACCTCGTTCTCGTCGTACTGCAGAGCGCTCCAGGGCTGCTCACGGCCTTCGTAGATCATGGGCACTCTCACGACAGAATAAAACTGCTGGAACTGGATAAAAAAGCTGTTTATGTTGATGGCGTCCCAGATCTGCAGGATGCTGAAAATGGTGTCCAGCATGATGGTGGCGGCGATCTGCTTCCCCCTCACCAGCTCCCTCCTTGTGCCGTCTGTCAAATGGTCCATCACCCTCTGAATCAGCCCCGGGGGCTTCATGCAAACTATATCGTCGTACTGGTGCCATTCTAAGAGCAAAAGAAGGAAGACGCTGTAGTGCAGACCGTCCGAACACGCTGACCTAGACGCCCCTCCCTGGGAGGCTGGCGCCCGACGGACGAGGCAAAGGAAGGGAAGGCAGCCGGGTCGCGCACGGGTGCACCTGCCCGTGGATACCCAGCAGAGAGCTGGGCCCAGGTGGGGGACAGCTGTGTTTAGGACGGACACCCTAGTTGCCCCAAGGTGATCGGAGGGGGGCCCAAGGGCACACGATGCAGCCGTTCGGAATCTATCTGAAACACCTTTTATTGAACCAGCTGGCTCAGCACGCTTCGTACATGAGCTCCTTAGAAAACGATCACACAGCGGTTGAGAACTTGATCCCGAAACCACAGTCACCGGCCCTTGAGCACTATCTGGCTAAGTCACTCCAGGCAAGCGCTGTTTCTTCTGTACTGGGAACCACGATGCCCGCCCCGTGAAGGACAGTGCGGGCCCCACGACAGACTAGACGGCGCCCTGGACGCAGGGCCCGACGCAGGGCAAGGGCCGAGTGCATGGCTGCTCCTCGTGTGACCAGATGCAGAATGTAGAAGTCTCTGGAAAAGCAGGTCCTCTGTGCCTCTCGCGGTCTGCATGGAGGTCCCCGCTCACCCCGCCCCCACTCCATCCCAGCCTGGCGAGGACTTGAAATTATTGCCTGGAATAATTGGTTTTCTTGCTCTCTGCGTCCCACCAGCCAGAGGCCCACGTGGGCCCATGCTGGGGACACGGTGGGTCCCTCAGTTGTTCAAGAACGCCCCAGACAGAAGGTGAGGGGAGAGCTGCAGGCCTGGTCAGGCCCGCATCGTGGAGAGCAAGGGGCACCCTGGACCCTGGGACGGTGGGGCAGGGAGGGACATCAGTGGTCTCCGTCTCTCAGAATCTACCAGAAGAAATGTTTAAGTTCCAACCCGCTAGAGAAAAGAGAAAGAAAACACAAAAGTCAGAAAAAATACAGAACAAAACCGACACGGAAACAAGGTGAACAGAAAAGATGGGAGAAGGTGGCAGAAGTCAGCCTTCCCGCGGCAGTGGTGACTGATGTTGGAGGGCTCACGGAACCACTGTGGTCACTCACGGACGGAATGAAAAACCGCGAAATAAAACCCAGCAATGAAAGCCCAGCAGACACGTGAGCCGGCAGGACAGAAGGGGCCACATCAGGGGACAGCACACCAGGTCCCCATGCCAGGCCACCGGCCCGCGCTCCCGCCGCCTGGGTCTCTCGGGGCGCGGCCTGCAGCCGGGAACCTCCTCCCTGGCGGCCTGGCCGCTGTGGTTCACGCTCTGCGGGGACGCTTGCAGGGGGAAAGGGGGGAAGCCACCTGTCCCCCCTCTCTGGGGAATCAGGAAACCCGCCTTTGCTCAAATTAATGCAGATAAGCTATGACCCCACTGCATGGAGCAGAGCACAGACCCTCAGTCACCGTGTTCCCAGCATCTTCCAGACACCCTTCCCAAATCACCCGTGATGCCGTCGGCCGCGGGGGGCCCTGCACCTGGGCTCCAGCCATGACCTCCTGACTCTCGGAAAGCCAGCGAAGGCCTTCCCGTGGGTCCTTCTATCGGTCACCGGCACTCAGCTCTGTCCCCGTCCCACGTACCCGGCTTGGGCGCCCGTGTTCCCCTTAAGTGCTGACGGTGAGCCGGCCACCGCCCTGACGGTCGAGCTGCAAGGGGAGCCTCTCAGACACAGACCGAGGCCTCTCGGGAGCGGACACGCCAACCTTGCTAAAAAGGACTACGCTATGAAATCGGCTTTCTCTAACATGCGCACAAACACCCCCGCACACCGTGTGCTCTCGGCACGCGCGCACACACCTGTGAGACCAGGCACCAGGCCGCAGAGAAGGTACAGGCCACCGAGATCATCCACAGAACACACACACACACACACACACACACACACACACACACACCACATCACACCCTGTCCGCACACGCCACACGCTGCATGCAATGAGCGGAAAACAGAAAAGGGGAAGAAAAGATACGGAAACAAGGAGACACAAAGAAGAGAAAGGAGGAGAGACGGGAGGGCGGCCAGGATGCCAAGCAGCAGGGGCGCCGTGGGCGGAGGTCTGACTCTCAGTCTCCGGGCCTGGGGGTCCTCCCGCCCTGCACCTGCTCACCGGCCCCCTGCGGCCCCTCACCCCCAGCGGCTTCACCTTCCTCCCTTGCCCTTTTGTAGAAATCCCCTTCTACTACCATCGGAAGTGAGCGTTCCATCACGCTGATCAAACCCGTGCTTCCCAACTCGGGTTTCTTGGATGTGGAGCAGGGGCATGTGACGAGGACCCACACGGGCCCCCTCTGCAGAGGAACGGCCGCACCCCTGCGCCCGGCCAGGACTCACCTCCCGAGCCCAGGAGTTCAGACCTCACGTGCAGACAGCGGTTGACGAACTCGCCCTCCTTCTGCTGACGTTTGTAGATGAACTCGTACTCCACCTGGCCCTTGCCTCGCATGATGACGTACTTGTAAGGAATGGGCTTATCCAGGTGCTGTTTGGAAAGGGTGGCGCTGCCTTCCACGAGGGACCCGTTCTCACGCAGGTCTCTGAAGAAACAGGACACCGGCCCGTTACCCGGAAAAGAATCCCGTTTTGAAAACGTTCGCTCTCCTCTAACGCAGCACGGAGTGCAGACCCAAAGCTATAGCTCGATCCTGCCCAAGAGGAGGCTTCTAGAAGGAGACACGGTTTCCGGACAGAACCCACGTTCCGTGGGGCCGGAGTGACACGTGACGAAGGAGTACATGGCAGGGGGTATGTGTTTGCAAAAAGTCAGTTTCCAAAAGCGTAAACGGGTGATCGCCTTGAAAAACGGGATCAGAGACTGCGCGCCCCGTGCGCGTCCCCGAGGGGCTCCCCGCGAGCGCTGGCCGTACTCACTTGGTGTGGTGCATCTCACAGACGTTCCGAGTCCACTTGGGCTTCCCGAACTCTTCTCCACCCCTGATGAACACTTTGTGGAGGTCGGGGTCGAACCCGAAATGCTTCGAGACGATCGCGTGGAAGTAGAGCGTGACCCCTTCCTGCAGGCTCGACGGGCTGCAGCGAAGCCGGGAAAGGAAACGCCCACCGGATCTAGACGTGCCTGCGCGCGTGCGCGCACGCCCTGCTTCTCGACGGTGCGCGAACACCCACCCCAGCAAAGCGCGAGCGTCCACACTGCGGGCAGACCACACGCCGTGCGGGCCCCTCTCCGGAGGTGGGCACGGGTGGGGGGCTATCTCTGCCCAGCCGTGACGGGCTGGGGGCAGTGGCGGGAGGGGGCTGCTGAGCATCCCGGGTGGTGCCAGTCTCTGCCCCGGAGTCGGCCCACGTGGCCTCCGGGTCCCCAGGGGGCCGTGGGAGAGAGCACATAAGCAAGCGAGGAACCGGGGAGTGTGACCCTGCCCCCCCCCCCCCCGCCTGCCTCTCCCAGAAGAGTCCCCGAGAAGGACACCTGGGACCCTCCGGCCCTGCACCAGTGTGGGGGTGGCGGGAGGCTGCACTGGTGCCCCCGGGGCAGGCTGTGACCTTGCTCCCGAGCGCCAGGGCTCACACCCTACCTCTGCTTCACTTCACACACTGCCGCTTTGGGGTGGTTCTTCTGCTCTTTGCCAGTTTTCACAGCAGCCGCGTAACTGCTGTTACTCCCTTCGGGCTTCTTCGGATCCTCTGGCTTGGCCTTCTCATTTCTACCTGTCTTCTCTCCAGTAGCGGCCGTCTTGTCCTTGCTTTCAGCTTCCTGGAACAAGTTACCAAGCCCCAGTCTTTAGCATCAGCTGCCACATTTGCCTCCTCCCGGTGACGGCTTCTCACAACAGCCAGGCTGCTCACGTCCCTTCCCTGTTCAGAACCTTCCAACGCCCTCGGGCCCACCCGCCACAGCCTCCAGGAATCCTCCAATCCTGTCAGGCCCCTCTTGCCCTCACTCGATCCTGGGGGCACCGGCTTCCTTACTCTTCCCTAAACAGCCCCTCCCCCCCCCCCACTCTGCCACAGGGCCTTTGCACCTGCCATTTTGGCCTCGGATATGTCCCCAGAGAGCCACATGGCTTGCCCCTCACTCTTTCAGATCTCCGCTCCACCTGCACCCCCTTGGAGAGGCCTCGCCCGGCCATGCTCTCTCAGCACGCACCCCCGGCCCTCTCTCCCCTCACCCTGCTCTCCTCTTTGCCACTCCCCATGCCTGACTGTGCTTTCCACCTTTCCCCACGGAGAATGTGAGCCGTGAAGGCAGGAGCCACGTGTCCTTCACGGCTGTATCCCTAGCACCCAAAAGAGTGTCACTGAACGACTGAAGGAAGGATGAGCTTTGGAAGGAATGGGGCCGGAAGCGGCAGACAGTGGGACAGACAGCAGGACGGGGAGGCTTCCAAGGACGAGGTGCTCTACCTGGCGGGATTCTGAGGCAGCAGGGGTGCTTGCTGGCGGCTGTTTCGTTTTCTGAGTCTTGGCTTTACCTTCCTTCCTGGCCCCTTCCACGGGCTCAGCGGGCCGGGTTACAGCAGCATCTTCCTGGAGGAGACAAAGGCCCCAGACGTCAGGGCGCGGGTGCCGCGATGGCGTGAGGGCCAGCACTGGCCGCCACCAGCCCAGCAGAGGGGCCGGCAGCTCCGGGAGGGGCACCGTCCCCAGGGACGAGTCCCCAGTGCCCCTCCTGGGCAGGGAGGCGACGTGGGACTGCTTGGGAGAGCAAACGGTCAGGGCAGGTAGGCTCGCTCCTGGATCCCCCAACGACTCACCCGGGGGGCCCGGGCCCCGGCCTGCTGCCCGGCGCTCTGCGGTTCTTTCTGGGGCTCCGAGCCCGGCTCCGGGTCAGGCATCGGGCGCTCCCAAGCAGCACCGTCCTTCCCGGGATGGTCTTTACTGGCAGAGGCGGTCGGGCCAGCCCCCTCCTGGGGGAGGCCGCTGGCCTTGGAAGGCTTGGGGGTGTCGTGCTCCTTCCCGTTCGGGACGGCCCCTCCCGGAGTCTGGTCGTGCAGAGGGCTGCCGCCAGCCTCGGCGTGCCCCACGGGCGCTTGGTGGCCACCGCCCTCCAGGGGGGTCGGGTCGGCGCCCGGGGGCTGGCGAGGCTGGCTGGTCGCCCCACCTTGCAGATCTCGGCTTTGGGGTGGGGCTGTGTCCTGGAACCCGGGGTTCGCCAGCGAGCTGACACTACAAGGGCACGAGGAGTCCTCCACCAAGGAGTCCAGCTCCATGGGAGCGGAACCGTTCTGTTTCTTTCTCTTACTCCTTTTCTTCCTTTTTCTCTAAACAGAAAAAGACGCTGATTTTAGTTCCTGGGGTCACTAAGCTCTCCCAACGTTTTCCTCCCATTTTCTCTCAATGTCTCAAGCATTCAAAGCTTCGCCCGACCAAACTCCCCTTGTACCTGTTAAATCTGCCCCTTCTTCATCTTGGAAAGACTGAAACAGAGACGCATATGGACGGGGGTGGTGGGCAGAGCTGAGGGGCAGGGGGCCAGGCAGTGCTGGCCACGCACGTCATTCTGCCAAGTCACAGCTGAGAAGCTCACCCAGAATTCCTTCCGATGGGACATCATCCCTGGAAGTGTGGTCTGTTTTTGTTTTTTGGTTTTTTTTAGGTTTGTTTATTTATTTTGAGGGAGAGAGAGCAGGAGTGGGAGAGGGGCAGAGAGAGAGAGAGAGAGAGAGGGAATCCCAAGCAGGTTCCGCACTGTCAGCAAGGAGCCCGACTTGGGGCTCGAACTCACGAACTGTGAGATCATGACCTGAGCGGAAACCAAGAGTCGGACTTTCAAGGGACTGAGCCCCCCAGGCGCCCCTAAAGGGTGGTCTTTGAACGTTACAAAGCGTGGGCCTCCACGAATCGCACTCCTACGTCGCATGTGTTTCGTACATGACGCTGAGAGAGAGAGAAAAAGACGGGACAGAAAACAGGAGCGTCAAGAGCCGCGTCCTGCCCGGAGATGCTTGCTCAGCAGCCGGAGACCCTAACCTCGCCATCAGAAATGGCTCGCGGGGAGCAGCCGTGGCAGGACCCTCCGCGGACCCGGCGGGAGGGGGGGGGCTCGGTGCCCTACCTCGCTGAGGGGCACAGCTCTGGAGCAAATGAACACTGGTCGGTTCACTAAGTGCCAGTGGCCCGTAAATCCCCTGAAACCCGCTGTGGACCCGGGACTCCCCACCCGCCCATACGCCCTGGAAGAGTCCCCGTTGACAGTGAGGGAAGGTGGGGTTTGTTTGCACATGGGGTGGGGCGGCCTCGTCCTGGGTCAGGGCCTGGGTTTTCTCCACGAATCCTAACCTCCTGCAGGTGCACCTACAGCCAGCAGGACACATGGGGCCTCCCTGGAGCGAGATTTCCTGGCCTGACCACAGACCCCCAACTACCGTCGTGGGGCAAGAAAGAGGCTTTAGAGAGGTCACTGAAGGCGATGACTTCTCCAGCGTCCCAGGGCCCACGGAGCACTCGAAAGCTTGCTAATGTGAGGACGGTGACCGGGCAGGTGCGGGGGACCCGGGAGGACTCTGCATCTCCAAGGAGCCGCTGCGGGGCGGGGGGGCTGCTGGGGGGCAGCAGACCAGCTCTGCTCTGACCGGGCCCTGGCCGCAGCATCGCCACTAGGCCTCCCGAGGGTTCGAACCCCGGCCGGGCCGAGAACCACTGATTCGGCAGAAGGCGGCCTGCACAGACATGTGGCCCACGGCCCTCTGAGAATCTTCTCCGACTCAGCTCGAGGCTTGCTTCAGCCGAGCTGCACACTGACTGATCGAGGAACCTGGAAAGAACCCTGTGCCAGGCACAAGGAACGAGACAGCAGGACGCATTCCTCCCCCACGAAGCCAGTGGGTTAGTAAGAGCGACAGACTACTGACCGTTTGAGCCTGTGGAAAACGCCAAAGACAGAGGCGCTCGAGGGCCTGGGATCTCAGAGGGGGTCCCTAGCCCGGAAGGCTTCCTGGAGGAGACGGTGCGGGCTGAGTCAGAGGGACACAAAGCCCACCAAGATGGCTTCGTCCGTCCCACAAAGAGTCCCCGGGCCCATACCGTCTGCGAGTGGCCAGAAACCTCTCACCCAGAATCAAAGTCGAAGCGTGGTCGGGGGACCTCTGCTCACTGCCTGCCTGCCTCATCCTGGGCTTGCCCCGCTCTGGCCTCCGGTACGAATCCTGTTTTTTTCTTCTCTGTAGCTTATGATGCTTTGACAGTTTAGGGGCCTTGCCAGTCCTGGCGACCACCCCTCCCAGGGCCAGCTCATTCCCAGAGGGGGCAGAAGACTCCCTCCCGTAGGCAAACTAATCAACCCAGAGCCCACACCCCGACTTACCTCCCTCAGCCACTACTCCTCGGCCCTAAATCACCCCAGGGCCGGGTTCCCAAGGACTAGACACCCCTACAGCCCAGAGTTCACCAGGACTATTCGGACTAGCCAATCCTAGACTTGCTCGAACGTGCCTTCCCTATCATTATTCCACCTCCTGACCACCCAGGAGCTTCCCTGCCCGGCAAGGCCCCTCCTCTTGTGACTCAGCATCTCCATCAGTTAAATAAATCCCAGCACAGACTGGACCTGACGCCTCCTTGCTGGGCCCTCCTGCAGATACCTCCCTCCTCCAGTGCCGTGCCCCACGTCCCTGACACCCTCTGTAGGAAAGCGAGCCCTCCCAGACCGTGGCCTCCGGTCACTAGACGCCCATTCATTTTCTCCCACTCCAGAATGTAAGCCTCTGTTTGTCCACGGCCACACCTGCAGTGTCTAGAATTCCCGGCCCACTGCAGGTGCCCGAACATTTCTGTTTCATTAAACACATTCCTCGGGAAGCCTCCTGCGTTTCTCTGCAGCCGGCCAGTGTCTCTCCCGCATGGGACCCTCGGGACCCCACACCCCTCAGCCCGGAGCCGGGGTCCGCTCGGATCCTACAGTGGGTTTTGACTTTTCTGATTTGCAACGTGTCTTTCCCCCCCCCTTTACCTTGTTTGCTCCTTTTCATATTCTTATTTTATTGTGCTTTTTATGAGCTGCTCCAAATCCTTCTAGAACAAGATGTATACTTTGTACAGGTGACTTCTGGTTCTCTTAACAGACATCTGAGGGCTGGGTGTGTACCAGGCAGCTGTCCATGGCTCCACAGTTGGGGGACCAGCACACCAGAGACAACACGGCTCAGGCTAAAATCTAAACCGCTCCCTTGCCAGAAATCAAAGTTTTATCCGTCTGTGTTCCTAGTTGTCGTGGCCTGTGGTTTTGCATGTTCTGGATACGGATGTTTGCCTCAAGGCAAAACTAAAGACCGTACCAGTCAGGAACATGTACACTTTAACACTCCCCGGACTGGGAACACACAGACAGCGGACCGAAGTCGAGGGCACGGGTCACGACCTCTGGGTGTGGGGAGTGGGCTGGGGGCAGCGGGGAGGAGACCCCGACAGTTCTGATTTCCATGCTTAAGTGGATGGTGGGGGTGAGCGTTCACCTTGTGAGCCCTGCGTCTGCGTCATAAATGTCCTCTGTTGTAGGATTAACATTTAATGAAAACATTTTTTGAAGTTTTCTGACCAGTAAGGGATGCTAAGAAGCCTTCCGGGGCCTGGAATGTTCTGTCTCTGGATGCGGAGGGCGTCGCCAGGCTGCACGAGGGCACCTCGATTCAAAAACTATACCACGCCAGCCCTTAGTGCACACACAAAGGCTACTCCCACTCCTGCCCAAAGAGAATTAACTAGAAAAAAAATTAGTTTGCTGATTCTTGGAGGTTTTTTTTTTTTTCTTTTTATCAAAACGCATCTCTGATGTTACAACCCACACCCATTTATTTCTCCAACAAACAAACCACAAACCTCCCAGACACACAGCACAGAGGGGGGCAGGGTCTGCGGGGACACCGGCCCCTGTCCACTCACCCAAATGCTGGATCAGGGTTACAAGGGGTGGGGGTTTGCTGCTGGGGACCCTGGAGAGGCACCACGGCGGGGTGTGGGGGTGACCGGTGGGGGCACTGCAGCGGGGACCCGGGATGAGCCCCACTAATCGGATAGAAGGCTGAGATGTTGGGAGTCCAGCCCCAGCCTGGGCTGATTCGGGGAGGGATTAGGAATTCAGACTGACGACAGCGTCCCCTTTCCCCGCTGGCCTCACACTTCCTTCTCGGAAGCCGGCCCTGCCAGGGCTGTTTTCTGCAGGAGCCCGTCCCGCCGTCTCCTGCCAGCTCCAGCAGGGTGAGGACGCAGACCTTCTAAACTGAGGCATACGTGCCAGTGGGCAGGGAGGGGGGGCGCCTCTACAAGAGGAGGACAGGGTCTAGGACGGGGACCAGAAAGGTCAGGCTGAACCAAAGCCCAACCCACCCCCAGCCAATGGTGCCGTGGGGACAAAGCACCAGCCTCTCAACTACAAGCTGGCCGACTGCCAAAGGGACCTTCTCAGGGACCACCGAGGGGGACACAGAGGTGTCGGGCGACGGGCACGGGTGGCACGACCTCTCCCCGCAGGAACCACGGGCCGCCTGGATTTGCTGAGGAAGTCTGACTGGATCTGTTCTGAACCCACGGGGACACGATCGAACCATCCCTCCCCCTCAAGCTGCCTGGTGCCTCCTGAGGGGCCACGACGGGGATGCGGCGGGTGGGTGGGGGCCGCCTCAGTTCCCACACAGCTCACCACACACACCGGGCTGGCCAGGTGACCCCGTGTGGGTTACTCAGCCATGGTGTGCCTCAGTTTCCCCATCTGTAAAACGCAGGGGACAGGCACCCCTACATCACAGGGTCACTGTGAGGCCCGGATGGGACAAAGCAGGTCAAGAATCGCAGAGAGGTGGCCAGCACATGCAAGGTCCCCCCCAGTGCTGCAGTGACCGTGGCTCTTTCCCACACACAGCAGAGGCTGGGGGCCACCATGACGACCGTGTGTGTGGCCAGCTGCCTTCTCCCACTCCTCCTCCTCCTCTGGGAAATAGTCCCTGAATCTCCCCGTTCTCAGCCATCGGGCGCAAGTAGGAATCGCCTCGACTCAGCTCCCGGGGCCAACCCATCACCCTGGCCACTGCGATGGGCGCTTAACCCAACTGGAGCCGGTGAGGTTTGATGAAAGTCTCCCCTGGGATGGAGACACTTCCTCCTGCTTCTGTAGAGGCCACTAAAGGAGGCGTCCTCTCTCCCCTGCACACTGTATCGAAGGTGGATAACTGTGGATAACTGTGGAAATAGTAGAAAGGTCTAGAGTGCTAGCGGCAGCTGCTGAGACGCTAAGGAGGAAACTGACATCAGGAAGGCGACACCTGAACCTGGAGAGGAACACCAAGGTGCCTGGATCAAGCCTTGCCTGCAGACCGACCTGAGGGTTTCCCAGTTATGTTAGTGACAAATTTCTCTTATCGTGGTAATTCACCCGAGCTGCGTGTCCAGTTATCTGCCACCAAAAGATTTCTAATAGTTAAAACAATCAAACGTTGAATTTGGTTGTTTCTGTCTCACAAAAGCCTAAAGTCAGTCCAGGTGATCAATGTTCTAGCAGCCTTTGTCCCGTAAGCGGTCAGGCTCTCCTACGTACACTCAGGCCACAGAATCCTCAGGGCTCCAGACTGCTGCGCTGTGGCACGGGACAGGAGGACCCCACTGTGGCAGGCGGCCAACCCTCCAGGCATCATAGAAGGTGGCAGGAGACATCTGACCTTCTATGGGAAGGGTCCCCAGGGCACCCGAATCAGGCCTGCCTTCTAGAAGGAGGGGTGCTGTCAGCAAGGAAGTATTAGAAAAGAAACCACAAGCCTAAAATGGGAGTCGCTCATGCTAAGTTCCCCATCAGCAAACCAACACTTCATACCCAACCTGATTGCAGCTTTTTTTAAAGTAGGCTGTATGCCCGACGTGGAACTCGAACTCAAGATGCAGAGGTTGAGTCGCATGCTCAAACCGATGGAGCCAGCCAGGCGCCCGCTAACGCAGTTTTAGCCTCCAGGAAGGTAACCTTTAACCAGCCACTCAACCTGGAATCACGTGGTCAGCCCTAGCGACGTGATCTGCCCAGCGGCCCCTTCTGTTCCCAGTACGAGGGCAGCCGTGCCTCAAAACAACTCGCTCTTCACTAATAATTTCCTTTTCCACCCCGTTTCTGCCTTTGGAACACCTTCCACGTTTCTACCCGTTTCTGCCTTTGGAAAACCTTCCACGTTTCTACCCGTTTCTGCCTTGGGAAAACCTTCCACGTTTCTACCCCTCCCTGCCTTTAAAAACCTTCCTCTCTGTACCGCCCTTTGGAGCTCCTTCCTGTTGGATGGGAAGCTGCCTGATTCATGAGTCACTGGACAAAGACCATTTGATCTTTACACTTAGGCAGCTGAAGTCCTGAAGCTTAACATATTTCATAAGGAAGCGTGGCCACAGCGAAGGCAGGTGGTCCTGCGGAGCCGGAAGGGCCTGGAGGGCACAGCTGTGGGGGAGGGGGGCGAGGGCGGGCAGGGTGACCCCCAGGGTAACAGCCCACCGCGTGGACCCGACCACCTCCCGCCCTTCGAGCAACCTGCAGGATCTTCCCAGCCCAGGGACAGCAGCCACTAGCCCAGCTCGGACAGCAGTGTTGCAGCCCCCGCCCTGTACCCTCCTCAGGCTGAGCATCTTCCCGGGCCCAGATCGCCTGCTCCTCTCCCATAAACTGCCTTTTAAGTCCTTCACCTGCCGGTTCTTCGCTGCTGTCCTCTTATTTCCTGGAAGTCGGTCAGGTGCCCCAGCGGTCGACCCTTCATCAGAGGCCACAGAGCTTTCTGGCCGTTGGCTTTTACATTTAATAGATGAATGGTCTTCTCTGACTCAGAATCTATGAACGTTTTTACTGCCGTATTAGCATCTGTGGGTTTTTTTAACGAGGCTGAGAAACATTTGTATAATTTTACTAGTAGTTAACCTATATTTTCTAGAACTTTTAGGGTGTTGTTTTCCATTAAAACACGGAGTTGCTCTGATATATTGTTTTCTGGAGGGGAGGTGGGCACAGGGAGGGAGAGAGAGAATCTCAAGCAGGCTCCGTGCTCAGCTGGACTCGGGGCTCAATCTCACAACCGTGAGATCATGACCTGAGCCGAAATCAAGAGTCCAATCAGTGCCCAACCGACTGAGCCACCCAGGCGCCCCGACTGGTATATATTTTAATGTGTAATATGACCGGGGGATCTTGTTTCCAAACAGCCCATGGTTCAAGCACACCTACCGTAACTCTCTGACTTATCATGGTGCTCTGATCACGTGCTGAGGTGTTACACACACACACACACACACACACACACACACGTGTGTCCGTCTTCGGTGACGGGTCTCAGCCACTCCATTAGACGGTTTTATAGCTTGAGAGACATTAGGTCAAATCTCCCATTATTGTTCTCTTTCTCTATATTCTTTATAGATCTTCTCACCGATTTATACTCCAGATGGACTGAAAAACACTAGTTTTGCACGTTAATTGGTTAATGCAGTGGAGAGATCGGAGGACATCTTTATGATCTTAAAACTATTGCTTTCCCTCTCAAGGAAATGTTATTTTGCGGGTTTTCCTGATTTTGTGGCTATCACAAGTGAGCTCTCCATCTGCTGTTATTTTCCGTCTAGGCAACTCTCCAGGCCCTGTATCGATGTCACTGTATTTAAAGATTTTATATTTTTTTTAAGTTAATTTATTTTTGAGAGAGAGAGAGAGAGAGAATCCCAAACAGGCTCTGTGTTCTCAGTGTGGAATCCGACTCGGGGCTCAATCTCGAGCCGAAATCAAGAGTCAGATGCTTAACCGACTGAGCCACCCGGCCTCCCCTAAAGATTTTATTTTTTAAGTCATCGCTACTCCCAATGTGGGGCTCGAACTCACAACCCCAAGATCAAGAGTTGGGTACTCTATATCGACTGAGCCAGCCAGGCGCCCCTTGAAGTCACTGTCTTTGGAAAGTGTTTCAGCAGTTACTTCACAGACCTAAACCTTCCAGGCAAAGACCACGCCTGCTTTGCAAGCCTTCCACCAACATCTGATACCTAGTATCTACTGGGCAATAAAGTTTCGTTAAATTCATCAATGACACCGGGGAGCAAATTTTGCCACCTGCAAATATGCCTCTTTGGCATATTGATTATACTTTAAGCTGGTTATTTTTAAGAAGCTGGAGTCGGGAGAAGCCGTGAAAACCGAGGAGAAATGACCCTTTTGTGAGAGCTATTTCCACGTAAAAGGAAAGTTCGAGTAAGGGTGTCTCTCTCATCACCAGGAACAGGGGAGTGACTCAATTCCCTAGAAACTCGTCAGTGGAGAAGGCTGGCTTTAAATCTGCACAACACCCTCAACTTATTCACTGATGAACTCCCACAACTGACCCTCCCACCCCAACATCTCCTGTGGAGGGAGACCACCACCCACCCCCACCCCCGGCCCGGGCCCTCCCGCTCTTTCCCATGAAAAGAATCTCGTATGGCTTACGGAGGTTTCGCCAGGTGAGTGTCCCCGACGTGCAAGCAGATAGTTTCACAAGAAATAAGACGGCGGGCGGAAGAACTCGAGGGTGTGGGGG
Organism: Panthera leo; assembly: GCF_018350215.1. Lineage (NCBI taxonomy): Eukaryota > Metazoa > Chordata > Mammalia > Carnivora > Felidae > Panthera > Panthera leo. The sequence goes on along the minus strand of NC_056692.1, from coordinate 58,998,396 downwards.
GCACACGATGAAGCTAAAACTTAAATGTCCGCAAAACGTCCTCAGCCACAAGAGCCAAAACCGAAAGGTATCGCTATTGCATAGACCTACTGCATAGACGCAACGATATTCCGAGTTTGGCTCCAGACTCCCAGGATAAATCAAGTATCTCCATAAAGCAAGCCGGACAGATTTTTCTGGTTTCCCAGTGCCTGAAACATTTATACGCACGCTACGCCGGCTTCTAAGTGTGCAACGGCATCATGTCCAAAAAGTCAATGCGTGTGCATTCGTTTTAAAATACTCTATTGCTGAAGAATGCTAACCATCACCTGAGCCTCAGCGAGTCATCATAATCACTGATCACAGGTCACTGTAACAATCAGAATAACGGCAAGGTCTGAACCCGTTTGAGAATCACCAAAACGTGACACAGAGACACCGAGCGAACAAACGCTATGGAAACAAGGACGCCGACGGGCCTGCACGGCACAGGGTCGCCACAAACCCAGCATTTGTAAGAAACACGAAGCATGCCTGTACCTGCTCGGGGTCTGCAGAGAACGTGTCAGCGACCCCACGCAGGGTAGCGTCCTCTTTTCTTCTTTTGCTGGGAGGGTGATTAACAGCCTCCCGCTCATCGGATGTGCTGCCGGCCGCATCTACACAAACCTCTGAGGCAACTCCCTGTTGAGACACGACCCCCTTCAGACAGGGCAGGAAGACCACAGGCTCGGGCCTAGGCGGGGCCGCCCTCTGGTGAGGGCCGAGCCCGCCAGCTGGCACTGACCAGAGAGCGCCCGTCTCCCCTCCCCCCAGCCTCCTCCTTCTCCCCAGGAAGACAGCAACGCCCCGAGGGGCTCACGATGTGCCCCAGGCCACCAAGCAGGCAGGGCCGTGCTGCGTGCTGCTGCTCCAGAGGAGGAAGAGTCTGTGAGGTGCGGGGCCTGGCCTCAGCCCTGCCCAGGGCACAGGGGGCCTGGGGCTGCCGGGCACCACATGCAGGAGGAGGGACAAGGGAACAAGGCCAGGAGCTTCTGGGCCAAGAGCTTCCGGACCAAGAGCTGGGGAAGGCAGGGGATCCGTGTGGAAAAGCAGGGCTATTTCCGCAAGGGGTACCTGGAACGGGACCCACAGGGGAGACGGATCGGAGCACGCAGATGGCCCCTGGGGACCAAAGCCCAATTCGGGCAGCTCCAAAAGTCCAGGAGGCCTCCATGACCTCACAGCAGGAAGCTGTGGGAGGGAGGCACCTTCAACCCAACTCGGCCTGGCTCTAAGAACACCCCTCCTCCTCCCCCCTCCGCCTCCCCCCTCCCTCTCCCTCCTCCTCCTCCTCCTCGCCAGGGGAAGCTACCCCAGGGAGAGAACCACCCAACCACCTCTAGGAATGAAGGGAGAACCAGCAAACGCACCCAGTTGGTCCGCAACGAAGGGCCACCAAAGGAAAGGCCAGGCTGAGACGGTCACCCCAGCCGACAGGTGTGGTGGGAGCCCCACACCGTCCCCATTAACCACAACACCCCCCCACCCCGCACACCCACCCCGTGGCGGCTGCGTGAAGGACTCGCTCCCTCCGTGGCTGGGCTGAGGCCGGCCAGGGGGCTCCTGTCCAGCTGGGGGCTTGTCCCTTGGTCTCCTGGCAGAGTCCCCCCCCCCCCCCCCCGTTAGCACACCCCGGCTGCACACACAGGCCTGTCCTCCACCGCACGCACGCCGCTTCCCGACCGTGGGGTTACGTAGGGTCGCCACAGGGCGGGTACGAGCACGAAGCCTGGTGAGCGAATCACCAGACAACCCCGCCAGCGTCTGCCTGCTCGCTTCACCCTGGCTTCCCTTCGCGGGTGGGAACTGGCGCATTTAGGCTTTTTTAATCCCCTCCTGCAATAATACCATACAGAGCTTTACGCTGAGGTGAAGGTCACGTAGCATGCAGTGAACCATTTTCAAGTGCACCATCCAGTGGCTTTTAGTGCTTGAGGTGCGAGCACCCCACTATCTCGTCCTGGGCATTTTCACCTCCCCCGAAAGGAACCTCACGCTCTCCGAGCGGTGCCTCCCCCCCTCCCCTCCGCAGAGCCCCCCACCCCCCAGCAGGGAGCTCCTACACTCACCCGCAGGTGGTCCAGGAACAGCCTTACACATCCCAGGTGCCTTCAGGGCACCCCAGAGGTCAAGACAGACCTGATTCCAGGGGGCGCCTGGGTGGCCCAGTCGGTTAAGCGTCCGACTTTGGCTCGGGTCATGATCTCACGGTTCGTGGGTTCGAGCCCCGCGTCGGGCTTTGTGCCGACAGCTTGGAGCCTGGAGCCTGCTTCTGATTCTGTGTCTCCCTCTCTCTGACCCTCCCCCATTCATGCTCTGTCTCTGTCTCAAAAATAAATAAACGTTAAAAAAAATTAAAAACAAAAACAAAAACAAGACAGACCTGATTCCTCGGGAACCCCCTCCCTCTGTCAGGACACAGGCCCCCACCATCGGACACCCCACGTGGGGATGCCATCAGGCACCCTATGCGGGGACCGGGTAGGTCAAGGCTGAGTTCCAATCCCGCAAACAAAGCTGTCTCCGGGGCGAAGGCACCACCGTTACTGAGACCTTCCAAAGGTCCAATCAAGCTTATTCTTACACTTTTGCTCAATTTTTGTTGGTGTTTCTCTGGAGGGACAGGCCCACGGGAGTCCCCTTCTCCGCCATTCTTGCTGGTACCAATCTTTTTATTGGGTTAGTTAGTTATCTAATCTGATTGCGAGAGTTTCCCCACATCTTTAATCTTCCGGAAAGTAGCAGTTGGGAGGCCGCGGTCCATTCCGCCGTAAGGACGATACAATTGGCCTCCCATGGTGGGATATTCAGGCGGATGCCGGGATTTGGGCCATTCGAGACTCGGGCTGTGATCAAACCCTATCCTGACCCTTCAGGTGGCTTTCTGGGGTTCTTTCCTTATGCTGAAGTCAGAGAAGAAGAGGAGGTCGAAGGACCCTGTGTTGCTGGGTGGTCCCACCCCGTTACCTCAGGTGCAGGGAGAACTCTGTCCCATCTCTGCGAACGCCCACTTTAAATCAATTCTTGACTTTGATAAGTTCTTTTCATTCTCAGCGTTGGAGTTCAGAGGCCGGACGTTCATGTATTTAGTATCTTATCAGTTCTGGACTAGAATCTCTTGTTGGCCCACTCCTTTCTCTTGGGTTGTTTACTGTTTTCTTCTTCATTTCTGAGAGCTTTTGACATATTGAGGCAACTCATCCTTTGCTAAAAATATTTTTATGTAAATACAAATATTCTCTATGTTTTCCTAGATTGTTTGTCCTTTGTGCTTACCACATCCTATGAGGTTTTTAGTTCTTTTAAGACCTTTCTGGAGTCAAAGATACCCATCTTTGGTTTGTACACTTGTCTCTTGCTTTCATTACTGGAAAACCTTTCCCTCTTCAGAGATCAGATCACTGTTTATGTATCTCTTCCCCGACTGCTCTCATCAGTACTAGGTTCTGACTCAGAGCTGCCTCTTCTGGCACAGAGATCACCCCCCTGAATTCAGTTTTGCTGACTATGGCTTTTGTACCACGTTTTTGTTTGATTTAGTACAGTAAGTCCCACTCAGGACTTTTCTTTTTCACAGTATTCTTGGTTATTCTCGCCCATTTTTGTTCCCAAAACAGCCTTAAGCTCACTCTGTTCAAAAAGAAAACCCAGGGGCGCCCGGGTGGCTCAGTCGGTTGAACGTCCGACTTCGGCTCAGGTCACGATCTTGTGGTTTGTGAGTTCGAGCCCCACGTCGGGCTCTGTGCTGACGGCTCGGAGCCTGGAGCCTGCTTCAGAGGCTATGTCTTTCTCTCTCTGCCCCTCCCCTGCTCACACTTTCTCTCAAACATAAATTTAAAAATTAAAAGAAAAACAAAACAGTCCTTCTGGACTCGGCACCGTTTTCATTCACAGAGCTGCACGTGCGCTCCTCGGTGCCGAACCTCCAACGTCCCACATCCTACTCCGGACCACGACTTGCCAAAGGGAAGGACACACGCTGTCACACACACACACATCACATGATACACACCAGCCACACACACACACACACACACACACCCTCAACACACACCCACACTGCCGCCCTGGCCCGACCACTACGAGGAATGACCGAGGAACAGGCAGGAGCCCAGCCCCCACCCAGACACAGAAAGACAGCCCCCCCTCTCAGCGGCCGGCAGGAATCCCCGGGCCCGCGGGGTCTGGACTCCAACACGGGGAGCTCTCTCCCATCACTCTCCCTGAACCTGTCGCAAGACACTCTTGGGGCCTGACCCCTGCAGGGGAGACGGAAGGACACCCGGCAGCAGCCCCCACCTGTGCGGGGAGGAGTGTCCTTCCTGAGTGCCCGCCTGTCCCCGTGGCTCTGAGACACCTCCAAACCCGCACCATCACCGGGAAGAGGCCCCGGGAGGAGCCGGACAGCCCCACGGCAGGGGCTCAGGCACCCAGACCCCGTCTCCGCTGGGAGACACAGCGGCCCAGTCTGGTGGGAGGAGAAGGCAGGTGGCGACCCCGGAGGGGTCGTGCAGCCGACCAGGCCCAGAGGAGGGCGGCCACCAGCGGGCCGGGCGGGGAGGACCCTGTGGGGGCCGCCGCACAACAGTATGGTAAGGACAGGGGCCCTCGCTCGGCCACCGAGGCAGCCACAGCAGCGAGCAGCTTCCAGGCCAGGCGGGTGGGAAGCGGCCCTCCCACGCCCACCCTACCGGGGACGGGGCACACTCACTCTTGGCACGGTCCCGGAGACGTCGGAAGGGGGCTCGTCTAGATTTTCCTGCTGCAGGTGATTTGAGCCCGGGGACAAGAAAGGGCCGCCGTCCTCTCTCAGCTCCTGTCCGTATTCCGTTTCTCCCTCTGGGGCCGTTTCTCCCTCTCGGGCTGGCGTCGCCTGGAGGCTGCCGTTCTTGGGATCTACAAAGGGACACACGCACGGGTCAAATCTCGGGGGAAAGCAAGGGAAGTCACGGAGGGAAACTCGGAATCCTCCCTGGACACTGTGGACACATCATCCCTCTCCCCCATCGTACGCTTTCCCTGGGCACCTTTTCTGCTCTCGGTGGGCACGAGGGACCCAGGACCCCAGCCCCAGCCCCAGCCCCAGCCCCAAGGAAGCAGCGACGCAGTCTGAGCACCCAGCTTTTCCAGATGTCAGCACGGGCCACCCTGGTCCTCATGTTTCTAAGTCAGAATGTGCCACTCCCCCACCCCCTTCTCAGGGGCAGGTGCCCCATTCCCAGCCCCGCTCCCAGCCGGACCGAGGGTCTCCCAACACACCTCCCCTTCTGGTTCTGTGTCCCCCCTCTCTTTCTGCCCCCCCCCCCCACTCGCAGTCTGTCTCTCTCTCTCTCTCAGAAATAAACATTAAAAAATTTTTTTTAAAAAAGGGGCTTCAAGATGTTACCCCCTCCTTCACTCCGACGGTCTTGCACACCGGCACCTGTTATCTCTACCGTCACGATAAAGAGGAAAGTAGCCGGATTCAGTAAGGGGACACCTTAACTGGCACTTGGTGGGGCCAACCTGTGATGTGCTCACAGCCACCATGCGGGGCATGTGCTTTTCCTAGCTGGATGCAAAAAATGGAAGCACAGAGCTGGGCCCCCCCACCCCCCCACCGCAGGTGGCAAATGGGAATGCAGGGTTTGAACCCCACAGAAGCTGGGACAGGCCCTGGGGCCAGGGTCCTCGCCTGCAGGACATTTTAGCTCAATGAGACCAAATTCCCATCCCCCACCCACCCCTGCAGCCTGCTTGCATGCTGGGCAGCATGGCCTCCCCCCCACCCCGCGGGGCCCCTGGCGCCCCTGCAAAAGGCAAGCCTGCCGGTAAGAAAACCTTCTAGAATCCAGAGAGCTAAGTGGGCCTGAACTCCCCTTCAGATCCCCACAGCGGGTCAATGGCTGATTAGCACATGAACAGGGGGAAGAAAGCAAGGGCCTGGCGGGCGGGCAGCCCCCAATCACTGCCACAACAAAATGTTGCACAAAATCAGCTCATCCTGAATCAATCACCCACGCTGGCTCCTAGCGAGTGCCCCAGAAACAGGTCTGGGGGTGCAGCGCGCGCAACCCTGGGCCGGCCAGCCGCTAGCCCGGGACCCCCAGCAACCCCGGCCCCTGCCTCAGCCTGAAAACAGTGGCTGCAGCGGCTTCCTTGCCCCGAAGGCTAAAGCAGGTAAGGCACGAGGTTCGGGGCGGGGAGGGGGGATCGGGGGCCGAGGGTTCCCATTCGCGGATTAGTATTTGCAGTTTGGGAAGATGAGAATTGCTCTGGAGGTGGACGGCGGTGAAGTCTACACAACAGTGTGAACCCAGCCACCGTAACAGTAAACACCATCCAAATGGTAACTTTTCTGTTACACGTTTTACCACAGCTGACAAAAAGAAAAACCCAGTGCACCGAACAACACAACCCTCCAGGTCCTCCTCGCCTCCACCGCCTGCTAAGTCGGGTGTCCTGAGCACGGCCCCCAGCCTGTGCGGGCGGCCCCGGAAGGAAGTGCCCACACCGGCGGACCCACAGGCACAAACAGGCAGATGGTTCCCATCCCTGACGGGCGACCCCCTCCACTGCCACCCCGACACCCCCGGGCCACCCCACCCGTGCCCCGTCTGCCTCCCGAGCCCCCTCGGCGGCCCCCAGCCCTCCCCCAGACACCTTCAGGGTCTTAGGCATCTCGTCTTCTTTCCATTATAAAAACATCAAGGAAACTTGGAAATAGCAAAAATTAAAAAGTAAACAGGTTGCCCAGAACTTCATCCCCTGACAGTAACCTTCTGGCCCTTAAGGAAGAAGTCCCACCTGGGTCCCCTGGGACACCTGGCCCACCCCGTCCCCCACCCCCGCCCTCCTCCCCACCCTCGGACTGGCCCAACATTACCCCTGGCAAAAGTGGCCACCCTCTGCCCACGATGGGCTGGGACTCTCTCCCCATCCATACTTCTGCATGTGCCCCCAGGACCCAGGTGTTCAGTGATGTGGGGAACAAAGGCAAAAGAAATGTAGACAAAATTAAATTTCCCTATAATCTGCGGCCCGTTGACAAATATTTGAGACCACCCAGGTCTGACCTTCCTCCAGGAACCCCCAACTGTCTTAATGTTAAAGTTCTGCTACAGGGAAAAACCGCCTTAGCTTGACAACAGCCAGGCCTCCAGGATCCAGAGACTTCTTTAACATATGAAAGTCCCTTTGGGAACTTCCTTTGTCTCTACTCCTCCGACGTTAAGTATATAATCAATGGCTCTGCACTACCCCAATGCAGCTCTTTCTGCCCAGGGGGTCCTGTCCCTGTGCCTCAATAAAACCACCTTTTTTATACCAAAAAAGGTCTCGAGAATTCTTTCTTGATGGTTTGCTCTCGAACCCCATAGCAAATTATATCATCAGCACCTCTGAACAGCCACACCAGCCTCTCCAGGCTGCGATCGGGCTCCCGAGGGACCGGCCCTGTCCGCAGCCCCCGGGTCCCCCAGCCCCAGGTCTGGAGTGCCCCGAGCTCAAGGCCTGGGCAGGCTGGAGGGTCCATGAGCGGCTGAATGGAGAAGATGTCCCTCCGGAGCTCCAGCCAAGCCCTCTGCATCTTGGTTTCAGTTTGTTTTCCTGTAAATAGAGAGGCATAGCCAGGGTGTGAGGGAGTAAGAGAGGCCGGAAGCAGGAAGCAGGAAGCAGGAAGCGATGTGCTTGGGGCGGGTGGGAGGGTGTTGCTCCTCAGACCCCAGGCCCTTGGGGACCTGGCGGGCAGAGTCCCATCCTCCTGTGTGTCCCTCCTGAGTGACGAGGGCCCGGCCCCGCTCCCGCCAGCAGCAGGGAGGGCCACCCATGTGACCCGGCACCACCCACGGTTCACAGACCGGCCAGCGGAACCGCCAGCAGGTGCCAGCATTTCGGGGGCTGGGGGCTTTGCACTGCTCTCCCTGCCGGCCGGGATGGGCAGGGCCCTGCCTGGTGACCACAGGCGGACTTCTCGGCATTCTGTAAAAAGGCTGCACGCCCAGGTTCTCACCCAGAACTTCCGTTTCCCCTGCTCTGTTGGCAGGCACGTCGGATGCCCTGGGCAGCACTCCGAGAGCCCCTCACGCAAAACGAGAGGCGGGCAGAGGTACGGTGGGCTTCCGCGGAGACCCCGAGAGGCGCAAAGCGCGTTTTCCCTAAGCGGTGGGTCTCCAGGAGGCACCTGTGACTCCTCTTTGCCTGTCCATCAGAGAATCCCCCTGCTTTACCGGTTCAGTAACTCATTTGAAGCCTGAGGCGCACACTCAACCCCTGCCACACCCTGACCCCTGACCCCTGGCCCCCACTACAGGCCAGTGCCTGTAGATAGGATGGGAAAAGATAGAAGAAAAGAGGCAAAGAGGAAAAGGTTAGGACCCAAGGCCCCTGGGTGGAGAAAAACACATATTTTAGAGCCATGCTGGGAGCATCGGGACTACAGCAAACCCCCTCAGGCGTCCTCTTACGAATGTGACAGACACCCACCTACTCCCCCTCAGGGTCCCCTTAGGAATTTGACAAAAGACTCGACCTCAAAGTAGACCATAAAATGTACTTCCTACAAGAACGGATACCGGATACCGTAGGCCACCCCTCACACAACGGAAAGGAGCCAATCAGGAAGGGACACCCCCTAGAGCTATCCGGCCAAGGGGGGATGAACCTGAGAAGGACCCAGGGGGAAGGGAAGCGGGACGACCAGGACCTTAAACACAAAGACCCTTCCCGGCCCGTGGTTAGCGGGCATTCTCTTCCCAATGTTGCCTCTCAATGAGGAGAGCTCTCCTACTATTTTTACCCTAATAAGCTGTGCATTTTGGGTCCACCTCTCCACTCTTCTAAGCGGAAAGAAAAGGAACCCCGGGCACTGAGAAAACGAACACCAGCAGGGCCCTGGGCTGCACGTCTGCCCAGCCTGGCTGGGCAGGCACAACGGAGCAGACACAGGGGCCCCCCGCCCACCACCTGCCCTCCAAGACCACGGCTCCCTCCCAGGGCACGACCTCCGGAGCCGCCAGGCCGGGATCCAAATCCGGGACCCCCTCCCACCCCGTCTCTGCTAGTTGCTAGCCGCGGGACTGTAGGCAAGATACTTGACCTCCCTCGGCTTCACTCTTGGCGTCTGTAAGATGGGAATTTATGATAGCTGTGCCCTCAACACTTGGCACGGCGCCAGGCTCCCTGAATTTAACCAAAAGCTCTGATTTTGGTTTTTGGGTTTGTTTAATCTCTGGGGTCCCAAAGACCCCCCCGACACACACACACACAAGGTCTCCCATCCAGGCGCGTGTACTAACGGCCAGGGATGGGGAGCCCTGGCAGGTGGGAAATTCCAGCCGGACACCAGGAGCTCAGCTATGCTGGCCGTTCCACACCCGGACAGCCAGGGATCAATAACGAGAGAGGACATCGAGCCCCGAGCCCGCCTGCATGAGTCAAGCCCCGTGGGATCCACAGGCAAAGACAGACCCCTGGGGCCAGACCTCCTCCCTCCGGGGGCTGCAGCACAAGAAAATCAAACAGAAATTGACAGCAATGGCAGCAGCCTCTTTGACCCTCTTACGGTCCAATAAAAGCATCTGTGACGTGAGCACTTTGTACCAAGGCTGTTGTTTCAGGGAAGAATCGCCTCACCCCTAACACACAGCGCACTTTGGCAGGTTACCAAAGGTCGGAGAGCAAGAAGGTTGGTATTGACAGCATTTACGGACACACACACACACACACCCTCGTATTTAGAAAACACACAAGGCTGGTGTGCCTGGCTGGTTCTGTCGGTACAGCACCCAGACTCTTAATCTTGGGGTTGTAAGTTCAAGCCCCACGCTGGGTGCAGAGATCACCTAAATAAATAAAATTTTTTTTAAAAAAAGAAAGAAAACACACGTGGTCTTCTAGAGAACTTTCTTTGATTGGCCCCCAAAGCATTAATTCAGCACCTATTGTGTGCAAGGGACTTGGAGAAAAGCAGCTAACAAGAGAACAAAGGTCCCCTCCGAAGCCGCCGGCTGTCGTGGTCCAAATGCTAGGAGGGCAAGCAGCCTGATGAAGAAAGGGTAATTCGGCTGTGGGGGAGGCGGAGGGGCCGTTTTTCCCTGGGCGGCCAGAGTGGGCCTCCAGGTAGGAGGAGACAGAGGGACAGAGGAGCAAAGACTGAAGGGAGGTGAGGGGGTCATGGTGCTGCCCTCGGAGAACAGGTATGTTCCAAGAGGAGGGAACAGAGAGTGCAAAAGTCCTGTGGTCCCAGAATGCCTAACAAGGGAAGGAAGTCAGTCGGAAGTCCCGGACGCCAAGAGAGTTGAGGACCAACCTGAGCCAGGGGTGAGTGAGGGCCACCAGACACGGTTCCCCTTTCATGCACCGACCTGCCACCCCTCCCCGGGAAGGAGACTGCCAGTCCAGGCTGCGGGGACCCCTCACCCCACCCCAGCACCTGGGACACCGCTTCCACAGCATCCCCTGAAATCCGGTACGACCCCTCAGCCCAGCCCCCCTCAGCTCAGCCCCCGACGCTTCCCATTCACGAGGGGGCGGAGAACCCTCGAGTTCTCCTCTCCAAGAAACGAAATTGAAAGTTTTAAGAGCAACAGAAGCTTCCAGCAAAGGAGCAGATGAAACTGCTCTTTTCACAACTGTGCTTCTTCCGGTAAGAGTTCTTTGGCCACAGAAGACCCCCTGCTGCCCGCCTGAGCTGCCTGCCGGCGCAGTTTCCATTTCAGCAGGGGGACGCGGGAAGGAGCCGGGGCCCAGCCCACCGCCCCTGCTTGGCCCTTACCTGCCACGGGGGCTGCAGGGAGCAGCCTCTGTCCACACTCGCTGCAGAACTTGGGGGCATCCTCTTTGGAGACATGCCCGCACGAAAGACACTCCATTCCTCCCGGGACGGGTCTTCTCCAGGCCGGCAAGCTCAGGCAGGTCTGGAAGGAAAAGGAAGGGTCCCAAGGCAGCTGACTATATATTGAGCCACCCGTCATGTGACCAGCCCTGCTTCGGTTTCATTTTCAGGGAAAGGGAAATTAAAGCACCCAGAAGTTCCTCGGCTCAATCAGCTCAATCGAAACCCATCCCTAGCACCTCCCCTGCCTGATTCCCCACTAAGCCCTCCCCACTCCCTCCCCCACTCCCTCCAGCCCTGAGGGTCTCACCCCCTCCCCCGCCATTGGCGCGGCACTCCATTCCCTTTCTACTGCCCCAGCCAGGCTCACCCCTCCTGGGCTCTCCATCACTCAGTGAGTCGAGAACTGTGCGCCCCCCCACCCCGACCCCGGGCTGAGATGAGGCTGGGACTACTGAGAACTGGGTGTGGGCAGAGGGGGGATGGTTCCAGGCAGAGACACAGCACGTGCAAAACCCAGAAATAAGAGTCTGAGGATGCCCACGGTGTGCTCGGGACCAGGGGCTCGGGGACAAAAGCACCTGACTCACAGGTGACATGAGAGTTAGGTGAGGCAAACGGCACTGAAGAAACGCCAGCCGACACCGGCTGAGTCAGAACCCACCAAGCGACCAGCCTGCACGGGCAGCCCCGGGCTGACCCGGGTAGCCGTCAGGATTCCTAACAACAGGCAGGTGGGCAGGCTGTGTCCTCCGGGCCCTGACCGTGCTGCCCGCCCCTGCCTCCCCCAGACTTGGCCTGCTCTCCACTCCCTAGTGAGCTCTCCGGGGGAAGGCAGGGCTAGACCCGTGTGAGGCAGGTTCACAGCCGGGCCCAGCCTGCCACAGCCGGGCCCTGCCCCCCACCTGGCCCCTGACCCCCACATGGCCCGGAAGCGACCACCCTCCTGGTCTGGGCTCTCACTCCAAGACTTTCAGTGACTCCCCATGGCGCTGGCCTCTACCCCAGAGTCATCCTCCTCGGCCAGGCTCTGCCTCCCCACAGGCCAGGAATGTCACAGTAGGGCACTGAAACCCACCCTGAAGGGTCCTATTGTTTCCCGCCGGCACCAAGGGCCTAAGGGCAGAAATGAGAACCCAGGCCCCGGACGCTACTCCATCCTAGAGCTTCCCGACGTTTCCCTTCCTCTTCCCCAACTTCAGAACTGCGCCAAACTCAAAGCCCATCCCCCGCAACCGCCTCTAAACAAAGCCTGGCGGCGGGGTTTGGGGGGCAGGGGCGGCGCGGGTAGGGGGTGGGGGTGGGGAGGTGGGGGCGGGTCAGGGGCATCGGGGGTAGGGGGTAGGGGCGGGGGCGTGGGGGTAGGAGCAGGGCAGGAGCAGGGCAGGGGCGGCTGGCCTCCCCATCTCTGCGCTCCCTCCTCCTCTGGCCTCCCCGCGGCCGCCTGGCGACCCTGGAGGCCGTCACGGCCGAGGTGCCCATCCTGGCCCGGGGACCCTGGCGGCGGGCAGTCCTAGAAACCCGGGAGGACGCTGCGCTCTGAGCCTCGCGGTTACGGGGACGGGGACGCCGTTCTCCTAAAAGTGACTGTGGAGACACGTAGGGACACCCTTTGGTAACAACACCGCTCCGTGGCGGCCACCGGAGAAAGCCAAGGATTCCGCTCCGGGGGAGGCGCGGCTCGGGGGCGGAGTCCGCACCCCGGAGCCGGAGGCGAAACCGAAACCGGGCGCCGCAGGAAGAGGCAGCCCGGAGGCGACGGCGCGCAGCACGCAGGCGCCGCGACCCAGACCCACGGCCCCGCGCCCCGCATCCCCGCACCTCGTCGGCCCCGCGCCCCGCATCCCCGCGCCCGCTCGCACCTACAGCGCCCCCGCGCCCAGGCCACCGCCGCCGGGTCCCGTTCTGACGTCCGGGCCCCCCCCCCCGCGTCCGCCCGCCAGAGGGAGCGGCCGGAATGCCCCCTCCTATGGCGCCCCCCAGTGGACCCGGCGCCCGGCCAAGGGGAAGGCGCCGCCTGCCGCTGCACGCGGGGCGGGGCTCGCCGAGCCCCGGGTGTAGCCCCGCAGGGGTCCGCACCCGGGTCTCCCCGAGCAGCCTCCAGCCCCGGCGCACAGCACCCTGGACAGTGCCCACCTCCCCGTGGAGCCAGCGGCGGTCCCCGGAGGGGCACAGAGGACGCCAGGCGGGTCACTCGGTGCAAGGGGCATCGGGGCCTTGGGCCGATTAAGTGACCACAGATGGCAGTAGAGACTTCGCAGCCGGCGCCCAGCCCTTCGATGGTCACTGATAACCGAGAGGGCACCCCAACCTGCGTCTGCACGCCAACGCCTCCAACCCTGTTTCCTCCTCTGTGAGTTCGGAGTCTGGCACCCTAGAGCTGTTGGAGAATCTCTTACTGACGGTAATAATACAGTAAACGCTGGCGTTCCAGGAGTAGCACTGATTCCTCACTGTCCCCTCCCCGGAACCTGTGCCGCTACAATCTCCGCTTAGGCTGATTATCAAATTCAAAAGGCCCGGGTTCCCGCCCTGCCCGGGTCTCCAGCCCTCTCCTCCCCACACTCTCCAGTCACACCGTCCTTCCTCTCGACTGGGACCACAAGCTCAGGTCTTGGGGTCCCCCTCCTGCGATGCGCCCCCTTCCCCCCTTGCAGGGCTGGCTTCTGCACTGGATCCCAGCGTCACCGTCCGAGCTCAGGCAGTGCTTAGGGGGTGCTCGGCACAGGTTGCCGAAGACGGTCTCACGTGTGCTGGAAGCTACCAACCCCGACTCCCTATCAGCCACCCCCCGCTGTCTAGTCAGTTCATCTGGATCTGGGCAGGATCCAGGCCGTGTCCAGTGCTGTGGCCTTGGACCTTGTGCTGACCTTGTACGGGGTGCAGAAGAGAGAGAGCTTGTCCTGAAAGAAAGGGGCTCCAGCCAGGGGTGCCAGGCTGGGCAGGCTGGATGCGGGGCGGGGGGGAGGGGGGTGCACAAACCCTGTAGTGGGAGGGTGGCTGACTGCACCGAGGAGGCGAGGGGGCTCGGTCAGAATCCGGGGAAGACTCCTGGTGCCCAAAGACGCTCCGTGCTGGGACTCCTCTGGCGAGCGAAGGGAGAGCCCAGCCCTACCCTGTTAGATTTGGGGCCATGCAAGCAGACCAAAACCCAGACCCTCTTCCAGGCCAGTAACAAGCCAGCCCCGCTGGCCAGTGGCACCCTTCCTGAGGGGCAGTGATGGCTCACGGGCCCCACCGGCATGTGCACCAGAACCTTGAGCCTGCCCACAGTACCAGGGAGTCGTTGAAGGGCCCACACTGCGGGCACTGCCGGCAGCCTGGCAGGGTCAGGATGCCCGTCCTGGACAAGTCAAACAGCTGAGGAGACACATCTGACCGGGTCATTGTCAATGGGCCAGCAATCCGTTCTCAGATCTAGGAGGTGGGCCCCCTGAGGGCCAGAGCCATGGCTCGGACTAGGATTGGGTCCGGGGAGGTGTCAGGGGCCGGACCCACACCACTTCAGTGACCTCCCTGGGGGGCTAGCCTGAGGGTGCATGTTAGGGTGCAGGACTAGTTTAGGGTTTGGGTTCAGGGAGCGGCCGATGGTGTGTCCCAGGCTTAGATTTTGCTGTGACTCTCTACTAAGATGTTCGTACGTGGCATGGTCGGCCCGGACACCCTGTTCGGACACGTGCGGATACAAGCCACCAGGGTTCCAAAGAAAGTAGGGGCTTTGGACACTCCTGCCTCTAGGTGCTGAGAAGCTGACAGCAAGTGTCCCTGTCAACAGGATACCTGCACCATAGGGACAGTGAGCCCCCCAAAGAACCAAGTCCAAACCCACAGGGAACACCAAATAAAGACAGAGCAAAGAAGGCATGGAAAAGCCAGGTGTTAGGAGCCCAGCTGATGCCCACAGAAAAGACCCCTGACCTTCCCTAGTCTGTACTGATGTAACAAACACAGACGTTAAAATACGCACACGATAAAATATAGTATAACATAACGTGTAAATGTAGTATGACCTAATACCATTAAAATTCAAACAGAAAACAACAAAATACAAGCCAGGAACAGAGACTGACGGTCGGGCGCAGGAGCAGGGTGGGATCCTGGGATGAAGGAGGGAGGGGGTGAGGAAAGGTGTCAGCTTTGTCCTTAAACACAGGGTGAGGTAGACCCCGCAGGCTCGACTCTCCTCTTGGCCCAGCGTTCACAAAGAGCCTGACTCCTCCCCGTGGGAGATCTGCTGCGGGAAAGCCTGTCTGGTCCTTATGCCCGCGGTCAGCTGCATGACCTCAGCCGAGGACCCCGTTGACTTGGCCACGTGGTCTACCTGGCCAAACCCGGCTTAGATCTTCCAGATCCCGTGGACGTTGGATCATTTGAAATGTCTTTGGTCTTGATATTGCAACCACCAGAGTTTGTGGCATGGATTCAGTCGGACCCAAACACCCTTTGTCGGCCAGTCTTGTTTCTCCCCTGCGTGGATGGATAGTCGTGGGCTCACCGGCAGGAAGGATGTTCTCCTGCTACAGGGCAGCCAGCAGGGGGCGGGCGGCAAACTTTGCAGGGAGAGTAAGTGCGGGAAGCGGCAGGGAGGGGCCGAGAAGAGGGGGCCTTATGAGGAGAAGCGGTTCTGCCACTGCCCACGGTCCTGCCTGTGGCCCTGGTCCGGATCGGAGCCTCCAGCCATCTGAAAGCACAGCTTGTGTGAGCAGGCAGGGCTGAACAAAACGCTCTCACTTTTCCCAGGGCTGTGCAAATGAAAACCGTGCCAAGCGAGGGGCCCTGTAGTTCCCGGCTTTGTGTCTGACAACCGGCCTGCCTTCAGATCGCATCTTCAGCTCCGGTTTTCCCCGTGGAAAGACAACACGTCTATCTGAGTGACAGACCCGGTCGTTAAGCTGCTCGTTAACAGGCTCTGGGGTGCAGGTTGGTCGGGTGGGGTTCGGCTGCTGGGAGCCAGTTTTCTGGGCCTTGATATTCTTGACTAAGGATCGTGCTCTTGACCCCATGCAGTAAAAGCTACCTGGTGTCAGAAGGCCCCCAGGTTAAAACAGCGGGGGCCAGAAACATCCTCCATTCTGAGCCCCAGACGTGGGCTGCAGGCCCTGAACAGACAAGAAGAGTGGCCCTCAGGGAAAGGCGATGGTTCCCTGTTTGTTTAGGGGGCAGGGGCCACAGAATTGAGAAGAATGCGACCGAGTGACTTGGTAGCTCCTGGACAGCATTCTCCTCGCATGTGTCCCCATCCCCTCGAAGGACGCCAGCCATCAGATTTAGGGCCACCCTAACCCAGTATGACCTCATCTCAACACACCTGATTATGTCCTCAGAGACCCTGTTTCCAAATAAGGTCACAGTCACAGGCATCTAGGGTCGAGAATTAACTCTTTTCAGGGGACACAATTCAACCTATTACAGGAACCAGCTCCGTGGGCTTTGCCCAAACTCCTCTGAAAGGGTGCAGCCATCTGGCACAGCCAAAGGTTCCTGTGGTTTGGATAATAAACGTGGGTCCTTCCACAGGATTAAAATTATTTTAGGGGCGCCTGGGTGGCTCAGTCGGTTGGGCATCCGACTTCAGCTCAAGTCATGATCTCATGGTTCAGGGGTTCGAGCCCCGCGTTGGGCTCTGTGCTGACAGCTCGGAGCCTGGAGCCTGCTTTGGATTCTGTGTCTCCCTCTCTCTCTGCCCCTCCCTTGCTGTCTCTGTCTTTCTCTCTCAAAAATAAGCATTAAACAAAAATAAAAATTTTTTTTTATCTTAAAGCTGGAGGGAGGGGGACAGGTTCTCTGCCAGCATCAGTAGCTGAATTTACAAAGGATAGTTAGATCTACACAGAGAGATTTAATTTTTATTTTTTAAATTTTATTATTTTTTAACATTTTTGAGAGAGAGAGACACAGAGCACGAGCAGGGGAGGGGCAGGGAGAGGGGGAGACACAGAATCAGAAGCAGGCTCCAGGCTCTGAGCTGTCAGCACAGAGCCCGACGCGGGGCTCGAACTCAGGAACCAGGAATGCTGAGATCATGACCTGAGTTGAAGTCGGACGCTAAGCCGACTGAGCCCCCAAGGCGCCCCAGAAGAGATTTTATACGGATAATCACATTTCGGTCAGAAAAAGGCTTGGTGTCCGCCCAGGGAAGCCCAGCTCCGGGCAGACTTTCTAGTGGAGAGGGAGTTCCTGCCCCACTAACGGGGACACCCACCGCTCCCCATGTTAGCAAGCAGAGCACCCTGACCCACGGGGAGGCTTCGCTGGGGGTGGGGCCTGCAGGGACTTGGCCACTGAGCCTGGCGGCCCTGGGGACCCTGTTCCACAGTGGCATCAGACCACAGAGGAGGCCTGAGGCAGCAGACACAGGGGACCCACCCTGACTCACTTCCCCCGGGGGCGGGAGCCTGGGCCCACACGCTTCCCTCCCGCCCTCCCCTCCGCCCTCCCCCCCCCCCCCCCCATCCAGAGTCCTGCGGAAAACCGTCTCCTGTGCCTCCTGTCCGGGACTGCCCCTCAGACGTGCTTATCAAGGAAGGTGTTCGGTTTGTGGCAGGGAGGGGAGAACAGGACACGAAATAACACCAGGAGGTCCGGTCCTGAGCAGCAGCGGCTACTCGCATGCGTGACGCACGCCAGGCCTTCACCCTGCTCTTCAATTAAATCCCTGCAGCGGTCCTGTGGGGGGCGTGGAAATGACGTCTCGGAGACTTCAGACAATTTTCCCCAACGTCACGCGGCGAGAAATCGGGACCTGGCCTCAGAACAGCTCTCTGCAAGCCGGCCACGCCACGCCGCCTCCTCCGTTGCCACTGTTTTGGTTTCTTCCAACGACCTCCGGGGGCGGAGGCAAACACACGAGTTCTGAGCTCATGGGCCTCCTGACCGCCTTGGACGCGGACGTCTCAAACCTGGGTTCTCCGACACGGCAGCCACACGACACACGGGGCACAAAGCTCAAAGCGTGGCTCGTCTGAACGGGGATGTGCCGTGAGCGTACAATCCGCGTTGGGCCTCGAGGATCTCGTACGAGAAAACTCACGTCAAGAGTCTCGTCGGTGAGTTGCGTGTAGATCACAGGTGGAAAGGGTAGCATTTCGGATGATAATACGTTAATTTCACCCGTTACCTTTTGCTCGTTCGGCAGGGCCGCTGGCAGTGTTAAAACGGCACGCGTGGCTCACGTCTGTGGCACAGTTTGTGCTTCCCTCGACGGTGGGGTCCTACGTCACCGTTCGCTGCGTCTCCAGGGCTCCGAGCTGCTGTGACAGGCGGGCGGCACCGGTGGGCGTGTGCTCCACAGGTGACCCGCTCTCTGCCATTCTCAGGCTGTGGCTTCCCGGGGCACCCATGGCTGGGTGGCACGGAGGGGACCCCCAGCCAGCCAGGAAGCGGGGGGGAGACTTGTAGGAGCCAGCACTGAAGATCTCGCTGCTCGGTCAGGGCGGCTGTAACAAAGCAGCATGGCCCAGGCGGAGCCCCCCCAGGTCCAGGATCCGGGGGCCAGCGGGCCTGCTTCCTTCCGAGGCGGAGGCGGAATGCGTTCCCTGCGGCAAGCTGACCGTCTGTGCTGTTCCTCCGCTTATAGAAGCATCACCCGACTTCTGCCGGCTGCTTCTTCCTGGGGGCGTGTCCGCACCCAAGCTCATTTCCTAAGCACTGAGCGAAAAGGTTAGGGCCCATCCTGATCCAGTATGGACTCGTCTCAGCTCATTACACCTGTTAACGATCCTCTTTCCCAATAAAGTCGCGTGCTTGGGGCACCGGGAGTCGCATGCTGCCAATCCACGTACGACACCCACCACTGCCTAACGGCCACGGTGTTGGGTGGCGCCGTGACCTTGTCAGCCTGCTGAAGGCAGCATTCCAGCCAGTGCTGTCGTGGACACAGTCCCATGGGCCCCGGGGCGTAGGCCAAGGCCCCGAGGGGGCTTACCTGCTGGCGAGGGATGGTGGGGCCCAGCCCCGCATCTTCCGGCACCAAATTCCCAACTCTTTCCATGCAGTTGACCAGACCAGTCCTTTCTCTTTAATTTAACATAAGCTCTAATTAGAAATCAATTATAAACTTAATAAGCTCGTAAATAAGTTATGAATTTTAAACTCAGTAAATTTGTAACTTCATTGTTACATACTATATTGATACAAAATTAAAATACCATCCTTTAACTTAAGTTTTTCGATCTTAACAGGGAGAGAAGACCGCATGCGTGCGTGCACACACACGAGGCGGGGAGGGGCAGGGAGAGAGGGAGAGAGAGAGTCCCAAGCAGGATCCACGCTGACAGCACAGAGCCCGACGCGGGGCTCGAACTCACGAACCGTGACATCGTGACCTGAGCTGAGATCGAGAGTCAGATGCTCAAGCGACCAAGCCCCCCAGGCGCCCTGCAAATGGTCTCTTGAGATGAACGTCGTTCTGCAACTGTCCCTTCAACAACACCCGTGTGCAGGGGCGCGGGGGTGCCTCGTCCCTCAGCCACACAGCCCTGCAGCTCATGTGCTTCGCGGTCACGACATTCCCAAACGGAGACGCTTAGCTGGCCTTCATTCTCTACAACTGCCAACCGGGCTGCGATGCCCATCCCTGCATCTGCGCCCCGGAAGAAGATTCTGGGAAGCCGTCCTCCAGGCTCACAGGCGGGTAGGGCCCGCCAGAGCAGACGGGTGGCCAGTCTCCTGGTTCAAGAAGGGGTGTGCTTGGTGTGTGGGCTGGGGACAACTGGACTGCCGTCCCCCAGGGCCCTGGGCAGCGGCGGCCAGGCAGACAGGGCTCGAGGACATGCTCGTCTGTGCAGATGGAGAGGCTCCTCGAGGAAAGGAAATGCAGATTCAGGGACGGGGTGCGCTCGGGGCCTGGAGGGAGAAACATCGCGAGACCGGGGCCCAGGCCGCTGGGCCAGAATGTGTCTTGGTGGGACCACCGGTGAGCTCCAGGGGGTCTATCTGCCCAGTGAGTCCTTTCTCTAAGAAGTTCTGGGAGCACAGGCTTCCTCGGCTGTGACAGCAGGGGTGGAAAGGTGCGTGCACAAGGGGGACAGGCAGAGGTCACGTGTAGAGGCTCAGGAGTCCGTTGTGACACAGACACAGAATAAAATACGACAGAGCCACGGCAAATCACGGTTCTGTTTATTATCACAACACGTCGTTCACAGCAAGGACTGCACAAAGGTACGGGTCACAGAGCACCACGTATGAAAGGACCCCGTCCGCGCACGACCGTAAACGCACGCACCCACATGCTGACGTACGGAGCCGTACGCACGCTGCGGGGATGGGGTCTGGACTACCGCCAAAGTGGCTGCAGGAGACGGTCTCCTGCAGCTTTTACAAGAAGCGTTTCCGATTTTTACAAAAACACCAAAGCTGCTACGTTTTTAATTTAAAACAACAACAACAACAAAATTATTTTTAACAAGACACTTTGAAATCATTTGGCACACCTTGGCTTTCTCCCCGACGACAAATACGGATGCCGCCACCAAGGCTCGAACCCACCTCCGAGCTGCCCACTCCCAACGTCCCCTGTAACCAGGAAGGTGCTGGGGCGTGGAGACCCCTCCCCTAGACCAGGTGGAAATCCCGTCCCTTCTTTCTCACATGGTCCGTCATTCTAGAAGGCTGTCTTCAAACCACTCCTCAGAAAAACGTGCGTGCACAGGAATCAGAAGGGAGATAAATTTTCAGTCACCCCAAATAAAGGCAGTGAGAGTCCCACCTGTGGATCCTGGTGTGTGGTTTTCCCTCCTCCTTCCAGGGTCACCTGCTCAGAGCCCTCAGCTCAGCGTGTTTATCGGGTGGCATCCGGAATCCCGGCATCAGGAACCTTCCGCGAGACGCCCCGAGCGTCAGGTGCCCATCGGTGCCCCAATCAGGCCTTCAAGAGGGCGACCTTGTGTTCCGGAACAGAATCTTCGCTGATGTTGTAGGGCTGGGTCCCCGGTTCCTGACTCAAGTATTTCTCTGCAGAAGACACAAGGTTTGCAAGCATTAAAAAAGCAGAAGCGGGGAAGGTTCACTTCACAGAATGGGATTCGAGACTGGCACTTCAGGGTCCCGGTGCACAGGGAGCTGGGGGTCCCCCTGGCCGGCACCCCCAACCCCAGGCAGGCTTCCAGCTACGTCCCTGATCAGAGCCTCATTGCTTTCCACGCCCCGATAACCCTTCCTCAGTGCTGGGCGGTCCCCTGGCAGGGCCGGGCCACAGCTGTCCCTCTGTCTCCTGTGGGTCGGCCGTTTCCAGCAACAACGTGGATGGATCTCAGACACCACGCTGAGCCGAAGAAATCGGACACGAAAAGAACCTTTGCGATCCCCTTTACGTCAAGTTCTACAACAGGCAAAGCTGACCTACGGTGGAAGAAATGAGAACAGTGGCTAACCCTGGCGGGGGGTCATGAAGAGGGGCTGAGGAAACCTTCTGGAATGATGGAAATGTTCCATCTCCACTGCGGACACCTGGCTGTACCCACCTGTCAGAACTCGAGGTGCACGCTTAAGATCTGTGCGTTCACTGAACCTATACTGTACCTTAAATAAAAACATCCCCCCCAAATAAACCCCCAGAACAAGAGGGCCCCCCGATTCTGTGGCCTCTGCCTCACCCACTGTGCCCACGCTCCCCACTCCTGGACCTGTGCGTCCGACCCTCCGATTCCAGAGTTTCTGTCTTGCCGTCCTGCCACCCCGATCCCGGGGGCCACGGGCACGCGCGGCTGACGTGGCTCGCTCTCAGATGACCCCGCCGTACCCACCTGCCTCTTCCAGTGTGGAGAAGTATTGTATACCCTTCAGGTCAGCGGACAGCAGGGCGCGGAGAACGGGAACCTGCAGGGCAGGCAGACTTTAATTCCGGGCAGGGATGCTCCTGTCTCAACACGTGGGCACGCGCGGTCTGGGGTGGGCCCCCAGGTCCAGGGCCACCGGCCAGGTCACTGCTTTCCCCAGAGCGACCAAGTAGTTACAACTCCGCCTCTACCCAGGGAAACGGAGGGAAGAAACTGGGCCTCCTGGCTACGCTAGAAGAGGAGTATTTAGAAGTTGACATTCTAAGGAGGACACAAAAACGAGCTCTCTGCAGACAGGACGAGGAACGTGACCGTTGTCAGCAGGCTTCGGAGCCAGGTGCCCGGGTCAGGGAGCAGGGGCCGCCGTCCTCGCTGTGTGGCTTTGGGCGGCTTACTCAGCCTCATGGGGCCTCGGTGCCCTTGTCCTCACGTGGGGACGGGAACAACGCCGACCTCACGGGCAGGTCTGAGGGCGAAAAGGGCCGCCCGTCGCGACACCCACCTGCAGGCCGACGAAGGCGAGGGTGACGCCGTGCCTGTGGAAGTCTCCCAGGAGGTCCCCGAGCCCCAGCACCACGGTGTAGTCAATGCTGCAGACGTGGGTACAGTCCAGCACCGCGCAGCGCGGGGGGGATGCTGTGGAGACAGGGGCCGGCGGGTCAGGGGCCAGAGCGAGGCCACGGAGGGGTCCGGCCCCAGCAGGGAGGGTGGGGGTGGGGTCCGCAGGACCTGTGATCACAGCCGTCTGGAGACAGCAGCAGCGACCCCCTTCAGAGGAGGAACGGGCCCCTTTTATTCCCCGAACACCAACTCCCGGGAACAAAGGACGGTCTTTAGGAACAAACGTTGGGGAACAGCCCCTCCTGCTGTGTGCAGATGGCAGGCACCCACCGGATGCCCCCGAGACGCCCCGAGACCTCCTGGGCCTGAGTGGGTGAGCTCCCTGGCTGCTGAGGACAGGGACTCAGGGTCCCGTGGGAGCAGACGGGGGTACAGAGAAGGTGGCAGGGAGTTGGGGGGCCCCAGCCCACGCACCTTCCAGAGTCCGACTCAGTATCGCCTCCCGGAGGGCCTCGATGGCCGGGAAGTGCAGACCGCTGGCCGGCTGCAGGACCAGCACCGGCCCCTCCGACACCTGGGGACAGAGCAGGGGACAGCCAGTGGGTCCCAGAGGCAAGCAGTTCTGAGAGGGTGGCCCCTCCAGCAGGAGGCCCCAATCCAGGCTGACAGAACAGAGCGGGGGGAGCACAGCTGATAGGCCCTCACGCCTGTCCGCAGCCTCACGTGCAGCGGGAGAGCTCTGTGGTCCACGGCAGGAGGCTGACACCCGTCCACTGTGTGAACGGTCACTGGGTGGTGCCACGGGCCAGAGTCGCACCGAGGAGGCGTGCGACAGTTGAGCCAAGGGGTACCGCCCAGGGCACGCGTCACCCCACCAGGCCCCCTGAGGCCAGCAGACCCCCGGCTCGGGGAGAACAGATGGGCCGGTACCTGTATCTTGGGTCTGGCCACAGAGTGCAGGAGGATCAGAGCGGACACCAGGGTCCCGGCCAGGATGCCGTACTGGACCTCCCAGAAGCAGAGCAGGAATGTCATGCAGAGGGGCAGCAGGTCCAGCCCTGGAAGAGAGGAGTCCAACGGAGGGGTGGCCCCCTCAGGATAAGCTGGGCTCCAGCGAGCCCGAGCCCCAGAGAGACCTCCGTCTGGGGCCTCAGGGGCTGACATGGGCCACGGCCACGCTGGCCGAGACGCGTCAGGGGCAAGAAAGCCCTCCCTGCCTGGCTGAGGGGCCACTAAGACCTGACAGCCAGGCCCAGGGCCCCTGCCCTCAGGGAGGAGGTCAACCGTGGGCACCTGTCGGGGGCCTGAGGAAGGGACCTGGTGGGTCCTTGGGCAACACGCGTGACTCCTCTGAGCCACGGGAGGAAGGGTCCTAGGGCAGGCGGGAGGGCTCGGGGGTCAGCCTAGGATTCGACCCTGACATGTGTCACTCAGGGGAGGCCCCATCCTCCCTGGGCTTCCGTGGGGGCGGAGAGCACCTGCCGGGCCCACACAGGTGCCCACGCATCTCAGGGCTGTCCCAAAGAGAGCGGCAGCGACACAGCAGGTAGCTGGCACGTGTGGCACGTGAAGAAATCACCGATGCCTCTCGGGGGCAGACGGGAGGAACCAGGTAAGCCCCGTAAATCCCTCCACTGCTTCAGCCAGTGAAACAAACACGAGAACGGGAGTTCCGTCAAAGGCACTGCAGGCTCCAGGGAGTCCCGAGAGGAGTCAGGCCGCTGGGGTCACCCTGAGGCCTCTCATCTCTCCCCAGCCAGGCCAGGCTTGAGGCTGGGAAAGGGGAGGAGGGGGGGAGAGGAGAAAGGGGGAGGAGGAACAGAAGGAGGGGGAGAGAAAGGGGAACAGAGGAGAAAAAGGAGGGGTGGAGAGGAGGGAGGAGGGGTAAAAAAAAGAGGAACAAGGGGAGGAGGAGAAGAGAAAGGAGAGATGAAGGGGAAAGGGAGTAGGAGAGAGAAGCAGGGGAAAGAAGGAGGGATAGAGAAGAGGGGAAGATGAGGGAATGAGGGGGAAGGGGAGGAGGGGGAAGGGGAAGGGGAAAAAGAGAAGAGGAGAAGGAGAAATGGAGGGGAGGGGAGGGGAGGAGGGGAGAAGAAGGGATGGAGAGGAGGAGGGATGAAGGGGAGGGGAGGAGTGGAGAAGCAGGGATGAAGGGGAGAGGAGAAGAGGAAGGAGGGGAGGGGAGGAGGGGGAGAAGGAGCGGGGAGGAGAAGAAGAGAGAGAAGAAGGAGGGATGGAGGGGAGGGGAGGGGAGGAGGGGAGAAGGAGGGATGGAGGGGAAAATAGATGAGGGAATGAGGGGGAAGGGGAGGAGGGGGAGGAGGGGAAGAAGAGAGGAGGAGGAGGAGGGATGGAGGAGAGGGGAGGAGGGATGAAGAGAAGGGGAGGAGGGAGAAGAAGGGAAGGGGAGAATCCATGAGGAAATGAGGGGGAAGGGGAGGAGGAGGAGAAGGAAGGATGAAGGGGAGGGGAGAAGGAGGGATGGAGAAGAGAGGAGAAGGGGAAGGAGGGAGGGGAAGAGGTGGAGAAGGAGGGGGGAGGGGAAGAAGAGAGAGGAGAAGGAAGGACGGAGAGGAGGCGAGGAGGGGGAGAGGAGGAAGGATGGAGGGGAGAGGAGGAAGGATGGAGGAGAGAGAAGGGGGAGCAGGGGCGGGGGGAGTGCAGCAGGGGTGTCTGCAGGCTGCAGACTCACTCCGCACTGCACGGAGCGGGTCTGGGGCACCCTTCGCCCTCCTGACCCACGGCCAGCAGGGCCACTCCTGGGACAACGGTAACCCCCGGCTGCAACCGTGCCCCGTGGGTCCCGGAAGACGGTGGGGGGAGGATCCAGGATACGTGCGCGTGACCGGCGAGCACACACGTACTCTTCACGCGCCAGAGCGTCCCGAAGATCCCGGCGTCGAACAGCGGAGCCACGGCCATGATGATGACGGCGGCCAGGGCGGACTTGGGGATATAGTAGAACAGCGAGGTCAGGTAGTCCAGCGACAGCAGCACCAGCACTCCTGCGGGGTGGGGGCGCAGGGCGTCATGTGACCACCAGCCCCGCCCCGCACGTGTTCTGGGCTTGGGGGGGGGGGGTTGCTCACCTGTCACCAGGCCCCCTGCTGGGGTGCACACCCCCGACTGCGCGTTCACAGCCGTCCTGGAAGGAAACACAGACGCCCCTGGTGGCTGAGGGGCCCTGGACCGGCAGGGGAGGCTGGCCCCTGGGACCGGAGCGCCTGGAAGGGGACGTCGGGGCCCCGCGGACACTGGCGCCTAAGCGGGGACACTGAGGAGCAGCCAACCCTGCCTGTCCCCAGCCTGTGGCATTTCGGCACGGCAGCGCTAGCAAAAATGTCACTGTGTTCACGGATACGCAGACATGCCGGTGACACTATCGAGTGGGGGACATCCCTCTCACCACACACTCGTCTCCCACATGCACGCGCACACGTGGACAGACAGGCCCGGAGAGAGAACCGCCACGGGCTGACGGTGAGGCTCCTCCCAGGGGACTGGAAGTCAACCTCGCTGTTTTCGACTTCCCTTTTTCCCGTTGCCTGTTTGGAAAACTGCATCCGGTCCCGCAACCCAGGAAAAGCCTTCTCTGCCCAAGAACTCGACCCCGGCCCACATTTTCCTCTGCCACCGCGAGCACCACAAAGGTAGAACCCGGTTTCGGTTCCCGATCACCCTGACGGTGACCTGTGCCCGCCTGCATGCCCTCTGGATATGCCAGTCCGTCTGTACGTGTCCACAGAGAGCCTAAGTCGTCTTCCGCTTTTCCAGAGCTGGGCAGAAACTTCACTCCTCAAGCACTCACTGATTTTTCTGGTACCCGTTATACGCAAGGTACTGCACCGGACGGGGGCACAAGACCTGCGACCGTGATGGACAGGCCACGCTACAAGAGCTGGTGGAAGGTTAGACTGAGGACACACGGAGGGTTTATTTCACAAACGAGCCCAGGGCCCGCAGGCTGCTGGCTTCGTTCTACGCGCTCTCGTTCAACCTCCGGTAACTCTGACGCGGGCCCGTTGTGATTCCTATTTGCAGGCGAGGACACGGAGTGGGCCCTGCGGCCCCTCGGACGCGGGGGTTTGGGAGTGTTGCGGAGGTCCAGTACTCAGACGGGGTCGGGCCAGCGGTTCTGGGGACGCAGGTGCTGCTGGCCAATGCCCCCACTTCTCCCCCCCAGCAAGGTCACTCTCTGCCCTGCCCTCTGGCCTTCCTGGGGGGGGGGGGGGGTTGGTGCCAGCACGTGTGGAGGCTGTGCGTAACCCACACCCGTTTCTCCACACGGAGCACGATGCTTCCCGTCCCCTTCCGGAATGCGCTCCGGCAGGAGATGCGGGGAGCCCTGCCGCGTGCTGGGGACGTGTTAGGAGTAAACCGCGGCACTGGCGACCAGAGAAAACAGGTGAGATGGAGAAGGGCGGCAGAGTGAGCCCAGGTCCTGCCTCCCACGGATGCCGCTGATGGAGGGGTGCGGCCGCCACAGGCAGACTTCTGCCCCGGAGGAGAACAGAGGGGCATCGAGATGTGGGCAGGGGCCCAGCAGGCTCTTCCAGCTGCATGTGGACCCTCTGGCCTGGGCTGGGACCTCCCCCACCCAAGGCACAGAGAAGGACGTGGTCACTCACCGCCCAAAGCTGCCTGTGACCGGGTAGGAGGAGACGAGGGAGCCCAGCACGTTGGTCAGGCCTGGGGAGGAAACGAAAGCAAGAGGTTTATCCGGGGGGAGCGAGACATAAAATGATACAAACACATGGGACATGATGATGAAACGGAGGCCAGAGACCAGGAAGGAAACAGGAAGAGGGGAAGGTGGGAGGAATCACCCAGGGGTGTGCTACGAGCGTCCAGGTGTCTGTCACAGGGAAGGAAACACAAATCGTGATCTTTGCCGAGTTCACTGGGGTTGACCCTAACTTTAAAGTAACTCTGGCCCCAGCCTTGCCCCGGTGAACTAAACATGCCTTTTTCCATGTGTAACAGGGCCCAGAAGGCCCACCAGCCCGGAGGTCAGCTATCCCCCTCCTTCTTCAAACCCACACTCCTTTCGTGACACGACCAGCTAGTACACAAGGTCACGGCTAGTAAGTGCCCCACTCCCGTGACGCTGGCTCACCCACACCTGAGACCCTGGCCGGGACCTATGAACGGAGATAACTAATTAGCCCACGTTTATCACGGGCGGCCCTGGCAGCATGTGGCTCGCCCAGGGCCTTCCCAAAGACCGCAGTCCCGCACGGTCCATAACGCCACAATGGGCTCACAGGTTCAGGTACCCGCTCTTGAGACAGCTCAGGGTGGGGCCCGCTCAGAACCAGGCCCTCCTGGGTCCCACAGCCCAGCACGTGCCCCGAGAGCAGGGCCAGACATCGGTGGAGGTAGCAGAGGCCATGTGCTGACCACACGTGGTCACCCTGACTCTTCGCGATGGCCCCGGAGACTCCGGTCAGAGACCTGACCGCGTGGTATGGGCGTTCTGCGGCGCCCGTTCGCCACGAGCTCAGAGACGAGCCCCCCAAAGTCTCTGTGACCC
The DNA here is from genome assembly GCF_018350215.1 of Panthera leo. NCBI lineage: Eukaryota > Metazoa > Chordata > Mammalia > Carnivora > Felidae > Panthera > Panthera leo. The sequence continues at coordinate 58,970,690 of NC_056692.1, read as the reverse complement.
ATCCTGGGGCCCCATGCCCTGTGCTGTCAGGAAACTCAGTGGCTCGAGCCCAAAACGCCGCCATGCAGGGAAGCAGCAGGGCGGGGGGCGGGGATGGGGGGCTCCTGTGGACTCCCCCGGGAAGGCACCTACTGGCACCGCCAGGTCAGACCCCTGCCTACCTCACAAGCGGCAGAAAGCAAAGGCAGAAGAGCCTGGTGTCCGCAAACGAAAAACAGTCGTGAGAACTCAATTTAAGATGCGGGTCATGCCCTCCAAATGAATCCCCAGAGGGGCGCCTGGGTGGCTCAGTCGGTTAAGTGTCCGACTTCGGCTCAGGTCACGATCTCGCGGTCCGTGAGTTTGAGCCCCGCGTCGGGCTCTGGGCTGACGGCTCAGAGCCTGGAGCCTGCTTCCAATTCTGTGTCTCCCTCTCTCTCTGCCCCTCCCCCGTTCATGCTCTGTCTTTCTCTGTCTCAAAAATAAATAAACGTTAAAAAAAAAAAAATGAATCCCCAGAGAGGCCAGATTTGTGGAAACTAAACAAAAAGCCAGGACACCTGGCACAGACCCACCCAACAGCGGGGCCTACCCGAGTCTTCGCTGACCTGCCTGCCCGGCCTGCAGGGGGGTCACGGGGAGAGGGCGAGGGCAGACAGGGTCCCGGACATCAGCAGGCTCACCCGGAGCCCACGTTCCTCGGCGATCTGCCCCCAACGTGGAACATTCCTGGCATTCCTTGACCCGGAGCAGAGCTACAGACCTCAGGGTCTGGTATACAGCAAGTGCTCAATAAGCTCCAGTCAGTGGCACCAGAGGTCAGCCGCTTACGCCACGTGAGTACGCACGGGACCATCTGGGGACGGGCCCGACTCGCGGCCACCTCTGCTCCTTGCACCTCGCCACGCGCATCACCACGGTCTGAGCAGCCCAAGTGAGACCGCCGCTGGGGTCTTACCGATGGCCAGCAGCTCCTGGTTGGCGTCGACGTGGTAATTATTCTGAGACGCTACGGAGAGAGAATAAAAACAGTCACCAGATACACGGCCTCGCTGAGAAAACGTCCGTCAGACAAAAAACAGATTATCAACTTCCACCCACGGCAACGTCTATGTGATGTAAACGTAAGCGTGTAAACACGCAAAAAAACACACGCATGTATGCGAACAAATACGCTCAAGCGTGTATGCGTGTCTCCCAAGAAAGGGCAGAAAGACGGACGGGAAAACGTGAACAGCGGCCAACTGGGGTGGCGAGAGCGGCTTCTTTGTACGCGTCTGCACCTCCCGCGTGCCCTACGACGACAACGTGTGCTGCCCTCACGAGAAGGGCGAAATCTGAAACGAAAACCTGTCTGATCACGAGTGGGGAGGACCCGGAAGGCACGGACGAGGCCATGCAGACAGACGGGTCGGCAGGCACGGGGTGGGGGGGACATGCGGCAGCCGTGAATCCCAGGCAGCGGCTGGCACGCGTTTCTGTGAAGGGCCAGCTGGGAACATTTTAGGCTCTGCCGGCCACACTCTGTCACCACGACTCCGTGCGTGTCACAGCCGGAAGTAGCAGCCGTGGAAACCCGCGATCACGTGAGCAGGACCGCGTTCCAGTAACACCTTTCTGCTACACGAATACTGAGATCATGAACTTCACGTGCTTTTCGTGTGTCAGGAAATCCTAAACTTGTTTAGAAATTTTTTTCAAATGCTTAAAAATGTAACAGCCACTCTCAGGCCATGGGCAGCAGCACGGGTTCTCCAAGCCCCCGATTCAGAGGATGACAAGCTTACAAGTTAGGACAGGAGAGCAACTGACTTCAAAGGAAAACAGGGAGAGAACAAGCAGGGGAAGGGCAGAGAGAGGGAGACACAGAATCCAAAGCAGGTTCCAGGCTCTGAGCTGTCAGCACAGAGCCCGATGCAGGGGCTCCAACTCAAGAACCCTGAGATCCTGACCTGAGCCGAAGTCGGATGCTTAACCGACTGAGCCACCCAGGCGCCCCAGAAAACAAAGTTTTAAAGTGAGGCGAGAGGCATGAACTCTTTAAGATGTAGACTCCAAAATGCCCCCAAATCTCCCCTGCCAGAAAAAGATAATCAGAAAAACAAAAGCTGTACAAGAAAGATTTGATCGGAACATGACCTCGAGCAGCCACTGGCATTTGGAAGAGAGAGTTCAAGACTCCCTTCGGAAGGACAGAAGGGTCAGGCTGCTGGCAGTTCGCACGAGGAAACGAAACCCTGGCATAACCAGAGCCGATCTATGGAGACAGAGCGACACGGGCACCTTTCCTGGGTTTCATTTTTAGGGTCCACCTAAACCCCAGGGAGAGAGCCTAACCGTCATAAAACGAAATGAAAATGCCACCCACACAGACAACACAAAGCTGGACGTCCAGCAGACCAAAGGGAGGGGACACGAGAAGGATGGAGCAGCCTCAGCCCAGAGGGAGGAATGAGGGCAATAGATATTTAAGTAGATTAAGGTCTCCGGGCCTCCCTGGGGGCACAGAGGGGACAGGCCAGGTGTGCTCAGCCAACTGAAGGAGCACATTGTTAAAATTTTTTCTATAAATGGTTTTTATTTATTTACTTTTTTAAAGAGCTAGGGAGCCTGAGCAGGGAGAGGGGCAGAGGGAGAGGAGGGAGAGAGAGAAAGAGAATCTTAAGCAGGCTTCATGCTGAGTGAGGAACCCAACACAGGGCCCGATCCCACGACCATGAGATCATGACCTGAGCGGAAATCAAGAGTCAGGCACTCAACCGACTGAGCCACCCAGGCACCTGACGTTGTTAAACTTTTAGGAATTGTGGGAACCTGTCACCAAACATAGCCATTACTATCTATTATGTGAAAACTTCCCATCAAATTATATTAAAAATAAAGATATACTTAAAACTCCTCCTGGGGCGCCTGGGTGGCTCAGTCGGTCGAGCTGCCGACTTCAGCTCAGGTCATGATCTTGCGGTCCGTAAGTTCGAGCCCCACGTCGGGCTCTGTGCTGACAGCTCGGAGCCTGGAGCCTGTTTCAGATTCTGTGTCTCCCTCTCTCTGACCCTCCCCTGTTCATGCTCTGTCTCTCCCTGTCTCAAAAATAAATAAAACGTTAAAAAAAAAAATTAAAAAAAAAAACAACTCCTAAAAAAAACAAACAAAAACTCCTCCTTTGCCTACATACCTTTTCCTAAGACAAGCTCATTTCAAAGCATGTGCACGTGGGGGTGTGGCTACCGCCTGGGGGCGTGGCCACCGCATGGGGGGCGTGGCTGCCGCAATCTCATCCCAAGATGGGAACTTCAAACTCTGTTCTGCTGGGAGCCACGTGGGTGGGGGGAACATTTCGTCCAAGAAAAGGCAAAGAGGAAATGCAAGCCCTTCTTTTTCTGGAGAGCAGGCTCCCAGACGTTAGCAGCCACCACTGGGTGAGGTTTTTCATTGTAAATCTACTTTCACCACAAATTTTTGTTTAAAGACAAACATGTACTACTTGGATAAAAACGCAAGCTGTGAGGGGCGCCTGGGTGGCTCAGTCGGTTAAGCGTCCGACTTCGGCTCAGGTCATGATCTCGCGGCCCGTGAGTTCGAGCCCCGCGTCGGGCTCTGTGCTGACCGCTCAGAGCCTGGAGCCTGTTTCCGATTCTGTGTCTCCCCCTCTCTCTGACCCTCCCCCGTTCATGCTCTGTCTCAAAAATAAATAAACGTTAAAAAAAAAAAAAATTAAAAAAAAAAAAAACAAAAAAACTCAAGCTGTGAAAAATCAAAGCAGAGAACGGAAAGGAAAAGAGCAGGCAAGCTAGTCAGGCTCCCGGACAGCACCAGGGAGGCGTGGATGGCGGGCACCTTACCAAAGGACTTGGCCACCGCGATGCTCTCCAGGAGACCCATCAGGGGCACCACGGCCAGCCCAGCCCCCATGTCCTGAGGGAGGAGACAGGAACAGTGAGTGACCCTCGGAGGAAGGAGAGCAGGGGTCTGAGCGGGCAGCGACCCATCCTTCGGCTGCGGGGCCGTGAGCTCACGCGCGCAAGGAAGCAACTCCGTGTGGCACGTGCACGGAGCAGGACACGGAGCGAACCCCTGCTTTGCCAGCGCCCGTGACGCGAGACGCTCCTCTGGGCTCAGGGCAGGAAAATAAAGGCGGTGTCCTTTGAGGTCGTGCCCCATCTGGAACTCTTTCGTGCCCGTCCCTGCACCCAGAGGCGCTCCGCCCTGAGGACTCAGAGCTCCTTGTTACGAAGCGGATGCATCAGGGCGCAGACAGAACCAGGCCAGAGGCTGCCGCAGCTCAGCCCAGAGGCCTGGCTCCCCGCCTCTACCCACCTGTACCATCTCGGTGAAGGAAACTGTTCCGTTGGCCGTGGTCACCGAGAAGGGCGGAAGGCGGACGGGGGGGAGCCCCTCGGCCGTCTGTCCGGTTAGAACGAAAGGCTGGTATCCAGTCACCTCGAAGGAGTACGCGACCAGGGCGGCAAAGGAGACCACCAGCGCGTTGCGAGCTAGGACAGAGCGAGAACCGTTGGTGAACCTGGCTCCTCTGGGTGACTGGGGTGAATACACCCTACCCCAGCCACGGCCCCTGACGCTCCCGCCTGGGAAACAGCACGGGCTCGAGTGACTGTGGGGAGGGCGTGAACACGTGATGCCACGGCAAACCAAGACGGCAGGACGGGCGTATGGCGACGTGCAGGGCCCACACGCGTCACCTACTGGTTCACCTTGCGTCCCACCCCTCGCGTCTTGCCTGGGCTGTGCTGGCTGCTTAAGGGGGGGGGACACCTCTTCCCGGAACGTGAGCCCCATCATGCAGCCAGCTCTCAAGTCACATCCAGACCAGAGACAGGAGAATCCCTCGGGGTGGGACTCCGGGGCTGGGAGTGGGGAGGGGGCACACGGGGCACCCCTCACCCTGGGTGTGCAGGACGGCTGCACGACTTCCTCGGCCGGAACACCCCTCACCTGTTGTGGCCGTCCAGACCAGCGCATGGCTGAGCCGCACGCCGGGGGGCATCTCAGGGTGGACGGGGGGCACGTGGTTCCGCATCAGCTTCAGCACCAGCAGCAGCACCATGCAGACCAGCCCCAGCACGGCATCGCCCACCCTGTGGACAGACACCGGTCACGCCCAGGCCGGCCCAGGGCACACACCTCTGCCCCTCGGTTGCCCCTTCCGCGGGAAAGCCGCCTCTCTCGGACGCTCTTCTCGCTGTCTGCTAAGCAACGTGCTCCCCTGCTCTGTTTCGACATTTTGTTCAAAAGTTAGTGACCACGCAGGCCAGCGCAGGCCTGGGAGCCAAGGCCCGAATCCCAGTGGCACTGGGGCCACTAGCTCACGTTTTGAGTCACGTAGCTCTGTGGGCTGCAGAGGCCTGGACTGTTCTAGGAGGTTCACCTGCAGGAAGAACTGCCTAGGGAGATCTGACCGCCTCTTATGCTCTCTGACCAGTCAGTCTCCAATTCTCCTGCCCCCCTCCCACCTCCCTCCCCAGGAGGATGACCCCCACAGGCTGCATGACCCGGGCCAGGGAGCCCCTGGCTTCCAGTGGGTTCAGCCCCGAGGAGCCTCACAGCAGACGAAGGGGAGAGAGGACAGTCGGTCACAGGTCTCCCCCTCTCCCTCCAGGCCTCAGCACTGGCCCCACCGGGCAGCTACCCCCAGGTCACTGCTCATCCGGCCAGGGACACGTCCAGACTCCCGGCTCATCTGGGATCCTCTCCTATCGGTCTCGTTACCCTGCCTGCTCTCTGGGGGAGGCCCTTCGACTGAAGAAGCCCCATGACCCGCTGCCTGCCGCCCGTCCCTCGGGCACATCCACATGGTCTGCCTGCCCCGTGGCCTGCGTTCTCCTCACTGAACCACAAACCTCTGGACAGACCGCTGCCCCTCCTCTGCGGGGGGCCCTCCCACTCCTACCACCCAAGGCTCTATGCAGGGCCACGGGACGGGACCGGCTCTCAGGTCGTCCTGCACAGCGCTTCTCAAACTGCAGTGTGCACACTGACCCCCCCGGGGCCCCCGCTGAACGCTGGCTGCTTGAGCAGGTCCGCGCATGGCCGCGAGTCTGCATTCCTAACCAGCTCCCCTGTGACGCTGGTGCTGCTCTGGGACCTGTTCGAAGGGACAGGCCCCAGAGGTCGGGAGTAAGTTCCCCCCGGGGGTGGGGCCTGGGAGAGGGGTGCCGGGAGGAAGGGCTTCCCTACACGGGCAGGACCACACAGCCATGAGGTACCTGGTCTCTCCGATGTTGCGGAAGGTGTGATACACTTGCAGGAAAAACTGTCTGGGGATACCCTGCAGTCCCAGGAGGTTCTGTTCAAACGGAGATTCAGATCAGACAACCTTCTCAAAGTGAGGCCCGAAGCCCTCCCCTGCAGCATCTCAGTACATTGTAAACCCAGAGTCCAAGGGCCCTTGCTGGGGGCACATCCCAAGGCTCTCTGGGGACCCTCTGCCCATTCCCAAAGCCCCCAGGGGCAGGGGATCGTGATCCTTGGGCGAAAGAGATCAAGGACACGTCTTGGTGAACAATTCTCCCTCGTGAGGAAAACCAGTCCGGGTGATCTCAAAGCAGGGAGACCTCTTCGTGCGCCCTGGTCAAGGGTCTGGGGTCGCTGCCGGCCCACCCCACCCCGCCCTGCAGGCCCCACTGCACTTGGCTCCGTCCTGTCCCTCACACCGAGCGCCCCATCCCTACCCCCTGCCACTGGCCCGAGGCCACAACCCTCACCCGGAGGCCCACCAGCCAGGCCCACCTCCTGCCAGAAGTACAGCCAGGTGGAGCTAAAGGCAGAGCCCCTGGGGGCTCCGAGGGCCTCCTGGGAAGGGTGCTGGGGGACCCAGGAGGGCAGGGTCCTCGGATGGGAGAAGGCGTCTACCCTGCGTTTTAGTTCTTTTTTTTTTTTTTTAACATTTATTTTATTTTTGAGACAGAGAGAGACAGAGCATGAACGGGGGAGGGTCAGAGAGAGGGAGACACAGAATCCGAAACAGGCTCCAGGCTCTGGGCTGTCAGCACAGAGCCCGACGCGGGGCTTGAACTCACGGACCGCGAGATCATGACCTGAGCCGAAGTCGGCCGCTTAACCGACTGAGCCACCCAGGCGCCCCTTAGTTCTTTATCCACTTGAGACCAGGTGGGAAACATTAGCGAGAAGGTTGATGCCGCGACCCCCAGAAGGGTCAGGCTGCAAGGATCCCCAAACATGCACACAGCCCCAGGTGGGACAGACACTGGGGTGGAGACACATGGATTCTGGGGCCCAAGGAGCTCCCAGCCAGGGCAGGTCAGGAGGAGCCCTACTCCTGACCCTCCCCCGCCCCCAGCTTAGAGTTCTCAAATGGCTGTCGTAACCTGGTCAAGGCGTTAAAGATCTGGGGGACCTGGGATTGCCAAGTAAGAGTGCATTAAGAAGCGGTCCTCGGGGCGCCTGGGTGGCGCAGTCGGTTAAGCGTCCGACTTCAGCCAGGTCACGATCTCACGGTCCCTGAGTTCGAGCCCCGCGTCAGGCTCTGGGCTGATGGCTCGGAGCCTGGAGCCTGTTTCCGATTCTATGTCTCCCTCTCTCTCTGCCCCTCCCCCGTTCATGCTCTGTCTCTCTCTGTCCCAAAAATAAATAAAAAACGTTGAAAAAAAAAAAAAAAAAAGAAGCGGTCCTCTATATGGGAGCCTGGAGGGCTCAGTCAGTTCAGTGTCCGACTTCGGCTTAGGTCACGATCTCACGGTTCGTGAATTCAAGCCCCACATTGGGCTCCATGCGGACAGCTCAGAGCCTGCTTGAGAATTCCTCCCTCTCTTAGGATAAATAATTAAAAAAAAAAAAAAAAGCTGCCCTCTCTGTATTACAATTCCATAAAAGAACAATCCTGATGCTGAAAAAGAAGAATGGTGTTTCCAGAATAAAGGACACACTGTCCCAAGGAGCAGCACTTGCCGAGCTCACCCTGACACACGTGTGCACAGAATACATAAACCGTGCCCACTCACACCTTCCTGAGCAGCGTCTCCTCTCTGGTGCAGATAACCACAGACCTGCCTCCCAGGAGCAGCCTGAGAATCAAACACGAGGGAGGGTTTGGCCCAGCGTCTGGCACGTAGCAAGAGCACAAACAGGGTCAGCCCTGGCTCATACGCCCTCGCGTCCCGGACTCTCCCGCTCCACCACCATCAGGGAGACGCGCTGGGCCAGCCGGGAGCAGAGCCTGGCCATGGGATCCGCGCCTCGGAGAGGCCAGGAGGTGACACATAGGCAGGGGCGGGCCTTCATTCCCACACCCTGGCTCAGTTCTACTCCGGTCGCCCCACTGAGCACTCACTTCCTTTTTACAAAGCTCAGGGCCAGGCCTAAACAAAACACGCCCTTCGGGAACTTAAAACCCAGTGAAAGGGCAGCAAATAAAGTCCTAAAGCATGGCATCTGAACAGCACCAAACGGGCGTCTGGGAGGCTCAGTCGGCTGAGCGTCCGACTCTTGATTTTGGCTCAGGTCGTGATCCCAGGGTCTTGGTTAGCCTCACGTCAGGCTCACACGTTGAGCGTTGAGCGTGGAGCCTGCTTAGGATTCTGTCCCTCCCTCTCCCTCTGCTCCTCCCCAGCCCCAAGGTGCAGGGGTGCACAAGCACTCTCTCTCCTTCTCTCTCCCAAAAAAAAGTATACAGAGGTGCCTGGGTGGCTTGGTCAACTGACATCTAACTCTTTATCTTGGCTCAGATCATGATCTCAGTTTGTGAGTTTGAGCCCCGCTTCAGGCTCTACGCAGGACAGCTCAGAGCCTGCTTAGCATACCGCTTGGGACCCTCTCTCTCCCTCTCTCTGTCCCTCCCCTGCTCATTCTCTCCCTCTCTCGCTCCCTCAAAAACAAACTTTAAAAACGTATACACGTGCGTCCAAATAAATTTTTAAAAATAAAATCAAAGAAAAACGGTCAACAGAAATTTAGAAAAAGAAAACTGTAGCAAGACCAGCCTGTCGTTACCAGTCGCCCACGTTACCTCTTGCACAGTCTAACCGTCACTCAGCATCTTCCCCAGGGGCTCACGGGACCGATGGAGATGCGCTGGAGCACCTGTGCTCTGAGCTCCAGAACAGCAAGCCATCAACTGGCCCGCACATATCGACCCCAGCCCCCGTCCCACTACCCACGAGGTGCCCGGGAGCCAGCTAGTGGGCCTACCTTGATCTGCCCGAAGCCAATGGTGATGGTGGCAGCAGACGTGAAACCTTTGATGACAGGGCAGGAGATGAAGTCCAGCAAGAAGCCTGGCCAGCCGAGAGAGAACACTAAGCTGGTCCCAGCTCTGCCCAGTCCCAGAGGACGTGGCTAGATGTGGGCTGGGACAGGCGGCCTGGGTGGAACAAGGCTAAGGACCACATGCCCTGTCTGGACTAGTTTGGACAGTGGGGAAGGGAGGCTAGGGTCTGGGACCCGGAGCCCTTCTCCAAGTAGAATAATAGAGGGCTGAGAGGGCCCCCCTCACTCACACACACACACACGAAGAGCCCTTGGGACGCAAAGAAGGAAATTTTGGCTGAGGGCCAGGGCATCCCCGGGACGCGGGGGCCTGGGTATCCCGTGACAGGGAGGCCCGAGAGTCTTACCCAAGCGCAGGAAGCCCATGGCTAACTGGATGCAGCCAGACAGAAAGGCCAGCAGCACGGCGTAGGCAGGCTCGTGGAAAGTGTAGAAGGAGACCAGGAGGGACATGATGGCCGTCGGGCCCAGGGTCACGTCCCGGGAGGTGCCCAGGAAGAAATACACGAAGCATCCCATGAAGGCAGAGTAGAGGCCGTACTGGTGGGGAGACAGCACTGAGCATCACGGAGGCACACAGCACGCCCACGGTGTCCCGTGGGCAGGTGTCTAAGCGCAGGATCTGTGGCGGGTGGCTGTCGTGTCCTGCGGGGACCCCGGCGCACAGGCGGGGTAAAGCACTCACGCCGTTAGCCACGGTTGGGGACCTACAGTGACCGGGGCCTCTTTTCCACCTGCTTCCCAGCGGGGTGCCCACAGGAGTACAAAGGCCTGAGCCCTTATCTCAGTCTAGGAGTCTAAGAAAACGTTCTCGTGAGTCATGCTGCCGGGCCCCTCGGGCAACCCAGCACTACTGGTCCAGTGCCTGCGTGTGACGAGTGTGGCAAGAGCGGTTACAGGGGCGTGTGTCTGCCCCAAGGCGGTCACATGCTGCAGACTGCACGCCAAGCCTTCCGGGGGGCCCCACGGGGCTGGGGTTCTGGTGCCCTGCCTGTCTGGAGGGGACACTACGCATTTCTGCTCGGCTCCCGGGACGGTGCTGAGGCTGGAGTGGGGCGGCAGCGGGGCAGACGTCTCACCTGGGGCGGGAGGGCAGCCACCTCGGCGTAGGCCAGCGCCTGCGGGATGACCGTGAGCCCGACAGAGAGTCCGGCGATGGCGTCCATCTTCAGCCATGACATGGAATAGTCCGGCAGCCAGGCCAGGATGGGCAGCCGCCTCTGCAGGGCCGCAGGGGAGCAGCAGCGGGCCTGTGGGGCCATACTGGCACCCGAGGGCCTGGCCTGCCCCAACGCCTTCACGGGAGAGGGCATGCCTGGGGTGGGCATGGGGATGACACAGCAGCAGTCAGGGTCTAGGCTTGGGAGAATCCAGCAACAGGGCAGGGTCCAGGGCAGTCAGGAGGGGCACACGGGCCTCCCCCCAGGGGATCTGAACCAGATGGATTAAATCTGTCCCTTTGCTGGCCTCGAAGGAACCCAACAACCAGCGCAGAGGGGGCCTCGACAAAAGATGCAGTCCCCCATCCAGTCCCCTGCTCGCTACCCTCCCTGAATCCCACCTGCCCAAACGCCAGCTGCTTTCTTTCCAAGGCCCCTCGACAGAAAGAATGGGATGAACGGTTTCTCGGTGAGGGACCTAAACGCGAATTAGACCCCACGTCTCTCCTCCCGGGATAATCTGTTTCTTCTTTTTCCCTCGCCAGGGAATTTAACGGCATCAGCGCGAGGACTAGCGGGGTCCACGGGGGCTCCCTCGTCTGGCAGGCGGCGCGTGGGTGGGGGGCCTGCAGCCTCCAGGACCCCGAGGCTTTCCAAGTGCGCAGCGCCGGCGAACTCCACCCACTACGGCTGACTGCGGCGCGGGAGGTGGGGGTCTCGCATCCTGAGGCCGCGCCTCACCCCACCCCCCACCTGTGGCATTCGCATCCCTACAGGAGCTCCAGGGACTCTAGTGGGCTCTGGGGAACGTTCGAGGCCCCTCCATTAATTCCGGATGCGCAGCATCCTCTAGGGACCTGGCGCCTCCCCCCCTCCCCGCGCGCAGAGCCGGCCTCAGACCACCCCTCACCCCCGGACCCCGGCGCACCCCGCCTCCCACCCTCGAAGCCGCCTGCCCCGGACGCTGGGTCTTAGGGTGGGCACCCCACGCCGGCTGACCGTTCCAGCAAGGCCGAGGGCGGCGGGGACCTGGTGGGGACGCGGTGGGGAAGGGTCCCCGCGAGAGGAGCCCGCACCCTCGGGCCCCGAGCCTCCCCCAGCGACCCCCAGCACGTCCCCCCGCAGCTCGCCCACCCCGCCCGGGCCCCGCTCCCCGCCCGCCACAGACCCACCGGGCGCCGCGGCTCGGGGTCTCCGGACGTCGCCGCAGCCCGGGTCTGCGGGAACCGCAGAGGGAGAGAGAGGGAGGGGAGAGTTGGAGGGGCGGGGCCTGGCGCGCACGTGACCCCGGGGCGGGGTCTGTGCCACGTGACCGCGGGCGGGGGCGGGGCGGCGGGCCGGGAGCCGCCGCCATGCGCCGTCGGGGGCCGGCCTGCTGGGTGCTGCTGCTGGCGCTGGGGCTCTGCCGCGTGCCCGGGGCGCGCCCCCGGAACGTGCTGCTGATCCTCGGTGAGTGCGCCCCCGCGCCCCTCGCCAGCGAGCCCCGCAGCCCTCCCCGTGTGCCCTCTCTGCTGCCCCAGACTCTTCGCGCTCGGCTCCTCGGAGAGGGAGGCCGGGGCGGCCTCGCCCACCTCGGGCTCCGCAGGGGTCGGGCCGGCGTCCAGCGCCCCACTCCTGCCGCTGGCCCTGACCCTGCACCGCGACGCGTGCCCACAGCAGCCAGGGCCAGCCCTGCGGGCCCCCAGCTCGGGCAGCTGGGTGGCCTTCCAGAGCTCGGTGGTCCACAGCCCCCAGAGGGGATGCGGTGGAGGAAGGAGCTGGGGTCCAAGTCCCCAGAGACGCGACTGGGTGCCGGCCGGGGTGGGGGGTGGGGGGCTCATCTCCTCCCCAGCCGGGAAACCCTGTAAGTTTGCCCTTCCCTTTTCAGACCCGGGAGCGCTGTGGCTCAGCTCTCCTCCTGGCTGAGCCGCAGCCCCCCCCCCCCACGCCACCCAGCTGCCCTCTCTCCTTACCCCATCCCCTCCCAGATATCCAAGTTCTTCTAGCGCTCTGCTTTTCACGAGACTTGGTGACCAGAGCGGGGCTGTCACAAGACAACCCTGTTCTTTCCTCTTTTGAGGTCTGAGGCTCTGCCAGATTCACTCTTTCTGATTAAGTTTGTGGTCTCCAACCCGCCCTTCCGCTGATTGTAACATCCAGCTGCTCTCCTCTGAGGGCTCCCATCCGCTCCTCCCTGCTGAGGACACTGGTGCAGAAACCACAGCTCCTGCAGGGTCTGCGGAGCCCCGGGGGCTGCCCAGCCACACCCACTCGCTAACACGCGACCTGAGTATTCCGTCTGGGGTGTCGTGCCTGCCTGGGTACCAATCCCACCCGGTGTCAGGCCACCGGAGTTTCACGCCTGCCTGCTGACCGCTCGCCCAGTTCTTGTGCGTGCCTGGTGGCATTCCCACTCAGGTGGCACGCCTGCCCAGATCCAATGCCCACTTGGGTCCTGCCGCCTGGGTGTCACGCGTGCCCGGGCACCAGGGGCCCAGGCCACCACAGCAGGACTGCGGGTCTCCCTCAGTCCTGAGTCCAGCCCCCCGTGGCCTCTGCCTCTGCCTTCCTCAGCGGACGATGGGGGCTTCGAGAGCGGCACTTACAACAACAGCGCCATCGCCACCCCTCACCTGGATGCCCTGGCCCGCCGCAGCCTGGTCTTCCGCAATGCCTTCACCTCCGTCAGCAGCTGCTCTCCCAGCCGCGCCAGTCTGCTCACTGGCCTGCCCCAGGTGAGGGCAGCAGGGGTGTGGGAGTGTCGAGAGCCCCTCCCTCACCTCCCCTGGGGATGGGTCCACCCTCTTCTCCCCACTCCCAGCCAAGCGGGTTCGAGTATGGGCTAGAGGGCGCCCTCTCCGGGGCTCTGTGGGACCGTGACCAAATCACGTACTCGCAGACCTCAGTCTTCTTACCTGTGAAATGGGGTCTTGAGGACACCTCGTTCCTGGGATTCTTACGGGATTGGCCAAGCTCATGCTTTATATGGAAAGCGCATAGCCAGGTGCCTGGCACGCGGTTGTCCGGGGTTGACTCCTGTCACACTGTTATCTCGGGAGCTTGAGTGATGGTAGGAGCTATCATGTAAACGTTTACTCTGTATCGTGTGTGCTAGAATATGTGTAGGGCGGAGCTTACCATTTTGAGTCTTTTCTAAAATATTTTTTAAATGCTTTTTCATTTATTTTTGAGAGCACCCCCATGCGAGGCTGTGGGGGAGGGGCAGAGAGAGAGGGAAGGAGACATAGCGGGCTCTGTGCTGACAGTGCAGCGCCCAACGCGGGGCTCGAACTCCTGAAGCGGCAGAGCGTGACCTGAGCCAAAGTCAGGAACTTAACCGACTGAGCCACCCAGGCGCCCTCGTTCCAGTCACTTTTTTTTTTAAGTGCGTGACTGAGCGACATCAGATACGCTCACGTTATCGCGCGGCGTTCCTGCTGTCTACCCCCGGAACTTAATCGTGTTCCCGAACCGAAGCTCTGTGCCCGCTGCCTCCCTGCGCCCCTCCCGGCCCCTGGCCCCTTCTATTCTAGTCTCGTCTCAGTGCGTGCGGTTGCTACGGTGTGTGTCCTGTGGGCACTGGCTGATGTCACCGAGCGTAGTGGCCTCGCGGGAACGTCGTAGCAGGCGTCAGGATGTCCTTCCTTGTGGCCAAAACGCCGTGTGAGGTTCCGTCGCGCGGGTCTGGCGCACTTTGCTTACCTGTTCGACCGCCGATGGATGCCGAGGTTGCTTGTACTCCTGACTGTCGTGAATAACGCTGCTGTGAACTCGGGTGCACGAGTACTTACTCCCGATGTGTTACCCCGAGACACCATCTTCCGGGGAGCCGGTGTGCTGTGTGCGTCCCCATTGGAGAGACCAAGGCCACGTGTAGGCGGCCCCTGTGTGGCCACTACCCAGACGCTTCCTGGAAGGTTAATCAGGCAGCTGTGAGCTGCACTCCCGTCCGGGCCGTAGGAATGAGGAGAGCACCGTTCCAGCTTGTCTTACGTCTTTCCAGTCTCAGTTTGTAACGTGGGCGACTGTTTTTTTTTACGCTGTAAAAAATCCAGTTAATCGGGGCACCTGGGTGGCCCGGTGGGTTAAGCGTCCGCCTTTGGCTCAGGCCGTGATCTCATGGTTTGTGGATTCGAGCCCCACATCAGGCTCCACACTGATGGCACAGGGTCTGCTTGTGATCCCCCCCCCCCTTTCTCTCCTACTCGTGCTCTCTCTCTCTAAATGAGCTTAAAAAAAATCCAGTTAACAGCGGTTTGCCGCCGTGGCATGTGCTCGCGACGAAAAAGCTGGAAAACCCAGGTAGACAAAAAAGCAGCAAATAAAAGCCCCCCCTTGGGGCACATCTCCGGCGCGTTGTTTCCCCTGCTGACGTCCTACGGTAGGGGCCTGAGGGAGAGGCCGCGGAACTCTCCCTGGGTGCCGGCCGCCCGGGCCGAAAGGGGGCCCCCGGAGGGCCCGGCGACGAGCCACGGGGAGAGCCGGGGCAGGTGGGGCCCCGCGTCACGCGCGTCTCTGCCGCAGCATCAGAACGGGATGTACGGCTTGCATCAGGACGTCCACCACTTCAACTCCTTTGACAAGGTGCAGAGTCTGCCGCGGCTGCTCGGCCAGGCCGGCGTTCGCACAGGTGAGCGGCTTCCTGCCACAGCGGGGACCGCGCAGGCCCCCTCGGGGTCAGCCCCGTGTCGCCTGCTCTGAACACCCGAGGTCCTCGGCCTTTCCCCTGAGCCCTGGCTCCGTGAGGACAAGGGCCCGGGCTGACCCCCTAGAGGCCACACCGGGGCAGGGCTTTGGGGGGGGGGGGTGCAGAAGGGAGCGGAGGGGGACCGGATACCTCAGGGACTCTGGAAGGCCCGTGTCCCCACCTCCAGGCATCATTGGGAAGAAGCACGTGGGGCCCGAGCCGGTGTACCCGTTTGACTTCGCCTACACGGAGGAGAACGGCTCTGTCCTCCAGGTAGGACGCAACATCACCAGAATTAAGCTGCTCGTCCGGAAATTCCTGCGGACTCAGGATGACAGGTGCGCGGAGGCCCCCGCCCCCTTACCACCCACCCCCTCGGCCAGATGCACATCCCAGAGTCTTTAGTTGGGATTCTTGGAGACCCCAGGTGGAGGAGCGGGGGAGGGGGAGAAAGTTCCAGATACTCAAGTCAGTCTGGTCAGAGGGAGAGGAGAGGGGACGTTTTCAGTTACAGAGGAGGGGACGGTCCCGAGGGGTGTTCCCGCCTAAAGAATGGGGCTCCGCAGCGTAGAAAGCCAGGTGGCATGTCAACCAGCTGACCTCAAGACTCAAGCCCCTCCCCCCCGGGCAGGCCCTTCTTCCTCTACGTCGCCTTCCACGACCCCCACCGCTGTGGGCACTCCCAGCCCCAGTACGGGACCTTCTGTGAGAAGTTTGGCAACGGGGACAGCGGCATGGGGCGGATCCCAGACTGGACCCCCCAGGCCTACGACCCACAGGACGTGGTGGTAGGACAGCCCCCCGCCGTGTCTCCAAGACGCTCGCTTACCCTTCTTCCGCCTCGTAAATCGAGGAGGGGGGGCTTGGCAGCCTGGGCCCCCGGGCGTGTGACGTTAGCACGTTTAACAGGAGACCCACTGGATCCGGTTCCCGTCCGCGCGGCTGGCAAACAAGTGTTAACGTGTCTAGAAGCGGGGACATTCTGGGCCCCACCGTTCACCGTGGAGCAGGATTTCGGGCCCTGGGAGGGGGGCTGGCCCTCATCTACCGCCGTTCAAGCACTGGCCACCCCTTCCCCCGGCCTCCGTGCTCCAACCCTGGCTTTGCCCTCACCTGCTCCCCCAGGTGCCCTACTTCGTCCCCGACACTCCCGCAGCCCGAGCTGACCTAGCCGCCCAGTATACCACCATCGGCCGCATGGACCAAGGTGGGTTCCAGGAGCCCGGACGGCGGTGTGCTGCAGCTTGCAGCCCGTCCTGGACCAGAGGTCTGAAGTCGTGGCAGCAGGGCCGTGTCCCCTGCAGCCTCTGGGGCACAGGACAGTCCTCCTGCCTCCTCCGGCGTCTGGGGGCCCCAGGTGTCCCTTGGCTCGTGGCCGCACCCTTCCAGTCTCTGCCCGGCCTCACATAGCCTCGTATGTCTTGGCTGTGTCTCTCCTTGTAAGGACCCTTGTCGTAGGCTTTAGGGCCCACCTGGATGATCCCCTGAAGATCCGTGACGGTGACATCTGTCAAGTCCCCTTAACTAAATGAGGTCACGTTCACAGGTTCTGGCGGGTTTGTTTCCCTTCGCAGGGACCGCCGTTCAGCCACTACAGAAAGTTGGAACCTTTATCGTTTGGTGCCATTAGTGGGTGGTGACCTGGGAAGGGGGAAAGTCTGGGGGGACTCCTGTCTTCCAGCCGTCGCCCCGTATGGTCCCTGCTACCCACACAGGGCAGGCATGAGATTCCAGAAAACAAACCGGCCGTGCGGGTGCCACGGATGTGCTGAGGGATGGCCGGCGTCCCCGGCCCCCTCCAGGACAGGGTGCTGGGTGAGGGGCCGGGGCGGTGGCCGGGGGGGGGGAGGGGGGCAGACAGCAGAGGTCCAACAGGTGGACGGAGGAATGTGTGAGTGCCCGCCCCTCCCCGCCCCTCCATGCCCGTCTGTGGCTGAGCTCTGCTGTCCCCTCCGCACCCCCAGGGGTGGGACTCGTGCTCCAGGAGCTGCATGAGGCAGGTGTCCTGAATGACACCCTGGTGATCTTCACGTCCGACAACGGGATCCCCTTCCCCAGCGGCAGGACCAACCTGTACTGGCCGGGCACCGCCGAACCCTTGCTGGTGTCGTCCCCAGAGCACACGAAACGCTGGGGCCAGGTCAGCGAGGCCTACGTGAGCCTCCTAGGTATGGCTCCGCGGCTCACGGGGGGGGGGGGAGGAGGGCGGGGGCAAATTTAGTGGTACCACCGTGTCCAGACAGCGCTCGACACCCGCTATCTTACGTGGTTCCCATACCACCTGGGCAGAGAAGGGAGGGCCGCCCCGTTCTATAAGTGCAGATGGGGATCAGAGAGGTAAGGTGAGTTGCCCAAGGGCACACAGCTTGTAAGCGTCAAGATAGGATCCTAGCCTTGGTGTCGCTGCCCCTGAGTCTTGCTTTTTCCCTGGGTGAGTCTCAGGGCCCCCTGGAGTGCTAGGGAACGTCCGCGTGGTGTGCACGTGGACATCCCCAGAGTGTCGGAGAATTTGCATTGCTGATGCCGGGGAAGCTGACTTTGAGGGGCCAGGGCAGCTTGGGGCCCACATCGCCCTTTGGCCCCAACGCACAAGTTCCGTAGCGCTGTGGCCACAGCACGGGACAAGAACAGATGAGGCCCTCCGGGGGGGCTTCCTTACGGACCTGAGAGACTTTACCAGGAGCCCCAGTATTGCCAAGTTGGAGCCTCTCATTAAGCCATCGAAGGCGTCACGTCCTGGAGGTTTGGGGCCACAGTGGCAGGTTGGACCCAGCGCAGCTCCCTGGTGGCGATCTGGTGTGCAGGGGGGCCCAGCAGCGTTCCAGAAAGGCTTGGATCGAGCCCTTCCGTGGTGGCGGCTCCCGTGCCGCGGAGGGCCGACGTGCCGAGACCCCGCCTCCTTTGCAGACCTCACGCCCACCATCTTGGATTGGTTCTCCGTCCCTTACCCGAGCTACCCCATCTTTGGCTCGAAGACCGTCCGGCTCACCGGCCGGTCCCTCCTGCCGGCGCTGGAGGCAGAGCCCCTCTGGAGCACCGTCTTTGGCAGCCAGAGCCACCACGAGGTCACCATGGCCTACCCCATGCGCTCCGTGCACCACCGGGGCTTCCGCCTGGTGCACAACCTGAACTTCAGGATGCCCTTTCCCATCGACCAGGACTTCTACGTGTCGCCCACCTTTCAGGACCTCCTGAATCGCACCGCGGCCGGCCAGCCCACGGGCTGGTACAAGGACCTCCATCACTACTACTACCGGGACCGTTGGGAGCTCTACGACCTCAGCCAGGACCCCCACGAGACCCGGAACCTGGCCGCTGATCCACGCTATGCCCAGGTTCTGGACCTGCTCCAGACCCAGCTGGCCAAGTGGCAGTGGGAGACCCACGACCCCTGGGTGTGTGCTCCCGATGGTGTCCTGGAGGGGAGGCTCTCTCCCCAGTGCCGGCCGCTCCACAATGAGCTGTGAGGGTCGCCGGGGGCACGTGGGAGGCCTCCCCACGCCCGGTCCCCACCTTTCCAGCTGAGGCGGAGGGAGGGGCAGCGACCCTCCCGTCTGAGCAGGGCTCTCCCTGATGCTGGGGTCATTGCTGCCGCTGCGTGGAGGGGGGAGTGGTGGGGCCTGTGCCCGGCTCCTTCCTCCGCCCGTGGGAGTGGGGACGCGGTCGTCCTGGCGTCCGAGTCACGTCTCAGCACAGGACTTGCAGGAAGGGGGGCTTGTTTCCTGGGTTCGGCCGGGGACCTGCCAAGAGAAGGCGCTGGGACCTGGGGCTCGAGACCTTCATCCTTCGGAGCCCACAGACGTCCCCGCGCCCTTCACCCGGGAGGAGATGGGCCTCCGGGTGCCCCGTGGGTGGCGGTGGCCCCAGACCACACTGTATGTGGGAACCCAGTGTCTGGCTCGTGTCCATCCCTGGCCTTGAAAACTCTTCGAACAACCCTTGAGCGTGTTTTGCGTCCTTCGCTTTGCCCCACGGTCAAGTTCCCAACCCTGGCGGGGTTTCTGCCAGGCTGCTGATCCGTGGCAGGCTTCCCGGGTGCCGAGTTTCGTTCTGTGGTCTGTGTGGGCAGAGCTCATCCTTTCTGAATGTCCAAGCACGAAGACCCCATCCTGTGGCTTGGGTCAGTTGTGTCCGGCTGGACACCCGTGCTGCTGCTCGTAGCTGCCCCGGACCTGCCCAGCTTCCACCTGCTCAACCTGGAAAGACCCAGAAAGCGGGGGCTTTTTCCCTTGAGTGGCGGGCTCCTGCCTTCCTCCCCTCCCCTGCCAACCTCATCCTGGCGGCGTAGGGACAGAGCCATGGTCCAGGGCACTGGAAAAGCTTTATTTCGGTAAAATACACGTTAGTTCATTTTCTGACCTCGTTTGCGATAATGGCGGTCTGAGTTCTAGAGCAGCCGCCCGAGGCACTCAGACTCAGGGCCGCTGCTGCCAAAAC
Organism: Panthera leo; assembly: GCF_018350215.1. NCBI lineage: Eukaryota > Metazoa > Chordata > Mammalia > Carnivora > Felidae > Panthera > Panthera leo. The sequence continues at coordinate 58,951,205 of NC_056692.1, read as the reverse complement.
TCCATTCAGTCTGTGACCGTGGGCGGCAAGGCCGGGTGGTGAGGGGACCCCGGGGGTCCCTGCCCAAGCCACGCCCAAATGTCTCCTGAGCTCTGGAGGTGGAGTAAAGGTCCTTTACTCTGGAGAAGGAGCTGGTGGGGGGGGGGTACCCAGTTAGAGGGGGGCAGTTCCCAGGCTCAGGGGGAGCCCAGATGGCATTTGTGCAATGTGTCTGTGGAAGTCTTCTCGAGGACCCCCCACGGGTCCCCCAAAACCGCCAGGCACCGCTGAAAATACTGTTTCCATCCCTGGGAAACTAGGCTTCCCAGCACATACACACAACTCTCTAAATTGGAGTTCCTGAGGCACCTGTCTGCTATCAGGAGCTGAGAAAGTTAGCCAGGATGACATTACAAGAGGGGTTGTGTCTCTGCTCTGGGCAGGGATGGGAGTGACCGTGGGGGTCATCAGGGCTACCAGCTTGCGGCCACCTTGACTTTGGAACAAGCCCTTTGGCACATTGAATTGCAAAGGGAAGTACAGTGGTTCGGGCCCGACAGGTCGTTTTCTGGACATCTGGGGCCTCCAGCTCTGGGAAGGCTCGGGAGACGCCCCCGCTGCGGAAATGTTCTCGGGGCGTCTGGTTCCAGACCACGCGGAGCCTTGGAGGAGGAGGAGATGGTCCGAATGCCCATTGTCCCCTGCCTGTAGTTCAAGGTCAGACCCTGGCGAGAGAGGGGAGCCGATGCCCGGAGAGCTGGGCTTGTTTGGTGAGCACCCCCAGGGCTGTGCCTGAGAGGCCCTGAGCTCAACACACAGGGCCACGTTGTCGGGGACTCCTGTGGGGACTCAGAGGTCCCCACAATTTCTGGAGGGGACTCCGGGGGCGTCAGCGGGGGCTCTTCTCTGTCCACACAACCTTCTTCTGCTCGTCCGCGATGGCCAAGCGGACACAGCCGAGCAGGGTTTCCAGGTCACTCCAGCCATCGGGGGCCAGGTGGCTGTACAGACAGGGCACTTCGTCCAGCTCGCCCTCCTCCTGCCTGCCCGCCTCCAGGAGCTGCCGCTCCGAGGTGTTGAGCCGCTGCAGGGCCTTCCTGCATGGGCCGGACACGGGGAGGGGGGGACCCCTCAGTGAGAGCTGCGTGCGGCGGCCCAGCGCGGAGCCCCAGGAAGCCGACCGCCGGCGCGGAATGCCAGGGGACCAGCACACGGGCCACGCGGCACAAATGCCCTGCCCCGCTTTGGGGGTCCGAGCGCCTCGTAAGGAAGACAGGAGTCAGGCCCCGGACGACGCTGCACGGGTGTGGGGCGCGGGGTCCAGTTTACAACCTCAGCTGACAAGTGGTAAGAGGGCAACAGGACGTCTGGGTTTGTCCCCAGCCACACCCCAAGTAACGGTGTTCAGCTCCTGTCCTCACCCAGCGCAGCTGGACCGTGAGCTGCTCGTACCCCAGCGAACACGCGGCCTTAGTCAAGGCGGGTGCCAGGCCTCCCTCACCGTCAGGGCTGCTCCCAGGGGGAAGGCTGCAGGTGCTTGTCCCAGACCCCAGGCCGCGCCCCGGAGGCACGTGATGCCAGGCTCAGCCCCACCGCCAGCCCTCGGGGTCCCACCTGAGTTTCTTGGCCGCCTTCTCGTTGACGGAGATGTGGACGATGATGGGGAAGATCTCCGACCTGTGGAGGGCACGGACGCTGTCCAGCCGGACGTCCAGGAGGGCGTGGGTGTTCTGCAGGGGACAGGGGAGATGGCTCAAGGTCCTCGGCCTCAGAGGCGGCGAGAGGAGCCCACACCGGGGAGGGGCGACGGGGAGAGAAGCCGGGGGCGCCCTGTTGGGTGCGAGGGCACTTGCTGTACCATTTCAGGTCTGTCCGTTTGGTGTTTCATCGGCAGAATCTAGGAACTGTGAGTCGTTGGGGTCGCGGGAGACTTTGTGGGGGGCCGGAACCCTCCCGGTCGGAAGGCCCCGTCAGCCTCTGTGGGCGGGGGTTGGGAAGGGGGGCATCTGCCTCTGGCTCACAGCTGGGCCTGCCCGTCTCCCGTCCACATAAAACCGCATGGTTCACGGTGAGCTGCTTTTCATGTATTCGTTTGAGCCTTAAATCAGTATGGAGGCTTATCTCCATTTTATTCCTCATTTTAACAAATATTATTCAGATTTCCTGTGCCGAGGAATCCGGCTCAGGGAAGTTAACAGATCCCAGGTGGCGGAGACGGGGCTCGGTCTTTCTGCACTACGCCCTCCGCACGCTGAGCCAGAGATTAGCTGAGCACCAGCACGGGGCGTCCCTAGCCTGCAGGCTGGCCACCAGCGTCCCTCCGATCTCAGCGTCGGTCCTTCCTGCCCTGTCCCACCACCATCCTCCGGAGATGGGTCCCAAACCCCCAGAGCAGCTCCCGGCCTCGCCCATTACCTTTTCCATGAGGGACTCAATGGCCCTGCGGGTCACCCAGTAGCGGCCACCGGATGCCTCCTTCTCCTGGATGATGTCCCCCCTCTGGCTGGAGGCATCGTATTCCTCCTGGCTCAAGTACTCTGAAGGTGACAGTGGACGGGGACATCAGGCACCCAGCTCTGCAAGGTCCTGAGCACTCTCACTCCCGCGGACCCCCCCCCCCCAGCTCTGGGGAACCCTCTGCCTGGGGTGTCGTCTGTGTACCCCTGACCCTGCTCTTCACGCTCAGAGGAGTCTGTGCCCTGCACGCGCACCTTCGACCATCAGTCACGTGCTCTGCCAGTGCCTGGACATGGGTGGACGGATGGACGGAAGGGAGGGAGGAAGGGTGAGGATAAACCCCTCCCACACCCTCAAGATCCAAACGTGAATGTCCAGCTTGTCACCCCAGGAATCCCTTAGAGCCCACAGGTCAGGGCTGTGGGGCCCCCAAGCGAGACCTGGCGACATCCGGAGGCATTTTGGGCTGTCACGGCTCAGGGGGAGGGGGCGCCACCGGCATCTGGTGGGTGGAGGCCAGGGACGGGCCCCAGCACAGAGAGTGAGGCCGCCCCAGCCCGCTGTCGGTGCCCGGGCGGAGACCCCTTGCCCCGAACGAACCAGTCAAGACACCCCCACTTGTGCCACTCTCGGTTCTGACGCCCATTCTCCAGAGTCCGAGCCGCGCCCCCAGGGCGTCCCCACGGTCATGGCGACCCCGGCTCACGGACAGCTCCTCTCCCCGGGCCTCGCCGCCCGAACGTTGCCCACACACTTGCGGCCCCGTGCCCTCTGTGAGCTCCAAGGGTAGTGCAGAGCCAAGGCCTCCCGCAGCCATCAGCCAGCGGCGAGCGGATGAACGAAAACTCCCACAAAGCCCGCGTCCCGCTCTCCAACCGTCGCAACCTTCTTTTCTGCTGTGCAGACGCTCAGACCCTGTCCCCTGGGATCTGGCAGTCCAGATGGCCGGGGTCTCTCGGGGACCCTCCACTGAGCAGCTCTGGAGGTGAGCAGGCGGGTGGAGCCCTCCGCTGGTCCCGCCCCGGTTCCGTACAACCCTATCTGCGAGCAGCGACTGCGCTGGATTGAACAGCATCCCCCCCTAAATGCGTGGGCACCTGGAACCTCGGGCTGTGACGACTTTATTTGGAAATAGGGTCTTTGCAGATGTGATTAGTTACGATGAGGTCATCCTGGAAGAAGACGGGCCCTAAAGATTGGTTCCTTTAAATTTTTTTTTTTAATGTTTTATTTTTGAGACAAAGACAGAATGCGAGGGGGTTAGGGGCAGAGAGAGAGGGAGACACAGAATCCAAAGCAGCCTCCAGGCTCCGAGCTGTCGGCACAGAGCCCGGTGCGGGGCTCGAACTCACGAGCTGTGAGATGGTGACCTGAGCTGAAGTCGGACGCTGAACCGACTGAGCCCCCCCCAGGCGCCTCAAGATTGGTTCCTTATAAGAAGACTGTGAGGGGCGCCTGGGTTGCTCAGTTGGTTAAGCATCGACTCTTGGTTTTGGCTCAGGTCATGATCTCACCATTCGTGAGTTAGAGCCCCACGTTGGGCTCTGTGCTGACAGCCAGGAGCCTGCTTGGGATTCTCTCTCTCTCTCTCTCTCTCTCTCTGCACCCCCCACCCCTGCTCACACGCTCTCTAAATAATTAAATAAATATATAAATAAACAAATAATAAACTAAAAAAAAAAAAAAAAAGGACCAAAGACAGACACGGAGAGGGGAGGTCACAGGACAAGGGGGCAGAAAGCACAGTGACACAGCCACAAGCCGGGACCCCCAGGACTGCGGGCACCCCGGAAGCCAGGAAAGGAAAGGAGAACCCCACCCCTTGGAGCCTCCGGGCGGGGGGCAGCCCGGAGACACTGGATCTCCGCCTTCTGGACTGCATCACCCCGGGAGAATAAATCCCTGCTGTTCGGAGTGGCCCAATCTGTGGTCCCTTCTCATGGCGGCCCCAGGGCCTCCAGAGAAGAAGACAAGCATTCTGCCAAGGCCTCGCTCCGCAACCTGACAGACAGGCGGGGCTCCCGGGCGACAGCGTACCTGCTGGGCACTTCTTAAACCCCTGGAGGAGACACAGCTTCTCGCTCAGGATCCTGCCGACCACCCTGGGCACGAAGAGCACGGGCCGGGCCGGCTGGGCCTGTGGGGACGCACCAGGCTGTAGGGCACCAGGCTGAAGCAGGTCTCGGCCCAGAAGCACGTGGTGGAGGGCTCTGTGGGGGAGAGGAGGCGTGAGGCTCCGGGCGGGGCTGCTCACCAGCCCCCACGGCCCAGGACGCACCGAGTCCGTCCGTGTCTGCACAGCCCGGGGTTCCTGCTGGGACACAGGCCCACGCTCGGCTCCCCCCGGGGACACCCGCCTCCCACACGCCCTGCTCGGCGGCTCCTTGCACCCTTTGATTCGGGGGCTCTGGTCTCTCCAGGCGCCGCTCCACAGGCCCACCGCAGGATGGAGAAACGCAGTTCCCTGCCGTTCCCACGGTCAGCCTGACCCCTGGCCCCGGGGTCCCCGCCCTTGCTGGACCCACAGCACCAGGCCTTCCCTCCCTCCGGATCCCTGGCCTTCCAGGTTGTCCTTCTGTCTTCAGCAGTCATGTTACGCACCCAAAAAACTTTCCAAAAAGAAGAAGACTAACTCAAGACGATCCACTGCCACTGTCTTCGTGTACACGGTTTGACGGGGTCGGGGGATATGCCGTGCTGACCTCTCTTATGACCTCCCACCCACGCCTGGCACGAGGGGGCTATCAAGGGCCCCTCGGCCCGCTCCGGCCGCCTCACCTCCCGGCCTGCTGCGCTCCGACAGGGCCCCCTCAAAGGATGAGCACACAGGGCCGGCCTTGGTTCTGTCCACGCTGACGATGCGGACCAGCTTCTGGGGTCCCCCGGAAGACTGCTGGAGGGGAGCAGAGGGACGAGCAGGTGTCCAAGCTGTCTGCACACGGCCCGACCCAGGCTGGTCTCTGCACCACCAGGCTGTGCCCGCCGAACAGCCAGGTGGCGCAGGCCCCACACCGGAGGGTGGGAGATGAAGGGAGGCAGGAGAGGGTCCTCAGGCAGGGCATCCAGAGTGAGGCGGGAGGGGAGGGGAGAGGAGGGGCCCCACAGCCCGGCCCTGCCCCAATTCCGGGACAGCTGAGGGCTCTGTGTCAGGACCTCAGAGGGAATGGGATGGGGTGGGGACGGGCAAATGGGATGAACTGGGGGCATGGCAGAGAGGGCACCTGCACGCATTAGAGAAGCTTGCGGGCTGGGTGTAGGGTGCAGACCCAGGTGACGGCCGGAGGGCCCCCCAGGGAGAGACACGCCAGGGGTCGCACCCATGGGTCAGCAGGCCAGCACCTGCCCCCCTTCCAGCCCACCCCAGATGGGGTCAGGGCCCTCCAGGTGCTGTGAGCCGGGAGGAGGAGGGCCGGGGAGGGGGGAGGCAGGGCCCCCATAGCAGGCGCCCGTGTCCGGGGTCCGGGTGCGGCTCTCCCCGCCTCACCTTGCGGGCGATGGTGCTCCGCTGGATCAGAGCAATGAGCAGCTGCTGAGCCCTGTGCAGAAGAGCACAGCCCTGACCCAGTGGCAAGGAGGGCTTGACGAGAAGGGGCCCCTGCCCAGCACCCCAGAGCACCCCTGTGGCCCCAGGCAGCCGCTCTCCACTCTGGTGGCCACTGTGGTCCGCTGGGGCTTTCGGAAAAGTGCAAAGCCCCGGCCCGCCCCTGCAGCTGCCACTGGAACCGTTGAGTCGGAGCCCAGGTGACTCGGCGTGAGCCTGGGTCTGGGCCACGTTCCAGAACCTCGACAGCCGGGGACGGCCGACGCCCGCGCTTCGTGGACCACGCTCGGTCCAGAGCACGGTTCTCCGCAGGCGTGTCGTTGCTCCCAGGGAGGCCACCCCCTGTCCAGCTGTCCCAGGACGCGGGACTTCTGTGCTCAAACCAGCAAGTCCCAGACATACCAGGAGACACTGGGCCATGTCTGGAGAAGACATTTTTCATTGTCACAACTAGGGGGCAGAAGGACCACTGACATCCTGCTGTGCCCAGGACAGCCCCCCGTGACAGAGTGAGCCAGCCCCGGTGTCACGCTGGTCCTCAGTGCTCTAGAATGCTCTAGGATGAAGGCCATCCCTTCTCACAAAGAAACCTCATCTGAGCAGTAAAATTGAGGTGGCACATTGGGGGTTCCATCCACTTGGGGGCACATCTCATCACGCCTACCCTCTGCTCCTGGGCAGTGGAGGGAAGCCTGGGGAGACCACTCTTCCTCGCTGGCAGGGGGGTGTGTCCACGAGAAGCCAGGCCGGGCGACCCCGGCAGCGCCCTGGCCCAACCCGGGGAGGTGTCGGGGTGCAGGACAGATGCTCACCGTGCATAGTTGGGGATGCTGCCCCTCTCGGTGCCCTTCGTGCTATAGGGGCCCACGCGGTAGGCGTGCCAGCAGCCGCGGCCCCGGAACATGGTGTCGGTGACATGCAGGATGTCGTTGCATCGCACCTGCAGCTCCCCCACCGCCCTCGCCTCCAGGGCCAGGTTGACCCGGATGTAGAAGGAGTCCCCCGAGGTAGCCACTTTGGCCTCCAGGTCCTGGACCAACTTCTTATAACCTGATCAAAGATAAGCCTGGGCTGTGATCCCACAACGAGGAAGGGTCTGGAATGTGAGAGGAAGGGAGAAGGAAGGACCCCCCGCCCCCCCCCCCCCCCCAGAGTCTTAGGAGCCATCTCGGTGCTGGAGTCCGTGAGTGGGAGATCCCCAGCCGCCCTGGGGTCGTCTGCAGACTTGGGGCACGGTATGGTCCTGGGGTGGGCGGGAGGGCTTGGCCTCGGTGCAGCCGGGGGCTCACGGACACAGGACTCAGTGGCACAAGCCTCCGGCGGTGGCCTCACGGGGTGGGTGGTGTGGGGGAGTGTGTACCCTCCAGGTTGACCTTCACAGACAGGCAGCAGAAGCCGTTCACCCTCCGGAGAAGTCCGACGGCCTGCTCCAGGGTTGTGTCCTCCAGGGTGGCCTTGAACGAGGGCCCCGTTGCCTCGTAATCCACCTGAGGGCAAATCACGAGCGTCGGCATCTTTTGAGCCGGATTCTGCGGTCACAGTCTGAGTACAGGGGTGTGCCCTACAGAAGGACCCGCTCGCCCTTCCCAGCCATCCACACACGCCCATCAGAGCCCTTGTCACCGGCCCTGTTTCAGGACATCTCGATGTCAGCTCCTCTGACCGCACACATTCCCGACCCGAGAGTCAACCCCCGTCCCTTCTCTAGCACGCGGCTTGGCCAGCATGCGGAAGGATGAGACTAGACCACGTCCCAACACCGTACACAAATATAAACTCAAAATGGATGAAAGACCTAAACATAAAACAGGAAGCCATCAAAAACCTCGAGGAGAGGGGCGCCTGGGTGGCTCAGTCGGTTGGGCGGCCGACTTCGGCTCAGGTCATGATATTGCGGTCCGTGAGTTCGAGCCCCGCGTCGGGCTCTGTGCTGACGGCTCAGAGCCTGGAGCCTGCTTCGTATTCTGTGTCTCCCTCTCTCTGACCCTCCCCTGTTCATGCTCTGTCTCTCTCTGTCTCAAAAATAAATAAATGTTAAAAAAAAAATTAAAAAAAAAAAAAAACAAAAAACCTCGAGGAGAAAGCAGGCAGTAACCTCTTTGACCTCAGCCGTAGCAACTTCTTACTCAACACGTCTCCGGAGGCCAGGGAAACCAAAGCAAAAATGAACTACTGGGACCTCATCAAGATAAAAAGCTTCCGCGCAGTGAGGGAAACAGTCAACAAAAGTAAAAGGCAGCCTACGGAGTGGGAGAAGACTTCCGCAAACGACATATCAGATAGAGGGTTAGTATCCAACATATGTAAAGAACTGATATAACTCAGTACCCGAAAACCAAAAACCCAGTTGAAAAATGGGCAGAAAACACGAATAGATGTTTTCCCAAAGCAGACATCCAGATGGCCAAAAGACACAGGGAAAGATGCTCGCCATCACTCCTCAACAGGGAAACACCAATCAAAACCGCGATGAGATGCCACCTCACACCTGTCAGAATGGCCGAAATCAACAACACAAGAAACAACACGAGTCGGTGAGGACGCGGAGAAAGGGGAACCCTCTTGCACTGCTGGTGGGAATGCAAACTGGTGCGGCCACTCTGGAGAGCAGTATGGAGGGTCCTCAGAAAGTTACAGAGAGAACTACCCTACGACCCAGCAATTGCACTGGTAGGTATTTACCCAAAGGATACGAAAATACAGATCAGAAGGGGTACATGCACCCAGATGTTTACAGCAGCATCATCAACTGTAGCCAAATTATGGAAACAGCCCAAGTGTCCATCGACTGATGAAACGGATAAAGAAGATGTGGTTTATAGACACACACACACACACACACACACACACACACAGAGTGGAGTACTACTCAGCATCAAAACGAATGGCGTCTTGCCATTTGCAATGACATGGATGGAGCTAGAAAGTATGAGAGTAGGTGAAATATTCATAGAAAGACAATACCATACGATTTATGTGGAATTTAGGAAACAAAACCAAGGAGCAAAGGGAAAGAGAGAGAGAGACAAAAACCCAGAAACAGACTCAACTACAGAGAACACACGGGTGGTTACAGAGGGAGGTGGGGGGATGGGTGAAACGGGACGGGGTGAAGGAGGGCACCTGTGAGGAGCACCGGGTGACGGATGAAAGTGTCGAATCACCCTATTGTCCACCTAAAACTAATCTTACCCTGGATTAGTTGGCTAACCACAATTAAAATAAAAACTTTAAACAAAGAAAGAATAAAAAAATATATTTGAAACGTTTTTATGCTGTTAGAACCGAACTGGCCCCATTTGGATGTCAGGACCGTCTCCGCAGGCTCCTGTCGCTTTAACCGCAACGTAGGCCGATGACTGAGGATCTTAAGGGGTGTGTTAGGGATGTGAGGAAGGGCCGTGTGTGTGTGTGTGTGTGTGTGTGTGTGTGTGTGTGTGTGTGTCCCTTGCACGAGATCGAAGATGAACCGCGGGGCCAGGGCTCCTGACCAAGGCGCAGCCCCTCCGCCCTTGTCAGCACTGACTCCAGGCACCGTGCCCGCCTCACCCCAGGCTCCTCCTGGGGGAACCAGCCCTCGGGAACTGGGCGACTCTTTCCTGCTTTCAGGCCACATCAACGTCACCTTCCTGCCCACTATTCACTCGATGATAATTAGTTAAGTTATTATTATTAGTTAATAATTTGCAGTTTAACGAATATTTTACAGTTAGAAAGCTTTTTCAAATGCCCCCAGTGAACACTAACACATTAGCGTTACGCGCATTTCACTACACACACACAAAGTGGTCGGCACAGCTAACAAAGGCCCCTTGGGGCGCCTGGGGGGCTCAGTCGGCTGAGCATCCGACTTCAGCTCAGGTCACGATCTCGCGGTCTGTGGGTTCGAGCCCCGCGTCGGGCTCTGGGCTGCCGGCTCGGACCCTGGAGCCTGCTTCCGATTCTGTGTCTCCCTCTCTCTCTGCCCCTCCCCCACTTGTGCTCTGTCTCTCTCTGTCTCCAAAAGAAATAAAAACATTAAAAAAATTTTTTTTTAAAAAGGCCCCACCTCAGTACTGGCCTGTGGCCTCATCACAGGACCCTGGCCTCCGAGTGAGCATAACCTCAGCCTGAGAGGGAGCGTGGGCTACCCCGACAGCACGTTCTCCTCCGGCTGGAGCTGCGGCTGCTGACGCCGCTGGGGAAGATCCTGGGGGGCTCGCGGGCCCGGTGCCACACTCACCATCATGATCTGGGTGCCCGGGCGCAAGGCCATCTCGTCCGCCGCGGAGCCTGGGGTGACCCGGTGAATGAAGATGCCCGTGAGGTTGCCGCCAATGACACTTATCTGCTCCAGCAGCTCGTCCCCCTGGAAGGCCAGCACGGTGACCTGGCTCAGGATCTTGCGGGCCGGCCTCCTCCGCACCGGGACGCTGCTGCAGGAGAGGAGGGGACAGAGCCCACGAGCCACCGAGAGCAGGAGGTCAGGCACGGCCCTGTCCCCACCGGCCCCAGCACCTGGAATTCTCACCTCCCCTCACCCACCCAGCCACAACCCCATCCTCAGAAGTGCTGTCACCTCCCAACAGTGATGGGACACGGTCCTCACTCTGCCCTGCCACCTGCTGGCCCTGGCGCCCTTCCGCCGCTCACCTGGCTGAGACGGAGAGGCCCCCGGAGGATGGCTGCAGGCTGTCACAGTCGGCAAGTTCTGGACGGAAGCAGAGGGCTCAGACACGAGCCAGGCCAGCCCCGAGGTCACCCTTCCTGACGGAGCTTCTGCTCACCTGGGCCACCTCGCCCCCCCCCCCCCCCACCAGAGCCTTAGCCACCACCCCCACCCCACCCCCGCTGGTCTGTCTCCTTCTGCTGAGGTGGAACCTCCCTTTCCTCTTTCCTTTCTCGCTGCTTAGAACCTCAGTTTATCTTCCCCCAAACAGCAGTGGGGTTTGACCTACAGGGTGTCCTTATGTGAGAGTTGAGTTGCCAACGTTTTACAGGATAGGGCAGCTAGAGTCTGGATTTCTGGCTACATTAAAAATCAAATCTAGGGTGGGGGGGTGAGCGAAATAGGAGATGGGGGGTTAAGGAGTGCACTTGTGATAAACACCGGGTGATTAAACTAAAAACATAAAAAAAAACCAATCAGATCTGGCATAACCTTGGGCCCGCATTTCTGCAGGGACCTGCATCTCCCCACGGCGGCAACTGCCAGCACCGGCCATCAGCTGCCTGGTCAGTGACCCACAGGGAGCCCCGGACCCCTCCTGCCCCAAAGGTGTGGCTGTTCTGTACAGAGCAGGGTGCGTGCGCCCCCTGGTGGCCCACTGCGTGAACTCCAGACGGGGTGCTAAGCACCTGTTGTGTGTGCGGTGGGGGGGGGGGGGGGGCGGGCCACGGCTGGGGGCAGCTGAGCTGGGTTGGAAAAGGTGGGGAGGCCGCCCCTGTGGGGCCCGTGGCCTGAGAAGGAGAGGAGACCAGTTAAGTCACAAATATGAAGAATAGGCCGCAGGCGATGTGGGGAGGTCTCAGGTGGCAGATGGCAGCACCCGGGGGGAGGAGAGATGCTCACAGCAGGTGTCTCTTCCAGGAGCAGTGGGGACTAACCCCCTTTGCCTTCCGGTATCACTTAAGCGTCCCGGGGTCAGAGCAGGGGGGGCACAGGGAGAGAACACGTGTGAATGTTGATGCCGAGCTGGACGGAAAGATGAACACGGCTCCCTCCGCTTCCAGGTGAGATAGAAAGGACACCCAGTAACAGGGCACATCGGGGCATGGGCTTGAGTGACCAGGTGGTCTGCATTTCCCAGAGGCCTGGGGCGGGGCAGCAGTGAAGCTCGCCTCCCCTGCCCTCTGGAGAGGCACTGGGTCGACTCACCCGCCTCCCTGAAGACCCCTGTTCTCACTTCTCCTCCTGCTCAGCTGCCCAGGAGAGGGGGGCCGCTGCAGAGGTCCAGCGGGGGGGGGGGGGCGGTGCACTCACCTGCCGGGTCTACAATCTCATAATCCAGGTCCGTAGCACCTGCCTTAGCCCCCGGGGAGGGTCCCCGGTCCACCTGCAGGGTTTCTGGGAAGCTGCCGGAAAGCGTGGGAAGAAGACGGCTCAGGGTGATCGCTTGCTCCCCGACTCAGACCCAGAGCTCCCGGCACCTGCCCAGCCCTCGGCCGGGGTCCCGGTGAGCTGCCGGGGCCCGTGCCATCTGAACCCCGTTGCCAGTCCCTTACCTGAAAGACCAGGGGTCTTCCCAGAAGTCCTCTGCGGCCCGCTTGTACAGGGACTGCTGACTGGGAGGCATGGGGCTGCTGGACCGGAAGCTGTCCACCAGCTCACGGCTGGATGTGGCGCTCAGGTCAGAGCAGAGCTGAGACTGGGGGGGGGGGGGGGTGCGGGACAGAGGTCGTACGGGGCTCGCGCGGGGCTCACGGGGCTCACGCGGAGCAGCGGGGTCCCTAACTGTCAGGGCAGAGGAGGCGACAAGGACACAGCACAGAGCAAGGTCACACTAACTGAACACCTACTATGTGCCAGGCACCCTCTTAGCTGCTTTCCAGATTTCGTGTAGCTCAGTTCTGGTAGATAACTCTACGTGGTGGGGTAGCGTTGTCCCACTTTACAAACAAAGCAGCTGAGGCCCAGAGAGGCCAACTTCCTGGCTGGTGAGGGCCACAGTGCGGAGCGAGGCACTGGAAGATAGCAGGTGCCCCGTGTGGATCCGAATGCAGCCCCCCCCCCCCACCGGGTTTGCTTCACAAGTACTTCGTTAGCACCTGCGGGGTGCCAGCCAGGCCCCCTCTATCCCGGTAGGTGGGGGTGCGCCTGGCCGGGCCCCAGGAGGGGACCGGGCAGTCGCTGTACCTCCGTGAAGCTGCGGTCACTGTCATCCCGCGGACAGATGGCCAACATGCGCACGAGCCGCTGCTTCCCCTTTGGACACGGCTCCCGGGCTCCGGCTTCCTGCTCAGGCTGCCAAAGATGGGCCACAGGCTGTTCGGCGCAGGAGAGTTTCCTCTTGGATGCCCTCGGGGTGGGGGGGGGGTCCCAGCAAGTCAACTCCCTCCCGTGTCCCCCTCCTGCCTCCACCTCCCACCTCTTCCCCCTGGGCACTGTTCCCTCATCACGTCCCCTCCTCCGAGCCTGGGATGCGCCCCCCCCCCACCCCTCACAGCAGGAGCCGACCACTGAGGAGAAGGAAAGCAACCAGCTTGGGGAATGGCATTTTAGGGATTATGTGTTGTTCCTTACAGGTTACACAAAAAACACATGCTATATGTAGAACATCTACACTCCATACAGAATATCGGAGGCAAACAGAATTGATCAGAGAAGAAAAGCCACCCATCGTCCACACTCAAAAAACAAGACCGTTAGCATTTTGCTGTCTGTCTTTTTATATGTATATGTATTTGGAACATGGTCAATGTGGGGAGGGTGGAGGAGGAAGCAGCTGGGGCCCTGCCCAGGAAGAGGAGGGTCTCCCACGGCCTCACCAAGTTCCCGGGCACCTCTGAAGAGGCTCTCCGCCCCCCCGGGCCGGTGCCAGAGCTGGAGCTGTGGACAGATCCTAACGGAAGGTTTTTATAATCATTTTAGCCCTTGGGGAACGCAGTTCCCTTCATGCGTGGAAGTCAGCTCCTGGACATTGGCCTTGCAAACCCGGAATGCATCATCTACAAAAGCAAGTGGCTGCCTGCCCGGTTTCACACGCTTTCTTTCTTCATCGAACACCATACTTTAGAGGTTCCAGAACCTTCCGCCAAGCTACCCCTTTCATGACTTGCACAAGATTACCACGAAAGGAGAGGTGGACACAGGCCCAACTTGCCCCGATGTGCCCCTTCAAGGACCCGGCAACATGGTTCACCCACGAGAGCCTATGTGCCGTGGATGCGGCTCAACCCGATGCCCCGGCAGGGACCGTGAGTGGCCCGGTACCGCCCCCACCCCCGCTGTGCCCACCTGGCCTCCCAGCCCCGCCACCCAACCGCATCCCCGTGGGGTGGGAGGGAGGCACTCACCCCGCACAGGGACTCGGCCTGCGGCCCTTGAAGCTGATGGCGCAGCTCCCAGACCTGGTCTGTCAGTTCAAACACTTTCCTGCGGAGGGCGTCCTTCTCTGTCAGGCTCTGAGAAATCTCCATCCGGGCCGCGTCTCTCGCGGAGTAGGCCTGGGAGGCAGAAAGGAAAGGAGGGAGGATGGCACGCGGCGGGCGAGCGAGCGAGCCGGCCAGCGGGGGACAGCAGTGGTGGGGACTCGGCCGGGCGGCACCCCGGGGCCCCTCCCCTCCGGGCACCTGGTCTCGCTCTCGCTGCAGCTCCAGCAACTGGCCCTGGAGGGCGCTGATCTTCTCCTTGTAGATGTCACAGTCGACCTTAGTCCTCTGGAACTGCAGCAAGGTCTGCTCCTTCTCCTCCCAGTACTGGACGGGGGACAGACACAGCCCATGCAGGCCAGCGGCTCTGGGGGCCGACGACGGGGTGGGGCCGGGGTGCCTCGGGGAGGCGGAGAGGGGGGACCGTCCAGGCGGTGACAGAGGTGACTTCCTGCCCGTGTCTTAAGTGCCAAATTTCAAGGTGCGTCTATCCACAGGGCTGCTATGCTGATTATAATTGAATTTAGTCGGTACAGCGTGTGACTCTGGATCTCGGGGCTGCGGGTTCGAGCCCCGCGTTGGGTGCGGAGATCGCTTAAAAATAAAATCTTAAAGAAATACGCATGGGTGTGGCACGTACAATTGTGCTTCGTTCACTCCACGTCCCCAGAGACGTACAGAATTTCCCTCGACGCTACCGCCTCATTTTCTCGCGCTGTCTCCTTCCTCCGTGTCCTGCCCTTGCCTGTTGTGGCAACTGAATAAACCCCTGGTGCTGGCCCCCGGGGGCCCCCACTGGAGAGCACCCTCCGTGCTATTGCTCGTGTGTCCGATCGCTTTCTGACCACCCGCTAACCGGCCGGGGCCTCTGGCCTTGGGTCCGTGTTGCACGGGGCTTCCGTGAAGGATGGGCGGTCGGGCCAGCGTGTTCGGGAAGCGGCGCTGGGTTTAAGCGCGATGTGGTCTCAAGGGCCCGCGGCCCCCGCCCGCGCCCCGTGGTGCCGGACGCGGCCCGGAAGGGTCACCTGCTTCCGCTGCCTCTCGGCGGCCACGGCCCGCTGCCTCAGGGAGTGGATACGCTCCACCAGCGTCTGTGTGCCCTCCAGGGCCTCGCCCAGGTTCTGTTCCAGGATGTCCTTCTCCGCCTGGGGGCAAAGAGAGGTCAGCCCCGGGGCCCTGACCTCCCGAGACGCCTGCCCCTGGGAAGCACCCCATCGTTCTTCCCCGGGAAGGGGCAACAGGAAATCTCGAGGCCGGGCGCGTGGATGGATTTGGCCTCATTCCCGCGCATCTCACAGAAGGAAAGGCCGGGTCAGCCGTCAAAACGGGTGCATTTCACTTCTACTTCCACGCGGTCGACGACGGAAGGTAAAGGAAACCGAGAGTCCCCGGGGGTGGCAGCGTCGGGCCGCTCCGTCCCCAGATCCACCAGCAGGGTCTCTGAGAGACGGGACACCGACGGACACGCCCTCGCCCGTCGCCCGCTCTGCGGGAAGGGGCTTAGGCGCGATGGCACCATCCAGGCCGCGTGACAGACAGCGCCAGGGCGGCCGCCTACCCTGCACCCGGTGAGTGTCTATCCCCGCTCAGTAAATGGACATAATATTGACCGAAAGGAACCGGAGAGGAGAGGCAAAGGGTTTGTGTAATGCCGGGGCCCTGGTGTCACCAGAGCACGCGTGGGCAGGACGGCAGGCAGAAGGGTCCCCCCTCACGCCCCCGCCCACAGCCTTGAACCCCAGCCTGTAGAATCAGCACAGCCGCTGCCCAGCCGAGTGGGGCATCGTCATGCACGTCCGCTGGCTGTGAGTCCCGCCAACGCTGGGGGCCGGGGAGGAGCAGGAAGGGAAATACAGGACATCGCCAGGTTGCAGCCCAGTCAGTCCTCAGCGCCCCCTCCACGGACCACCCGTCGGGAGCCCCGCGGCCCGCGGGAAACTCCAGCTGGCTGCCAGGGAGGGGACAGGGAGGGGACCCACCAGGCTGAACGTCAGCGACCGGAGCTTCTCGTTCTCCTCCTTCAGGCGGGTCAGCTCCTTGTCCCCGGGCCCCAGGCCGTCGGCCATCTGCGGGGAACGCTCTCGACAGTCCCGCTCGTGGGAAGAAGACATCTTCTCGCGCTCTAGCTCTTGCTTCAGCAGGTACAGCTGCCAGTGGGGAGGAAGGACAATGGAAACACTGTTTCCCCACCAGCCCGGGAGCCAGCTCCTTTCCCACCCCTCCTCCTCAACGGTGCCTTTGCTCCTGCTCAAAGGGGTCCCTCCCCCTAGACTTCATAACCCGTTAAAGGGTTTACGTGGCGAGTCGTTCCAGTTTCTGTGGAGGAGAAAGGCATTCTAGCTGTATTTGATACATTTTTGTTTAACGTTTATTCATTTTTTGAGAGACAGAGAATGAGCAGGGGAGCAGCAGAGAGAGGAGACACAGAATCTGAAACAGGCTCCAGGCCCCGAGCTGTCAGCACAGAGCCCGTCGTGGGGCTTGAAACTCACGAACCGTGAGATCATGACCTGAGCCGAAGTCGGACGCTTAACCGCTTACCCGATCGAGCAACGCAGGCACCCCTAAATTTTTTGTTAATGTTTATTCATCTTTCAGAGACAGAGCATGAGCGGGGAAGGGGCAGAGAGAGGGAAACACAGAATCCGAAGCAGGCTTCAGGCTGTGAGCTGTCAGCACAGAGCCTGACGCGGGGCTCAAACTCACGAACCGCGAGATCATGACCTGAGCCGAAGTCAGATGCTTAACCGACTGAGCCACCCAGGCGCCCCTAGCTGTATTTTGTAGATGAGGCATAGCAGTTAAATGACTGGGTTGGGTCCCCAGGAACAGAGCAAGGAACCCTGGGGAATTGGCTCTCTGACCGTCTTGCAAAACAAATCGCCACGGCTGGTGGTAAGTGCCCAGTGACCAAGTGTCCTCCAGCATGCTCCCTGGCTTCCCCGCCTCTCCATATTCTGCTAAATCCGTTGCATAAAAGGAACTGAGATTTGTGAAAAGCAGTAAGTGTAAAGAAAGAGGAAAGACAAGTCAGATGGAGCAGAGATGACGGGTCTATGCAGATGCACTCCTAATCCACGTGCAAATATGTGCCCCCCAGCAGGGCTGCTTGTCCAGGGCTGTGGGTCTCTGGAAATTACATGCCTGGCCTCCACCCTGCCAGACAGTGCCCCCAAGAGAAACTCAGATCTGGAACCAAGATCCTGCCCTCTTGGAATCCTGGGTGTGGTGTCCGTGGGGAGAAGGGACTTTCCCCAAGAGGAGAGCCCAGGAAATCGGGAGTCAGGGTGGAGTCAGCACTCACTCGGGTCAAGGAGAGAAGGAAGAACCTTTCCACTTGGACTTTTTCCCCTCTGACATCTACTTGGTGAATTTTCCGTAAGCAACGACAAAGTTCCTGCTATGGGCCAACTGGGTTAGGTGTGTCATATCCTACATTTTCAAAAAGTAAAATTAAATCATTAAGATCGGAATGGGGGGGGGCACCTGAAATTGATAACAAGCCTAAGCAAATGAACCTAATGATATTTCAAACAGGGGAACCACCATGAGGGGAGAGGGAGGGCGAGAGATTCAGAGGCCAGCAGCCACAATTTGGGACTGAAGTACAAACCCTCAACATTCCTTAGCAGCTCTGTTTCCCGTGCTGGTGTGGGCACAGCTATGCTGAAAGTATTTTCCATGCACTGTAGGACCGAGCAAGTGATTGTTAGTGTGGGTGGCAGGGTTCTCGCCGGGGGGCTAGGGGCGCCCGAGTATGGAATGGGGGAGGAGGCTCTGGGGATCGCCTGGAATCTGAGGTGTGGGTGTGATCTCGTGGCTTCTAAAATACAAGTGTGTGTGTGGACGCGCATACGTGCAACGCCTGTTTGTATGCGTATTCGTACATTTAGGTGCACGCTTCCTAGTTCTGTTTGCTGGAAGGACCGAGGAGCTATGAGCTCACCTAGAGCCCTGATCTTGGTCTCTGCACGGAACCAGGCCCTTCGGGGAGTGGCTGAGCCCAGAGCTGGGGCCGGGTGGGGACCAGATGACCCCGGAACCTCTTGTGCCTCCAGAGAGGGAGTCCGTGCTCGGAATATGAGGGGGCGTGGCACAGGACGCGGAAGAGATTAAAGGGGCTCCCTCTGGCCAAATCTGGGACACTTTGGGCAAGCTCATTCAGGACAGCGACGTGTTACAGGCAACTGGATGTAAGAATGCACGCGTCTGTGCCAACAACAGACGCACACACTGGGGAATAAGGCTCCTCCTCACGGTCAGGATGTCGAGGGCCAGCTGGTTGACCAGAGGGGTCGCTGGAGATGGGCTCATCATCCTGCAACCACCAGACTAGAGATGAGTTCGGGCAAGAACCCCCACTGAGGCTCTCCAGGGGGAAATGTCGATTAAGGGCAGGGTGCTTGCTGGTTCCAGAGCCCCCCACACCCAGGCTGCTTCTCCGCTGCCGGAGGAAAAAGGAACAGCGGTTACAGGGGAGGGAGCGGACAGCCCCTGGGCCAGGTGGGCAATATTAACATCAGCACCGAGGGGCGCTGGGCCTGGTGCCACGGTGGGGTGACTGGACCCGGGCCCAGCGTCCGTGCAGGTCCCACCAAAAAGGCATAACCCCCGTCCAGTCACCAGGACACAGGAGACATACCCGAAATGAGGAATAGTCTATTACAGAAGAGAGGGGCCATGAGGCGCCTGGGGGGGGCTCAGTGGGTTGAGTGTCTGACTTGAGCTCAGGTCATGATCTCACGGTTGTTGGGTTCAGGCCCCACATCGGGCTCTGTGCTGACAGCTCAGAGCTTGCTTGGGATTCTCTCTCCCTCACTCTGCACCTCCCCTGCTCACTCTCTCTCTCTCTCTCTGTGTGTCTCTCAAAATAAATAAACTTTAAAAAAAAAGGGGGGGGGCCTGTGTTCTTAAAAAATATCCACACTATAATAGACAAAAGCTGCAGAAATGTTCGAGATTAAAGGAGACGACAGAGACAGGACGACCACAGGCTCTCCTCCTGGACTGGAGGAAAATGCCATGACAGATGCCATTTAGGTAGGGATAAAACGGGAACACAGACGTCGGGTTAGATAAACTGATAGTGTTGGTGAAAGTGCACGAGGTTGATAACTGAGCTACGATTACATCAGAGAATATCCTATTTTTAGGAAACACACATTCAAATGTTTAGGGGTACGGGGCCATGATATACGTAACTCAAGTGGTTCAGGAAAAAAAGAGCGTGTGTGTGTGTGTGTGTGTGTGTGTGTGTGTGTGTGTGGAGAGACAGACACAGAGACACAGAGAGCCGGACAATGATGAAGTAAGGATACTTGGGTGTCCTGGGTATTACAGGTGACCCTTAAAGGACGTGAGGGTTAGGGGCACCGACCTCCTGACCCCCCCCCCCCGCCTTGCAGCTAGAAATCCGTATGTAACTTTTGACTCTCCCCAGAACTTAACTACTAACAGCCTACTGGTTACTGGAAGCCTTCCTGATCACACAGACAGTCGACTAACCCATTCTGCGTGTTACATGTATCATTTACGGTATTCTTCCAGTAACGTCAGCTAGAGAACAGGTTACCAAGGAGGTCATAAGAAGGAGAAGATACACTTACAGTCCTGTATTTACAGAAACAAAATCCAGGTATCAATGGATTCTTGCAGTTCAAACCATGTTGTTCAAGGGGTGACGATATTCATATTTGTGTATTTGTTTACAAATTTGAAATTAATTTTCTCAATAAAGTTAAAAGTTAAAAATCAAGGCCAAACACACAAAAGCCCCAGGGCAAGGAACGGGTGCCAAAGTGACAGGGAATGAGTCTCCTCAGTGTTGAAAGAGCTCCTACAAGTCAATCAGAAGACAGCAGCCCAGGCCCCCCCCCGGGGTGGCTCAGTGGTTAAGCATCCGACTTTGGCTCAGGGCATGATCTCACGCTCCATGAGTCTGAGTCCCACATGGGGCTCTCTGCTGTCAGCATGGAACCCACTTCTGATCCTCTGTCCCCCCTCTCTGCCCCTCCCCTGCTTCTGCACACTGTGTCTCAAAAATAAGTAAACATTTTTTTAAATGTTTATTTATTTTTGAGACAGAGAGAGAGAGACAGAGCATGAACGGGGGAGGGTCAGAGAGAGAGGGAGACACAGAATCGGAAACAGGCTCCAGGCTCTGAGCGGTCAGCACAGAGCCCGACGCGGGGCTCGAACCCACAGACCGTGAGATCATGACCTGAACTGAAGTCGGACACTTAACCGACAGAGCCACCCAGGCACCCCTAAACATTTTTTAAAAATTAAAAAAAAAAAAAAAAAAAAAAAAAAATATATATATATATATATATATATATATACATACACATATATATGTTAAAAAATAAAAACCCGAGGGGCACCTGGGTGGCTCAGTCGGTTCAGCCTCTGACTTCAGCTCAGGTCGTGATCTCGCAGTTTGTGACTTTGAGCCCCGCATCGGGCTCTGGGCTGACACAGCCCGGAGCCTGGAGCCTGCTTCGGATTCTGTGTCTCCCCCTCTCTCTGCCCCTCCCCCGTTCATGCTCTGTCTCTCTGTCTCTGGCTCAAAAACAAACATTAACAAGATTAAAAATAAATAAAAATTAAACTAAAAAAAAAAAAATGACAGCCCACAGCCAAGAAGTGAGCAAAGGTGTTGTCGGGCCTGGGGGCCTCGTCGACGACCCCCTGTTCCCCGCACAGACGCAGGCCCCACCGGGGGACCCGGGAGGGGTGGACGGAGGTCCCCGGGGCCCCAGGTTACTGACGTCGCTGGGGGAAGGTGCCTCCCGGGAGCGTCCACCCCTTCGGTGGCCCCGGCAGGGGTGGGGGTGGGGGGCGGGGACGGGGGGGGTGCACCCGGTACCTCCTCCTGCAGGCCGCGGCACCGGGTGACCGCCAGCTCCTTCTCCTGCAGCGCGTTGCTGTGGTGCAACGACAGGCTGAGCATCTCGTCCTTCAGCTTCAGCACCTCGCGCTTCACGCGGTCATGGTCGGTCTCCAGCTGGCCCAGGCTCCGCACGCGGGCCTCCGCCCGGCCCAGGCGCTCCTGCAGCTGCCGACAGCGCCGCTGCAGGGCCTCCTTGTGCCCCTTCTCCTGGCCCAGCTCCTCCTGCAGGCTGCTGATGGCCCCGGCCAGGCACTCGGTCAGCTTGGACGTGTCCATGAGCCCTGCGGAGCACGGGCCCGTGGGCGACCTCGACCCCCTGTCCTTGCCCCCCGGGGGTCTTTGCTTCCTACGCCCAGACTCTCCGGCCGGAGCCCCCACCCTGATCTGTCGGTCTCCTTAAAAACTAGCTGCTCTGGGAATGCAAGCTGGTGCGGCCACTCTGGAAACCAGTAGGGAGGTTCCTCCAAAAACTAAACATAGAACTACCCTTCGACCCAGCAATTGCACTACTAGGCATTTATCCACGGGATACAGGTGTGCTGTTTCGAAGGGACACAGGGACCCCCATGTTTATAGCAGTGCTCTCAACAATAGCCAAAGTATGGAAAGAGCCCAAATGGCCATCGATGGATGAATGGATAAAGAAGATGTGGTATATCTATACAGTGGAGTATTACTCGGCAATCAAAAAGAATGAAATCTCGCCATTTGCAGCTATGTGGATGGAACTGGAAGGTATTATGCTAAGCGAAATTAGTCAGTCAGAGAAAGTCAAATATCATATGACTTAACTCCTATGAGGACTTTAAGACACAGAACAGATGAACATAAGGGAAGGGAAGCAAAAAGAATAGAAAAACAGGGAGGGGGACAAAACACAAGAGACTCTTAAATATGGAGAACAAACAGAGGGTTTACTGGAGCGGTTGTGGGAGGGGGGATGGGCTCAACGGGTAAGGGGCTTAAGGAATCTACTCCGGAAATCGTTGCACTACAGGCTCACTAATTTGGAGGTAAATTTTAAAAAATAAAAAATAAAGTTAAATTATATTTAAAAAAATATGGAGAACAAACTGAGGGTGACTGGAGGGGTGGCGGGAGGGGGGAGGGGCTAAATGGGGAAGGGGCATGAAGGAATCTACTCCGGAAATCATCGTGGCACTGTATGCTAACTAATTTGGATGTAAATTAAAAAAATTAAAAATGAAACAAAACCCAACAAACTAGCGGCTCAGCCGGACTCAATATCTGGTTAAATAAACAGCACGACTGGTGACTTCGGTACCAGCTTTCCCTCCTCTCGCTTCCCCGTGGGCCCCTGCGGCTCAGACCCGACTCTCCCTCATCAGCTAAGGTGTGCTGGATGCTAACTCCCTTTCAATGTCACCCTGAGAAAAACAGAGCAAGGACCATGAATCTGCACGGCACCCAGCGGCGCTCTAACAGAAACGCGGGCTGTGACGCCAAACAGGCAGAAACGTTTTCTTACCCGGTTTTGAGTGACGTTAGTCTCGCCCTTTGTACAACAAAATCTTTCCCCGGCTTCTCCAGGGAACCCTCAAACCACTTAACTAACAAAAACTAAAAAATCTCCCACCAGGCCGGCTAGACCTTTCTCCACCGGCTGAGCAAATGTGCAGAAGGCTGCCGGCTCCCCTCCCGCTCCCCTGCGGGCGGGGGCCTCTCTTCCTCTGCCCCCTCGCAGCCCCAGCCGTCCTCCACCCACTGCCAAGGCGAAGGCCGGCTCAGGAGCATCTCTAGGGGAAGGACATGCCTCCCCTCTGCCGGCACCTCTCAAATGCAGACTCTGTGCCCCACGACGGGTCTGCTCGTGGCACGTGGTCATCGGGGACAGATCTCTTTTAGGACCAGAGGCCGCCAGCCCTTTCTCCTGCACCGTGGTTAGTGGGGGCCTCCTTGCCCCCTGTGCTGGGGCAGCGGGACAGGAAGGAACCTCTCCCTGGTTGGGGGGGGGCGGGCAAGAAGAGTGTCTGCAAAAGGCTGCAGGCACCAGGACCCAGAGGCTCCGAAGAAGCCCTCGCCAAGCCACCCCGACAGCCAGCTCTCACCACTGAAGTTGCTGAAGTCCCCTTTGGGCTGCAGCCCGGTGACCAGGGTGTACACGTCAGGATTGTGGAACTTGAGGCTCTCCAGGAAGGCAATGGCTCCATTCTTCCCTCGAGTCCTCAGCAAATCCAGCAAGTGCCCTAGGACGACAAACCGTCTCAGCCAACAGGGCTCTGGGAGGGCGTCCCCGGGGACACAGGGTGGGGAGGCGGGAGAACCCACGCAGATCTAGGGATCAGGGGGTGGAAGCGGAGCTCCGGGATCCTCGGGGGGTGCCCTCGCTGCTCCTGTGGGTCCCTCTAATTCACACGACGGCAGCCAGTCTCCAGAAGGGCCGGGCCGATACGCACTGAGCGACCTCGGCAAGCCGAGCACTGAGTTGGCCGTGAAAGAGGAAGCTGACCTCTGTCTGCGCTCCAGACCTCCCGGTGTGTCGGTGACACGTGCAGACCCTGTGTATGAGCCTCACGGGACAAAGGACACAAAGGGCGAAGCCAGCACCCCCAGCCTGACTCGCGGCTTGGATTCCTCTCTCCTGTATCTGAGGTTCGTAAGGAACAGTCAGAAGAAGCTACCACTTACTGCTTCCTCTGGCCCCAGCCTTGAGAGGAGTCTCATTCGATCCCCCAAACCTGACAGGGAGAGGCTATTCACTTCCCTGTTTGGGGTGAATAAGCACAGCGAGTCAGACTGTCAGAATCCGCTCCAAAGACATCTGGAGGGAGTCGAAATGTGCCCCCCGCCCCGCAAAGGTACATCCACCTGGAAAGTGTCGGGGGCACCTTATTTGGAAACAGGGTCTTTGCAGATGTAATTATGGTAAGGATCTCGAAATAAGGTCATCCTGGATTCTCCAGGGGGCCCTAAATCCAATGACAAGTGTCCTCATAAGAGACAGACAGGGGAAGATTCAGGGAAGTCCGCGTGATGGCAGAGGTGGACACTGGAGGGATGTGGCCACGAGCCAAGGAATGCCCCATGACCACCGGGAAGAGACAAGGAAGGAGGTGTCCCTGAGCCTTCGAGGGAGGGAGGCCCTGCCCATACGCGGATTCCAAACTGCGAGCGAACGCATTTCTGCAGGGGTGGGCTGCCCAGTTTGCGGTCCTTTGTTACAGCAGCTACGGGAAATCACCACAGTGTCCCCATGTCTGGAACGCAGTCTTTAAAGTCCTGCACTCCCTGCCCGGACACTGGGCTTCCCAGCATGGCCGTGTGGAGCTGGTGTGGCAGGAAGGGCCCGGAGTGGGCGGGAGGGGGGTCCTCATGGACTCTAATGACCGTGTTGGTGAACCTGGGAAGGGCCCAGGGTGGGGGGGTCCTCACGGACTCTCATGACCATGTTGGTGAACCTGGGAAGGACCCGGGGGTGGGGGGTCCTCACCGACTCTCATAACCGTGTTGGTGAACCTGGGAAGGGCCTGGGGGTGGGGGTCCTCACAGACTCCCATGACCATGTTGGTGAACCTGGGAAGGGCCCCTGGGTCGGGGGGGGGGGTCCTCACTAACTCTCATGACCGTGTTGGTGAACCTGGGAAGGGCCCGGGGGTGGGGGGCCCTCACCGACTCCCATGACCATGTTGGTGAACCTGGGAAGGGCCTGGGGGTGGGGGTCCTCACAGACTCCCATGACCGTGTTGGTGAACCTGGGAAGGGCCCCTGGGTCGGGGGGGGAGGTCCTCACCGACTCTCATAACCGTGTTGGTGAACCTGGGAAGGGCCTGGGGGTGGGGGTCCTCACCGACTCCCATGACCATGTTGGTGAACCTGGGAAGGGCCCCGGGGTGGGGGGTCCTCACCGACTCTCATGACCATGTTGGTGAACCTGGGAAGGGCCCGGGGGTGGGGGGCCCTCACCGACTCCCATGACCATGTTGGTGAACCTGGGAAGGGCCCGGGGGTGGGGGGTCCTCACCGACTCCCATGACCATGTTGGTGAACCTGGGAAGGGCCCGGGGGTGGGGGGCCCTCACCGACTCCCATGACCATGTTGGTGAACCTGGGAAGGGCCCCGGGGTGGGGGGTCCTCACCAACTCCCATGACCATGTTGGTGAACCTGGGAAGGGCCTGGGGGTGGGGGTCCTCACCGACTCCCATGACCATGTTGGTGAACCTGGGAAGGGCCCCGGGGTGGGGGGTCCTCACCGACTCCCATGACCATGTTGGTGAACCTGGGAAGGGCCCCGGGGTGGGGGGTCCTCACCGACTCCCATGACCATGTTGGTGAACCTGGGAAGGGCCCGGGGGTGGGGGGCCCTCACCGACTCCCATGACCATGTTGGTGAACCTGGGAAGGGCCCCGGGGTGGGGGGTCCTCACCAACTCCCATGACCATGTTGGTGAACCTGGGAAGGGCCTGGGGGTGGGGGTCCTCACCGACTCCCATGACCATGTTGGTGAACCTGGGAAGGGCCCCGGGGTGGGGGGTCCTCACCGACTCTCATGACCATGTTGGTGAACCTGGGAAGGGCCCGGGGGTGGGGGGCCCTCACCGACTCCCATGACCATGTTGGTGAACCTGGGAAGGGCCCCGGGGTGGGGGGTCCTCACCAACTCCCATGACCATGTTGGTGAACCTGGGAAGGGCCCGGGGGTGGGGGGCCCTCACCGACTCCCATGACCATGTTGGTGAACCTGGGAAGGGCCCCGGGGTGGGGGGTCCTCACCGACTCCCATGACCATGTTGGTGAACCTGGGAAGGGCCTGGGGGTGGGGGTCCTCACCGACTCCCATGACCATGTTGGTGAACCTGGGAAGGGCCCGGGGGTGGGGGGCCCTCACCGACTCCCATGACCATGTTGGTGAACCTGGGAAGGGCCCCGGGGTGGGGGGTCCTCACCGACTCCCATGACCATGTTGGTGAACCTGGGAAGGGCCCCGGGGTGGGGGGTCCTCACCAACTCCCATGACCATGTTGGTGAACCTGGGAAGGGCCCGGGGGTGGGGGGCCCTCACCGACTCCCATGACCATGTTGGTGAACCTGGGAAGGGCCCGGGGGTGGGGGGCCCTCACCGACTCCCATGACCATGTTGGTGAACCTGGGAAGGGCCTGGGGGTGGGGGTCCTCACCGACTCCCATGACCATGTTGGTGAACCTGGGAAGGGCCCGGGGGTGGGGGGCCCTCACCGACTCCCATGACCATGTTGGTGAACCTGGGAAGGGCCCGGGGGTGGGGGGTCCTCACCGACTCTCATGACCGTGTTGGTGAACCTGGGGCTGTGGAGCACCTCCTCCTCGTCCAGCTGGTCCAGCACCTTCGCCTGGCGCAGGTAGGGCGTGAGGCGGCTGGGGCAGATGCTGCTCACGATCTTGTGGCGGTGGCTCTCTATCATGTCCCACAGCGTCTCCTCATCCAGGGCTGTGAGCGTCGAGTCTGTGCGGTGAAGGGTCGCCATGACCGCGTGCTCGGGAACGCTGGAAGGAGAGGGCGGCCATGGAGGGCTGGGACCAGGGACCCGGCCTCTGGGCCCCGGGAGGCCTTTCCGGTCAAACCACCTTTCCCCGGCTTGTGTGCAGGGAAGGGAATGACCCGTCTGGAGAGGATGGTGACGCTGGCCCTGGCCCTGGTGTCCCAAGACCAGCGGGGGGATTATCCTTCCTTAGCTTCGATTTTAAACCAATCCCTCGAGGGTTGATGGGGGGTGGGTGATGGGCATTGAGGAGGGCACCTGTTGGGGTGGGCACTGGGTGTTGTATGGAAACCAATTTGACAATAAATTTCATATTAAAAAAAAGATTAAACCAATCCCTCTACTTGGAGCAGAGCAGGAACTGGCCTCTTTTGGTCTCAGGGCACTGAATTTGCCTTTGAAACACAGGAAACTGCCCTCGGTGCGGAGAGCCGATTTACAAGATGGATCTCGAACATGCATTCTCTCAAGAAGGGTGATACGGGGCCCCCACGGGATCGAAAACTGGTTCTTGAGCAAAAATTCTCAGTCCTGTGTGTCCAAAGCACAGCCGGGCATAAACAGATACTCAGGACCTTTGTGATACTAACGTCCCGTGGGAACGCGGTGAGGGAGATGTCCACCAAGTCTCCGCAGGGCTGAGGAAGACACAAGGTCTAGGGACACCGCCCTGGAATAAGTGTGAGGGTTTGGGCGCCCCGTCTGGCAACCCAGCAACCAGAGGAGGTGCCCACGGTCCACGGTGAGGGCGTCGGGGGCAGTCAGGCGGGAGCAGGGCCGGGACAAGGGTGCTCACACAGGAGGCACCCTGACTTCACTTGGCAAGGAAGACGCCTGTGATGTTTCAGCAGCCCCAGGACACTTGCACTAGGCACTCAGGAAACGTGCTAGGGAACGACACTTTGTAAAAGTGTATTATAGAACAATTGAAAACGAAAACCAAGGACTCAGAGCAAGTGGTAAAGGCCACGACCTCTGGGCCGGCAGGGTGTGTGGATTGAAGACAGACAGGTCCCTGAAATTGCTGAGCTGCAGTGGGTCTGGGCAGATGCCCCAGCTGGAGTCACAAACTCCTGGTCTGCCTAGGTGACGATCATGAAACAGCTCACTTTGAAAGTACCGGAACAGCCGCCCTGGGCATGGGGTGTTGAGGCTGACTGATCTAAATTCCAGAACCTTCTGTCGGGAGGACCTTGGAAGGCGCCACCCAGCCTTCCATCCACGGAACACAGAACACGCCCTGGGTGATCCCAGCTTTGCAACGAGCCGCCTCCGTAGCTGTGTCCCCACCTGAGTCTCTCTCTTCCCTCCTGGCCCTGGCACGAGGTCATTAGACCATGAATCCATCGAAATCATTCTAAAATGTTTTTAAACCCTGGGCTGGTTCAAGCTTATTTTAAAACATTTTTGTTTACATTTATTTATTTTTGAGAGACAGAGTGCAAGCACGGGAGGGGCAGAGAGAGAGGGAGACACAGAATCGGAAGCAGGCTCCAGGCTCCGAGCTGTCGGCACAGAGCCCGACGCGGGGCTCGAACCCACGAACCGGGAGATCATGACCTGAGCCAAAGTTGGACGTTCAACCGATAGAGCCACCCAGGCGCCCCTGGTTCAAGCATATTTAAAAAGTCCTGCAAATACACAGTATAACCATGTACCCATCATGCAGACTGCACTCATTAAAGAAACGCATTGTTGGAGACAGACAGCTCAGTCCCGCTGGCTGCAGCCTGCCCTCCTTCTCGCCCCGAGGTAGCTGCCTTGCACGTGGATGTGTCTACAAACATACGCCTGCGTTTGCACCATTCTTTGTGCACAGAGTACCTGTAGATAAAGAGCATCTTTACTGTTGACTCTCACTTTATATACACAGGGTCAGGCTGGGCTCGGTGCTGCGTGTTCCCGAGGCTTGGCAAGTTGGATACACGCAGCTTACACATACACGCCCCCCCCCCTTTTTTTTTTACTGGTGCCGGATTCACTTATGTGAACAAACCATTTATCGACGCCCCTGTCGATAAATGACCCACTAGGTCATTTCCATCTGTCCTCCGTTGCACTCAGCACTGTGGTGACGTCCTCTCAGACCCCTGAATTCCTGCGATTTGGCCCGTTTCCTTGGAATGACCAGCTGGGCCGGCGGGGCTCGAATGCCTCTTGAAGAGGTCTGTGTGGTAAAAATGCTGGAAAACCAGAGCCAATCAACCCTTGTACACTAAGGAGAACGGGGAATAGTGGATGGAGAACCCACGTCCGTGAGCGGCCCCCCACAATCCCTAGGAGGACGAAGTGCTCACCAAGGGACCCTCCAGCTCCTTCCCACGGGCACTCCTCACGGTGCGCTGGGATCCGGTGTCCCCTCCGTGGCCAGGTGCGGTGCCGGCCGCCGGCTCCCTTCTCTGCGGGCTGCGGGGCAGGACGGGGCTGGGCGCAGTAGCCCCCCAAGCCAGTGCCAAGTTGGCCTGCCTGCTCTCGAGCCACGTGACTTGCTCCAAAACTCAAAGTTCAGGCACCAAAGACTAAGGCAAGGGAGGAAAACAGAAGGCAAATTCTGATCCAGGAAATAATTTGACAGATCTCTGACTTCCGTGGTTTCTCAGTGACTACAGACACTTCCCCGGGGCTGGGAAGCAGGGTCCTCGAAGGAAGCTGGGTCGCGAGCCCTAGAATGTCAAGGGCGCTTGCCAGGTGCCGTGGGTACCCACAGTGCCTGGGCCCTTCTGGGACTGTGGTGTTGGTGGCTCGTGTCGATGAATACACTAAAAGCCATAAATTGTACCCCTTAAATGGCTGAGTTGTCCAGTATATGAATTACATTTTAATAACGTCTTTTTTTTTTTTCAAATAAAAAGACCACAGAGCTGTCAGCAACCACACCCTGCTTCCCTCTGACCCCACGCCCTGCCCGGATGCAGGGGAGGGTGGGT
The DNA here is from genome assembly GCF_018350215.1 of Panthera leo. NCBI lineage: Eukaryota > Metazoa > Chordata > Mammalia > Carnivora > Felidae > Panthera > Panthera leo. Next base: position 58,921,859 of record NC_056692.1, on the reverse strand, counting down.
GGTGAGGAGGAACCCAGGGGATCGGCCTGCCCCCGCCTCCCCGAGACCAATGCCTGCCACCCTCGGCATATGGGACACCAGCCCCCCGTTCCTCCTTCCGTCTTCTGGGCCACGCCGGGCCTGCACACGCCCTCAGCCGAGCTCCGTCCTCTGCCCTGGGATGTTCCCTGAAGCCCCCTCCTTTCCGTCCTTCTCGGCCCAGCATCCGAGTCCCCCTCAGCTGCCCTGCGCCCCCAGGAGCGCCTGTTCCGTGACATCGATGACACCCCATGAGCGCAGCTGACTCCCACACGTCCAGCTCAGAGTCTGGGTCAGATTCAACATACAAAATCCGTGCGAGTGGTAAAGGTGCTGCCTGAAGCAGACCCGCGGGACCCCTCTGCCCCAGCTCCTCGCAAAGGGAGCCAGAATTTTATATATTTATATAAAGCAGCTGCAAACTGAGGGGAGCTTTGGCCGCCGAGCCCTGTGACTGATGGAGAGGTGTCGCGTGGGGCGGAGGGGCACGGGACCCCGGGACAGGACCAGGGAAGGGTCTCAAGGACTCTCTCCCCACTAACTGCTCGTCTGGAGAGAAGAAAAGTCGGGCTGAGTCTGCAGAGGCGAAGGCACCCCAAACTCCCCCCGACTTCCACTAGAGGAAGCTCCACAGAGGTGGGCGGACCTTCCTGGGGGCGCACGCACCCTGCACTGATTGGAGGCAGAAACCTGGACCCCAGGCTGCACTCCCAGCCGCACGGTGAGCACCGGGTCCATTCGGTTTCGGGCCTGGCCCCAGACTTCGTGGGACTCCCACACAGAGTCTGCTAGGACTCGACTAGCAGTCCTAGACCCTGCCCCATCGGAGGGAACACAGAGCATCAGGGCAGATGAAGACAGAGGTCTCCCCAGGACTCTCCACACCCCAACCAACCGCCGCCCTCTCCTGGGACCCTGGGGCCGGGTAAGGGGGTGTAGCTGGGTGGCAGCCATCGCAGCCCCTCCTTTGTGCGGCGAAGCAGCCGACGATGAAACCCCGAGTGGCAAGAAAACACGTAGGAGTGTCTTTGCAACTCAGTTCTGATGTATTCTATTTTTTTAAGTTCACTTATTTACTTTGAGAGGGAGAGAGAGCGGGGTAGAGGCAGAGAGAGGCGGGGGAGAGAGAATCCCAAGCAGGCTCCGGGCTGAGTGTGGACTGAGCCGCGAGATCATGACCCGAGGCGGAACCGAGGGTTGGACCCTCAACCCACTGAGCCCCCCAGGCGCCCCTCGGTTCCAGTTTAAATAGGCCTTAGTCCCAACGGTGAGGAAAAGTTACCCCGCAGATCCCTCTAGACCTTTTCAACTCTGCGAAACGCACGCGGAGACGTGCTCACACTCGCTCACACGCACAGATGCACGCACAGGACTCCAGAATAGGAGAACGTGAGTCAGCGCGAGCTTAGACCACCCGGTGACCTGCACGCATGGTGGGTGAGGCCAGTGGTCACCCAGCGAAGGAAGCGGTGCTTTCTTGCACCCCTCAGCTAAGAGCCCACTCCAGTGCCCCCGTTTCCATGTGTGGCTGTGTCCTTACCACCAGCAGCAGGCAGCTGGGTGTCGAAACCTTCCTTCCCCTCCTTTCACCTGGGGCAACAACGTAGAGATTACACATAAGAGCGTTTCTTTCATCCATCGCGGCCCACGATGCCAAAGCGGCACTGAGCCACCAGAGAATGTTCAAGTAATGAAACCAAGCCAGATGGGACGAGCTGTTCCCTCCTCTCGTCCACAGGCAGGCACCTCCACTCCTAATGAGGCAGGAGCCCCCTCCCCCCGCCCCGGACAGCTCCGGACCCCATCCCGACCTTCCACCTCCCTGTATGCTGACCTGCTCTCTCGGACGCAGACTCCATGCCCTCGCCTTCCTTGTCCGGGAGAAGCAAAGGCAGGCTGACCCACGACGGGCTGAACAGCCGAGGAGCAGGTCTGACAGGTCCTGCCGTCTGTCCCGGCCCTGCCCACAGAGGCTGCGCCTTGCCCTGGGTCTGTGCAGATCTCACAGCAGGGAGGACGCTTGCTTTTGTAAGAACCCCAGAATCCACAGAAGGCAGTGACTGAGAGGGTGATGGAGACTCTCGGGGTCTTGGGGTGCTGGGAATCTTCTCTCTGTGAGCAGTCAGCCCAGCGCATCGTCAATCCCTCAGGATAAGTCCTGGATTTTTGTCTGGTTCTCATGGTCAGTTGTGGGGATGTCTTAGGCATCCCAATGCACCCCCCTAAAATCAGCATTTGATAACTACTATTTAGGGTTAGACAAAGGTCTTGGCTCTCTTCTCACCGCTTGAACCACCATGCCCCGAGCTCTACAACGACCTCTCCTCCGTCTGCTGCCCCGACAACACCCCCCACCCCGGCTTCTGGCCAATTCTTAAGACGGCTGTTTGTTCGGGGATGTGCCAGGGCAGGGTCATTTCCTTCTGTCCTCACATCCTCACCGTGACCCACAGTGCCCTGCGTATCTTGTACTTGCTGATATCACATCCATTTACCTGCTCCACACACAGGGGCCTGCTCGAAAGCCTTTGAAAGCTCCAGGCACACTCCAGCCCCAGGACCTTTGCACGTGCGGTTACGTCTGCCTGAAACGCTCTTCCCTTCACTTCCTTTAGGACTGCACTCAAGGGCCATCTTCTGAGAGAGGTCTTTCTGGGCCATTCTATTTAAAATCACGGACTCCCCACTCTGGTTATCCCTCCCTCCTCTTTTCCCTGCCTCATTTTTCTCTGTTGGACGCACTGCTTCTGAATATGTGAAACATCCCGGTTCCTTGTTGGTCTCGTGCCTGCCTCCCCACCACGAGCCTGTAGCCTCCAGAGGGCAAGAATCCTTGTTTCTCCTGTTCTCTGCTGTGTCCCCACACCCAGAACAGTGACGCTCCATCACGACTCCGTGGGCTGAGCAGGAAGGACCTTAAAGATCATCATCCCAACAGACAAGGGTCAGTTCCCAAGGCCACACAGCCAGTTCATGGCAGAACAGCAACAGAATGAGGCGAGGAGGAGGAGGAGGCTGTGGCCGCCTGGGAAGAGGGGCCAGAGCGCAGACCTGAGGTCACATTTGGACACAAACTCTCAGCCGGGACTCTTAGGCAGGTTACTTAACTCCTGAACCCTGGCTTTCTTCCCTGCCCAGTGGGGTTAATAGTGGCACCCGCATCACGGCGGGAGAGCGCTTCTCACCGTGCCTGGTGCACGGAAAGTTCTAGGTAGTTATAAAAAGCTCAAAGAAATGCCAGCATTCTAAGTGGAAGAGGAGGCCAGGGAAGGTGGCTGAATCCTCAATAAGCCTCTGCTTATCTGTAAGTTCTTTTGGTAAAGAACAGAAATACCAAGGGGCGCCTGGGGGGCTCAGGCAGTTGGGTGTCTGACTTCAGCTGGGGTCATGATCTCACAATTCACAAGTTCAAGCCCCGTGTCAGGCTCTGTGCTGACAGCTCGGAGCCTGGAGCCTGCTTCGGATTCTGTGTCTCCCTCTCTCTCTGCCCCTCCCCCTCTCGTTCCATGTCTCTCTGTTTCTCTCTCTCAAAAATAAATAAAAACGTATTTTTAAAAAAGCAGAAATATCAAAAGAGCTGTCAGAACAGAGTTGAGGAAGCCCCCGGTTCCCAAAGGGCCATGAGCTCAGAAGGGGGCCAAAAACCATTTCTTAGTCACCACGGCAACGTCGGGTGGACCCCGCCTGACAATTTCCCCACACTTCCAAGGTCAAGAAAGCAGTATTTCTGTTTTTCTGTTAACTGTATTTCTGGTTTGGTTGAAAGAGTGTCTTCTGGAGGGACACCCAGGGAGTGGGTTGGGGTGGGGGACCCGGTAGGCATGGGGACAACGCCACCTAGTGACCACATCCCAGAGATGTGATCAATAAAGGATCATGGAGTGATCAATAGTCACTGTGAACTGCGCGGGGCCACAGAGCACCTCTGGGGGATACTCTTATCCGTAAAACGTAGGGAGTGTGAGTGGGGAGGTTTCGGGGCTTGCTTTGCAATCATGACGTTGGCAGCGGGTGGGGGTGCGGGTGCTAGGTGCTGGGTACGTGGAGGTCCCGTATGGAGAAAGGCAGACCCAAAACAGAAGCCAGAGAACAGGAGTCCAGGTACCAGCCCACGGCCCTCAGGGGCAGGTTCCAAACAGGGGATGACGTACCTAAATGGGGGCTATGCTCCTTCGCTCTCCCGACTAACGCCGGGCAGGATTCCAGAACTTGTAGGCAGCTTCTCAACTGCTGAGCTGGAGGCAGATTGAGTGTCCCAGGGCGGGGCTGGGCGTGGTTCTGAGGCTGGCCTCTGGTGTGCAGCCAGCAGTGTGGACCCCACAGCCCCCCTCGGGTACAGAGCCGGCAGCGCGGACCCCACACCCACCTCTGGCCAGCACCAGTTCGGAGGGTGGGCCGAGGAGGGCAGGAAGCAGCTATTTCCACAGGAGCAGGGAAAACCGGTCATTCTCGGTTGCTTTTCCCATTCTACGTGCAATCATCTGCCTGTCAATCCCACTCGGATGTCTAGGCATCTCAAATCTGACTCAGCCAAACCAGGTCTATCGAAAAAAATGTTTTATTTATTCTTGAGAGAGAAAGAGAGACAGAGCACG